>NC_092707.1:173548899-173908899 GCF_047496885.1 Scyliorhinus torazame | reverse complement strand
AAGCATTACTTGTTGTATATAATAAATGACCATTGATTTCAATCTTACTAAGCGGTGTGCTGACTTATTAATCATAACTCGAGCTTGAACCACGTGGCGGTATCAGAAAGATATATGGCGACTCATGAGCAAAGGTGACGTAATTAGAACTAAATAAACTAAGGCTAATAAGAGCAACACTGGTGTTTGGCTCTTTGGTCGATAGCCGGTTGAACATTGTGGTGGTATCATTTGATACCTGGTGACTCTGAGCATTAGAATTTGGATACCAAACGAAAGGAGGGCAAACTCACTGATTGCCGTAGTTACGGCAGAGCCACAGAAAAGGCAACAGTAGGAAGACTAAAAAATTAAGGCTGTCATATCATAAAAAGAAGTCTTACAACACCAGGTTAAAGTCCAACAGGCTTGTTTCGATTCACTAGCTTTCGGAGCGCTGCTCCTTCCTCAGGTGATTTGCTGACCACCCCGCCACGTGTCTTTTGGCAGCAGAGTAGGCCTGCCAGTGGAATTTACCGACCCCATTGTTGTCAACGGGATTTCCCAGTGACTGCACCCTTGTTGGCAGGAAACCGGAATATCCCACCGGCCTGAACAGTCGGTAGATCGTGGCCCACATAACCAAATTTCTAAAGCCACAAAGCTCATATAGATAATAATAATATTATCTACATGAGGTTAGATGAAAACAAACGGAAAATACGTATCTGGCAATCATTGGTTAGAATTAGCCAAAATCCTAGCCAAAAGGCTAGAAGACTTCGTACCAGAGGTGGTCGCAGTGGATCAAACGGGCTTTGTCAAAGGTAGACAGCTAACATCGAACATCAGGTGCCTGATGAATGTGATCATGACCCCCATCCGGGGACAGAGCACCTGAGGTGATTGTCTCCTTGGGCGCAGAAAAGGCCTTCGACAGAGTCGAGTAGAAATACCTCATAGAGGTGCTGGAGCGGTTTGGGCTCGGAAAAGGATTACTCTCATGGGTGAAGCTCCTTTACAACGCTCCCGTGGCAAGGGTACGGACAAACAACACCGGCTCCCAGTACTTCCAGCTGCACAGGGGCACCAGGCAGGGATGGCCGCTGTCCCCGCTGCTGTTCGCCCTAGCGATCGAACCATCAGAGATCGCGCTCAGAACAGCAAAGAACTGGAGGGGATCCAAAGAGGAGGCAGAGAGCATAGATTCTCGCTCTACGCAGATGACCTGCTCCTCTACATCTCGGACCCACAAAGCAGCATGGAAGGAATCATCACGCTCCTGAAAGAGTTTGGTGCCTTCTCGGGCTACAAACTCAACATGAGCAAAAGTGATATTTTCCCGTTGAACCCGCAATGGGGAGGGGCAGAGCTGGAGGTGCTGCCGTTTGAACAGGCCCAGCACAAATTCCGTTACCTGGGGATCTAAATCGCTCATGACTAGACGGGGATCCACAAATGGAACCTGACCAGTCCGACAGAAGAAGTCAAAAAGGGCCCGCAGAGGTGGAACACACTCCTGCTCTCCCTGGCAGGGAGAGTACAGACGATCAAAATGAACGTGCTGCCCAGGTACCTCTTCCTACTAAGATCTATCCCAATCCATATCCCCAAGGCCTTTTTTAATTCACTGGACAAGTTAATCATGACATTTGTATGGGGGGGGGGGGGGGTACCAGAGTCACAAGGAAGGTCCTACAGAAGACAAAATCCAGGGGAGGGCTGGACCAGAACCCAAATGAGCAGGTTCTTCCCGGAGGTGGAGGATAGATGTGAATGGTGCCAAGGAGGCCCGGTCAACCACACCCACATGTTCTGATCTTGCCCCAGACTTGCTGGGTACTGGACAGCCTTCTTCGAGGCAATGTCCAAGGTGGTGGGGATGAGGGTGGAGCCTGCCCGAGAATGGCGGTTTTCGGGGTATCAGGCCAGGACAAGACAGAAAGAGGAAAGCAAGGGAGGACTCGGGGGATGGGGGGGAAGCAGGGTGAGGTGGCAAAACCTTGCAAGAAAGAATGAGGGGCAGCAGTGAAGAAGACGGGAAGGGGGGTGGGTAGAGAGGGAGGGGGGGCAAACAAAAAACGGGAGCCAGAAGAGGTAACAGATAAGAGAACAAAAATGGGGGGGGGGGGGGGGGGGAGAGAGAGCAATGGGGAAGACAACAGTGGCAGCTACCACAGCAAGGCGAGAGAACATGAAGAAAAATGGGAAGGGGAAACGAGCAATGACCGATGCCGAGGCAACTGAACAGAAGAATGTAAAAAGCATTAGGAGGCACAACCCAGGTTAGATGATCTGTAAAAAGGAGAGAATAGAAGAGAGGGGATGATACAACCTGTCTGGTTATATTTCCTAGAGCCTATGTATTTATAACTTGCACAAAACCCAATAAAAAACATTTCTAAAAAAAAGAATTAGCCAACACTATTCTTAAATCACAATTACATATTTTGAAAATAATAGCGAACAGATCTAGTTATCCATCACTACATATTTGGTGGCTAGCTTTGAAGGACCAAATAACAAACTTGAAAAGCTACATTCTCAAGCTATAAAAGGAAACCATTCAACTCAAAAAGATGTGTTATGCAGAATGATCCATGTTGCAGATACAATAGAAAAATAGAACAAATATGGCCAAGACTTGTTGTAGCAATCTGCAATTTCTTTTTCTTAAAATAAATTTTAAGTACCCAATTCTTTTGGGTACTTTTGGGCAATTTAGCGTGGTCAATTCACCTACCCTGCAAATCTTTGGGTTGTGGGGGTAAGACCCACACAGAGACAGGGAGAATGTGCAAACTCCACACAGACAGTGACCTGGGGCCGGGATCGAACCCGGGTCCTCCATATTAAACAAAAGAATGACAGTTTTAAACTTGAAATTTGTGGCTCCTGTTCCTCAGCACAATGACTTCAAATTCCTCATTTTTATCCACAAATCCCTTTGTGTCCTGAACTCTCCCCACCCTTACAACCTTTAATTCTCTGATTGCAGTCTTCTTCCATCATCACAGAAAATTCAGCTATCTACTCACAAACGTTTTATCTTGCTTCATCCCTTTACTTTCAAAACTCAGAGCAGCACAGTGATTAACATTGTTGCCTCACGCTACCAAGGACCCGGGTTCGATCCTGGCCCGAGGTCATTGTCCGTGTGGAGTTTGCACATTCTCCCTGTGTCTGCGTGGGACTCACCCCCACAATCGAAAAAGATGTGTAGGGCAGGTGATTAGGCCACACTAAATTGCCCTTTAATTGGGGAAAAAAAAACTGGGTACTCTAAAATTATAAAAAAACTTTCAAACCTCTCCTTAAAACCCGCCTTTGCACCAGGCTTACAGCCACTCCTCTGGACTAGAGAGCGAACCAAAAAGCAGCCAGGCCTTTGATAGAAACATAGCAAAAATAGGAGCAGAAGGCAGCACGGTGGCGCAGTGATTAGCACAGCTGCCTCACGGCGCCGAGGTCCCAGGTTCGATCCCGGCCCTGGATCACTGTCCGTGTGGAGTTTGCACATTCTCCCCGTGTTTGCGTGGGTTTCGCCTCCACAACCCAAAGATGTGCAGGGTAGGTGGATTGGCCACGCTAAATTGCCCCTTAATTGGAAAAAATGAATTGGGTACTCTAAATTTTTTTTTTAATAAATTTAAAAATAGGAGCAGGTGGAGGCCATCTGGCCCTTCAAACCCACTCTGCCATTCATTATGAACATGGCTGATCATCCAACTAATAACAACAATAATAATATATAGCCTGATCCTGCTTTCCCCCATATCCTTTGATCCCCTTCGCTCTAACTGCTATATCTAACTGCTTCTTGAAACCATACAATGTTTGGGACTCAACTACTTCCTGTGGTAACGAATTCCACAGGCTCACCGCTGAGTGAAGAAATGTCTCCTCACCTCTGTCCTAAATGGTCTACCCTGCATCTTCAGACTGTGACCCCTGGTTCTGGACACACCCACCATTGGGAACATCCTTCCTGCATCAACCCTGTCAAGTCCTGTTAAGACTTTAGAGGTTTTTAAGAGATCCCCCCTCATTCTTCTGAACTCCAGCGAATGCAATCCTAACCAATTCAATATCTCCTTGTACGTCAGTGCTGCCATCCCAGGAATCAGTCTGGTAAACCTTCACCGCACTTCCTCAATAGCTAGAACATCCTTCCTCAGATAAGGAGACCAAAACTGCACACAATATTCCAGGTGTGGCCTCACCAAGGCCCTGTATAATTGCAGCAACACATCCTTGCTCCACTACTCAAATCCTCTGACAATGAAGATCAACATACCATTTGTCTTCTTTTTCTCCTGCTGAACCTGCATGATTACCTTCAGTGACTGGTGTACGAGGACACCCAGGTCTTCTTGCACGTTCCTCTCTCCCAATTTATGGCCTTCTTATTTTTGCTACTAAAGTGAATAACCTCACATTTATCCAAATTATACTGTACCTGCCATTCATTTGTCCATTCACTCAGCTTATCCAAATCACACTGAAGGATCTCTGCATCCTCCTCACAGCTCATCCTCCCACCCAACTTGATGTCATCTGCAAATTTGGAGATATGACATTTTGTTCCCTCATCTCAATCATCAATATATATTGTGAATAGCTGGGGTCCTAGCACTGATCCCTGCGGTACCCCACTAGTCACTGCGTACCAATTTGAAAAGACCTGTTAATTCCTACAGTAGCACAGTGGTTAGCACTGTTGCTTCACAGTGCCATGGACCCAGATTCGATTTCCGGCTTGGGTCACTGGCTGTGTGGAGTCTGCAGGTTCTCCCCGTGACTGCGTGGGTTTCCTCCGGGTGCTCCGGTTTCCTCCCACAAGTCCCAAACTTGTGAACTGGACATTTTGAATTCTCCCTCAGTGTAGGCGCCGCAGTATGGCGACTAGGGGATTTTCACAGTAACTTCACTGCAGTGCTAATGTAAGCCTACTTGTGACAATATTAAAGATAATAATAATCTTTGTTTCCTGTCTGCCAACCAGTTTTCTATCCATTTTAGTACACTACCCCTAATCCCAAGACGACTATTAAATAATACCTGCTTGAAAATGCATGCAACTGGACTTCCGGTTGCGGCTATGCCGAGGTAGGTCGCACGTTCGGCAGCTCCCGCCGGGAACAGACATTTGGGCTCTCTAGAGGGGCCCCAACAGCAATTGTTCGACGGCTTCCAGTGTGGGAAGGTGACAACAAGGTCCCCCCGACATTATATGGATTGGACCAGGAGTGGAGCGGCTAAAAAAGTGATCCTGGGGTAGCGAAAAGTGCGAAGGAGGAAAAGCAAGATGGCGGCGGATGGAGACCAAGCAGCGTGGGCGCAGTGGTCGCAGGAGCAGCAGGAGTTTCTTAAACGCTGCTTTGAGGAGCTGAAGACAGAAATGCTGGCGCCAATGAAGGCGGCGATTGAGAAGCTTGTGGAGACCCCGAAGGCCCAAGGGGCGGCGATCCGCGGGGTGAGGCAAAAAGCCTCGGAGAACGAGGATGAGATCTTGGGCCTGGCGGTGAAGGTGGAGGCGCACGAGGCGCTGCACAAGAGGTGGGTGGAAAAATTAGAGGACCTGGAGAATAGGTCGAGGAGGAAGAATCTTCGGATTCTGGGTCTCCCTGAAGGAGTGGAGGGGCCCGATGCCGGGGCATATATGAGCACGATGCTCAATTCGCTGATGGGCGCGAGAGCTTTCCTGAGGCCCTTGGAGCTGGATGGGGCTCATCGGGTCCTGGCAAGGAGACCCAAAGCCAACGAGCTGCCAAGGGCTGTAGTGGTGAGGTTCCACCGCTTTATGGACAGAGAGTGTGTCCTGAGATGGGCCAAAAAAGAGCGGAGCAGCAGGTGGGAGAACACGGAGATCCGAATTTACCAGGACTGGAGTGCGGAGGTGGCTAAGAAGAGGGCTGGTTTTAACCGGGCTAAGGCGGTGCTCCATCGGAAAAGGGTGAAGTGAAGTTCGGGATGCTGCAGCCAGCGCGATTGTGGGTCACATTCCAAGATCGGCACCACTGTTTTGAAACGCCTGATGAGGCATGGAGCTTTATACAGACTGAAAAGTTGGACTCAAATTGAGGGTTGGTCGTGGGGGGATGTTTACTGTGTTTACTGCGTTTGGGGAATGTTCTCTTGGTTGGAGTGTCGGGTGGGGAGGGGTGAATGGATTTGATGTGGGGGCTGTGGGAGAGTGTGGGCGTCGGTGTTGGAGGGGCAGGGCCCCACGGAGGAAGAGGGGGGGGGTGGAGGCCCGGGGATGGGAAGTTGGGGTAAGGCTGCAAAAAGGAGCTGCACCAGAGGGGGCGGGGCCGGCTCAGGAAAACATGGGCTTTTTCCCGCAGTAGGGAAGGATGGGGGTGGGGCCGGTGGGGGGAATGGCGGTGCAGGAGAGGAGCGCACACTGACTGCCAAGGGGTGGGGGGATTCTCACACTGGGGGGTCGATGGAATGGCGGGAGAGGCCGGGGTCAGCAGGAGTCAGCTGACTTACGGGAGTGTCATGGGGGGAGCAAAATGGCTAGATGTGGATCTAGCGGGGGGAGGGGGGGAACAGGGTTGCTGCTGCATTGGCTAAAGGGGAGCTGGAAGTAGGAGAGGTAGCCGGGGCGGGGGTCCGCCGCCTGGGGGACTGGAGGGTGCGGGAGGCGCGGGCACGTGGCTGGCCTAGAAAAGGAGATGGCTGGGAGGGGGAGGGGGGGGGCGGGGGGGGGGGGGGGGGGGGTAGCCCCCCAATCCGGTTGATAACTTGGAATGTGAGGGGCCTGAACGGGCCGGTCAAGAGGGCCCGGGTGTTCACGTACTTAAAGGGACTGAAGGCAGACGTGGTTATGCTCCAGGAGACACATTTGAAGGTGGCAGATCAGGTTAGGCTGAGAAAGGGATGGGTAGGACAGGTCTTTCATTCAGGGCTGGATGCGAAGAACAGAGGGGTTGCAATACTGGTGGGGAAGCGAGTGTCGTTTGAGGCACTGAATATTGTAGTGGATAATGGAGGTCGATATGTGATGGTGAGCGGTAGGTTGCAGGGGGTGCAGGTGGTACTGGTGAACGTATATGCCCCAAATTGGGATGATGCCGGATTTATGAAACGCATGCTGGGTCGGATTCCAGATCTGGAGGTAGGAAGCTTGATAATGGGGGGGGGGGGGGGGGGGGGGGGGGAATTCAACACGGTGCTGGACCCAGCACTGGACCGCTCTAGGTCCAGGACAGGTAAGAGGCCGGCTGCGGCCAAGGTGCTCAGGGGGTTTATGGACCAGATGGGGGGAGTGGATCCATGGAGGTTTGCCAGGCCGCTGGCCAGGGAATTTTCCTTCTTTTCCCACATCTATAGAGCCTACTCCCGGATAGATTTTTTCATTTTGAGTAGGGCGCTAATCCCGAAAGTGGAGGGAACGGAATATTCGGCCATAGCCATCTCGGACCACACCCCGCATTGGGTGGAGCTGGAGTTGGGGGAGGAGAGGGACCAGCGCCCGCTGTGGCGTCTTGATGTGGGACTATTGGCGGATGAGGAGGTGTGTGGGCGGGTGCGGGGGTGCATTGAAAGATATTTGGAGGCCAACGACAACGGGGAGGTGCAGGTGGGGGTAGTCTGGGAGGCGCTGAAGGCGATGGTCAGGGGAGAGCTAATCTCTATTAGGGCCCACAGGGAGAAGAGAGAGGGGAGGGAGAGGGAGAGGTTGGTGGGGGAGACTTTAAGGGTGGACAGGAGGTATGCAGAGGCCCCCGAGGAGGGGCTGCTCAGGGAGCGACGGAACCTCCAGACGGAGTTTGACCTGTTGACCACAGGGAAAGCAGAGGCACAGTGGAGGAAAGCGCAGGGGGCGACGTATGAGTATTGGGAGAAGGCGAGTCGGTTGCTGGCACATCAGCTTCGTAAGAGGGAGGCAGCGAGGGAGATTGGTGGAGTTAAGGATAGAGGGGGGAATACGGTGCGGAGTGCGGTGAGAATAAACAAGGTATTTAGGGACTTCTGTACAGGTCTGAGCCCCCAGCGGGGAGGAGGGGATACAACGATTCTTAGATCAGCTGAGGTTCCCGAGGGTGGAGGAGGAAGAGGTGGCTGGTTTGGGGGCGCCGATTGGGCTGGAGGAGCTGGTTAAAGGATTGGGGAGCATGCAGGCGGGGATGGCTCCGGGGCCGGATTGGTTCCCGGTTGAATTCTACAGGAAATACGTGGACCTGCTGGGCCCGTTGCTAGTGAGGACTTTCAATAAGGCGTGGGAGGGGGGGGCCTCACCCCCGACAATGTCTACGGCGCTGATTTCTTTGATCCTGAAGCGGGACAAGGATCCACTGCAATGTGGGTCGTATAGACTGATCTCGCTCCTCAATGTTGATGCTAAGTTGCTGGCAAAGGTGCTGGCTACGAGAATTGAGGACTGTGGCCCGGGGGTGATTCATGAGGACCAGACGGGATTTGTGAAGGGTAGGCAGTTAGACACAAATGTGCAGAGGCTCCTCAACGTGATTATGATGCCCTCGGTGGAGAGGGAAGCGGAGTATCTTTGGGAAGTGTTGCAGAGGTTTGGGTTCGGGGAGGGGTTCATCAGCTGGGTCAGGCTGCTATATAGAGCCCCGGTGGCGAGTGTGGCTACGAATCGTCGGAGGCCGGAGTACTTTCGGCTGTACCGGGGGACGAGGCAGGGGTGCCCCCTGTCCCCTTGTTGTTCGCACTGGCAATTGAGCCTCTGGCCATGGCACTGAGGGAGTCCAGGAAATGGAGGGGACTGGTCCGGGGGGGAGAGGAACACCGGGTGTCGGTGTATGCTGATGACCTGTTGCTGTATGTGGCAGATCCGTGGAGGGGATGGCGGAGGTCATGCGGATTATAAGGGAGTTTGGGGACTTTTCGAGGTATAAACTCAACGTAGGGAAGAGTGAACTCTTTGTGGTGCATTCAGGGGACCAGGGAAAGGGCATAGACGAGCAGCCGCTGAAGAGGGCGGAAAGGAGCTTTCGGTACCTAGGGATCGAAGTAGCTAGGAGTTGGGGGGCCTTGCACAAGCTCAATTTGACGTGGTTGGTGGAGCAGATGGAGGAGGATTTTAAAAGATGGGATATGCTGCCACTCTCACTAACGGGTAGGGTGCAGTCGGTCAAAATGACGGTCCTCCCGAGGTTTCTCTTTGTGTTCCAGTGCCTTCCCATTATGATCCCCAAGGCCTTTTTCAAACGGGTAAGTAGGAGCATCATGGGTTTTGTGTGGGCGAATAAGACCCCGAGGGTGAAGAGGGCGTTTCTGGAGCGTAGCAGGGACAGGGAGGGCTGGTGCTGCCGAATTTGTGTGGCTATTACTGGGCAGCCAATGTGGCGATGATCCGTAAGTGGGTAATGGAGGGAGAGGGGGCAGCGTGGAAGAGGCTAGAGATGGCGTCCTGTGTGGGCACGAGCCTCAGGGCATTGGCGACGGCACTGCTGTCGCTCTCGCCGACAAGGTACCGGTGCTGGCGGCGACGCTGAAGATCTGGGGGCAGTGGAGGCGACACAGGGGCGAGGTGGGAGCCTCGGTTTGGTCCCCGATTCGGGAGAATCATCGGTTCGTCCCGGGAAGGATGGATGGGGGTTTTGGAGCTGGCATCGGGCAGGGATTAGAAGAATGGGGGACCTGTTCATCAATGGGACGTTTGCAAGCCTAGGGGCGCTGGAGGAGAAGTTTGGGTTACCCCCGGGAAACGCTTTCAGGTACATGCAAGTGAGGGTGTTTGTGAGGTGGCAGGTGAGGGAATTCCCACTGCTCCCGGCACAGGGGATTCAGGACAGGGTGATTTCGGGTGTATGGGTTGGAGAAGGCAAAGTTTCGGCGATTTACCAGGAGCTGAAGGAAGAGGAGGGGACCTCGGTGGAGGAGCTAAAGGGCAAGTGGGAGGAGGAGCTGGGGGAGGAGATAGATGAGGGTCTGTGGGCTGATGCCCTGAGTAGGGTTAATTCTTCCTCCTCTTGCGCCAAGCTCAGCCTAATACAGTTCAAAGTTACTCACAGAGCGCATATGACAGGGGCGAGGTTGAGTAGGTTCTTTGGGGTGGAGGACAGATGTGGGAGATGCTCGGGAAGCCCGGCAAATCGCGTCCATATGTTCTGGTCGTGCCCGGCACTGGATGGGTTTTGGAGGGGTTTTGCGAGGACTATGTCCAAGGTGGTGAAAGCCCGGGTCAAGCCGAGCTGGCGGTTGGCATTATTTGGGGTAACGGACGAGCCGGGAGTGCAGGAGGCGAAAGAGGCCGGTATTCTGGCCTTTGCGTCCCTGGTAGCCCGGCGGGGGATTTTGCTATTATGGAAAGATGCGAAGCCCCCTAATGTGGAAGCTTGGATCAATGACATGGCAGGATTCATCAAGCTGGAGAGGATAAAGTTTGCCTTGTGAGGGTCTGTGCAGTGGTTCCTCAGGCGGTGGCAACCGTTCCTAGACTATCTCGCGGAGCATTAGGAGGAGGTCAGCAGCAGCCCAGGGGTGGGGGGGGGGTTCCTTTGGGGGGGCGTTTGGGTGGGTGGGGTGGGTTTCCCTACTGGTGCTTTTAAATGTCATATGGGGGGTTATTGTATATGGGGGAAATCCAATGCATAATTTTTGTATAATTTTTGATTGTTGTGTTCTTGTTTCTTTCTTTTTGTTGGGGGGGGGGGTTTGTTGAAAATCTGTTGAAAAATTTGAATAAATATATTTTAAAAAAAAAAAGAAAATGCATGCAACTATATGGATATTAGAAAAAGAAAGGATTAGGTGATCACCTTCCTCAGTTAAATAACTGCTGATCAGCACTTCTGAGGCTCTCTTGGGTCCTGGAGCAGAAGGTTGTTGTGACCTGCAAAAAATGTCAGCAATGAAAATGAAACTGACCTCGGATGGCACGGTGGCGCAGTGGTTAGCACTACTGCGTCACTACGTTGAGCACCCGGGTTTCATCCCAGCCCCTTGTCACTGTCCGTATGGAGTTTGCATATTCTCCCCGTGTCTGCGTGGGTCTCACCCCCACAACCCAAAGATGTGCAGCGTAGTCAGATTGGCCACGCTATATGGCCCCTTCATTGAAATAAATAAATACAAACATACATAAATAGCTGAATGAATGAATAAATAAATAGACAAATAAATAAATACAAAATTAAACTGACCTAGAGATGCCAATACCTTAAATGGGTGTGGACTGGGAAGCAGGTGTTTTAACCTTTGATCTTGCAGAGTGTAATCTGCAGGTGATTGCTGCTCATTCCAGATGAACTGAAGCCTGCGAAAGTGGATGAAAGAACCAAAAGCGCAACAATCGCTACTTAATTGCACCCCAAATAACCCATCACAACAAATAACGCTGCTATGATCATCATGCCTAAATAGCAACCATAGTTCCTCGGGTTCCATGCAGGATGATGGACAGCTAGACTCCACCACCAGCCCCTCCATCACAATTTATTTCACTTCAGCCAGAGTGGTGTCCCACTCTTGAAGGTCTCCCTCAAATGTATTTCACTCGGTCATCTTTGGCCGGCCCCATCTTCTTTTTCAATGTAGTGGTGTCCATCCCACTGCCACTCTGGGAGGCAATATATGTGTCCAGCCAGTCTGAGTCATCTCTCTATCAAAATGTCCTGCTTGTGCTTCTTTTTTAAAAAATCATTTAGAGTACCCAAATCATTTTTTTTTCCAATTAAGGGGCAATTTAGTGTGGCCAATCCACCTACCCTGCGCATCTTTTGTGTTGTGGGGGCGAAACCCACGTGAACACAGGGAGAATGTGCAAACACCACACGGATGATGTGTTGGGTGCTCTGGATCCGTGGAACACATACAGGCCACCAACACTTGAAATAGTGCAACACTATTTTATTAAGTTAGAAACTGTTGAACATACTTTCACTGTGGGTTAACACGATGTTAGATAAACTAAAGAACTATGCCTGTCCGAACCAGTCTATGCACTCAGCACATGGTGAGGATCTGTGCTGTAAGCTGTAAGCTCTGTCCTTGTAGGAGGCTGCATCCCGAATGAGCGGGAACTCTGATGCCCCCTGTCTTTATAGTGAGTGTGCTCTAACCGGTGATTGGCTGCGGTGTTGTGTGTGTTGATTGGTCTTGCTGTGTGTCCATCAGTGTGTGTGTCTGCACCATGATATACTGGTGTATATTATGACAACGGACAGTGACCCAGTGCCAGGATCGAACCTGGAACCTTGGCGCCGTGAGACCGCAGTGCTAACCCACTGCGCCACCGTGCTGCCCTGCATGTGCTTCTGACCAGTTCTCTGTAGTACTTCTTCATTGTTTTAAAAAAAAATGTATTTTATTACAAACGTGTATCAAAGCAGGTTACAGCAAATAAACACCCCAGGAAGCATACTTCCCAGCAATTAACTATACAGTCTGTACAGATTTTTTCCCTTTTTCACCCCCTTCCCCTCCTGCGATGAACAGCTCCTCAAACACGGTCACAAACATCTCCCACCTTTTCTCAAACCCACCTGAAGAGCCCCTTAATGCAGACTTTATCTTCTCCAACCGCAGGAAATCGTACAGGTCACCCAACCAAGCCGCCGCCCCCGGTGGCGATGCCGACCACCACTCCAATAAAATTTGTCGCCGTGCAATCAGAGAGGCGAAGGCCACGACATCGGCCTTCCTCCTCTTCATGAGCTCCGGCTTCTCTGAAACCCCAAATATCGCCACCAATAGGTCCGGGTCCTCCTCCTCCTCCACTATCCTGGCCAAGACCGCGAACATTCCCGCCCAGAATCTTCCCAATTTTTCGCAAACCCAAAACATGTGCGCATGATTCGCTGGCCCCCGCCCACACCTCTCACACTCATCTGCTAACCCCTGAAAGAACCCACACATTCTCATTTTTAAAAAAAATTTTGAATACTCAATTCATTTTTTTTCCAATTAAGGGGCAATTTAGCGTGGCCAATCCACCTACCCTGCACATCTTTTGGGTTGTGGGGGTGAAACCAACGCAAACACGGGGGGGATTGTGCAAACTCCACACGGACAGTGACCCAAAGCTGGGATTGAACCTGGGACCTCAGCGCCGTGAGGCCACAGCGCTAACCACTGCACCACCGTGCTGCCCCGGAATCCAGTCATTCTCGCCGAGTCATATGCACCCTGTGCACCACCTTAAACTGTATCAGGCTCATCCTTGCACAAGAGGAGGTCCCGTTTACCCTATGCAGTGCCTCACTCCATACTCCTCAATTGATCTCTCCTCCCAACTCCGCTTCCCATTTCTCCTTGATCTTCACCGCCCACTCGCCTCCCTGCTCCCCCAGCCACTTATATATATCCCCAATTCTTCCCTCCCCTTCCACATCCGGAAGCAGCAGTCGCTCCAGCATGGTGTATCCCGGCAACCTAGGGAACCCCCTCCAGACCTTTCGCGCAAAGTCCCTAACCTGCAGATACCCGAACTCACTACCCCTCGGCAGCTCTACCCTCTCCCTTAGCTCCTCCAGACTGGTGAACCCTTCCTCCAAATAGAGATCCCTCACCTTGACCAGCCCCACTTCTCTCCACCTCCTGTATGCACTATCCATCCCCCCCGGCTCAAACCCATGATTCTCACACAGTGGCGTTAGCACCGACATCCCTTCCACCCTAAAATGCCTCCACTACTAATTCCATATCTTCACCGTGGACTGCACCACCGGGCTCCCTGAATACCTACAGTACTTCTTCATTGGTGATGTTGTCTTTCCATGTGACGCCCACGATCTTATGTAGGGAACGCTGGTTAAAGATGCCCAAGTTACGTGACACCTTTGCTGTTCTCTTCCATGTTTCGCTGTCATAGATTGCAGTTAGTACTGCTATGGTCATGAAGTGACACAGTTTCATGGCCGTATTGATGATGTTGGATACCCAGGCCATGTGGAGCTGCTGAAAAACCAATGTTGCTTTGTCAATTCTTGATTGGATGTCAATCTGTACATCACCCTCTTTGGATATGTTGTTTCCGAGGTAAGCAAAGAGGTCACGGTCCTTGATGTTCTGTTGTCCGCTGTTGATGGGATCCAGCCATCACTGACTTGGTCTTCTCAAAGCAGATGTATAGACCAACCTTAGCACCACTACTTTCAAGACCGGAAGTCATGTCCAGGACCATGCACTATTCTTTGGTAAGAAGTCCAATGTCATGCTGAAATTGATCATCAAGAGGAAAAGGAATGGGAAATGTAATCAGTCTTGCTGTACTCCTGTGATGATGTTGAAGTAGTCCGTGGTGTCCATGCTGGTCTTGACGCATTAGCTGGAGTCCATCATAGAATTTACAGTGCAGAAGGAGGCCATTCGGCCCATCGAGTCTGCACCGGCCCTTGGAAAGAGCACCCTACCTAAGCCCATACCTCCACCCTATCCCCACACCTCTACTCTATCCCCACACCTCTACCCTATCCCCGTAACTCCACCTAACCTTTTTTGGACACTAAGGGCAAATCTGCCAGTTACATATGAACATGTGGACAAACATACGAACAAGGAGCAGGAGTAGTCCATTTGGCCCCTCCAGCCCACTCCTCCATTCCATAGGATCATGGCTGATCTGATAATAACCTAGACCTACATCCTGCCTACCCCCGATAACCTATCACCCCCATTGCTTCCCAAGAATCTATCCACCTCTGCCTTAAAAATTATCAAAGACAGTCTGCTCCTACTGCCTTTTCAGGAAGAGAGTCCAAAGACTCACAAATCTCTGAGTAAAAGTTCTCCTTATCTGTTTTAAATGGGTGACCCCCTAGCTCTAGATTCTCCAATAAGGGGAAACACCCTCTCCATATCCTCCCTGTCAAGACCTCTCAGGATTTTATATTTTTCAATCAAACCTTGTTCTTTGCAAAGGGTACCACGTCCTTCTGTTTTCAGTGTTGAGGAGCACTGTGCCAGTGTTACAGAAGTGTTAAGCCCCTCCTTTTGTTGCACTCTGTGAGGCTTTCTTTCTTCATCAGCTTGACAATTACTCCTAACCAGTCATCTGGGACATCCTCCACAGTCCAGATCTTGTTGAACTTGGAGCTAGGACAAACAGGAACAACAATTTCTTTATTTAAGGCTGTTATGAGGAAACTAAGACCTCACTCTGATTATTTTTAAAAATATAATAGATATCCTCATGGTTATTTCTAAAACTTTGAGAATTGAACAAAGATATTTTTTAACTGGCTGAAGTTATGTCTCTCTGTGACTCTCAAACAAAAGGAGCCGCCATGGCAGTATCAAAGCACTTGTAGCCTCACGGCGCCGAGGTCCCAGGTTCGATCCCGGCTCTGGGTCACTGTCAGTGTGAAGTTTGCACATTCTCCCGATTCTCCCCGTGTTTGTGTGGATTTCGCCCCCACAACCCAAAAATGTGCCGAATAGGTGGATTGGCCACGTTACATTGCCCCTTAATTGGAAAAAATGAATTGGGCACCCTAAATTTATTTTTAAAAAGAGAAAGAGCGTCAAAGTCAAAGGCTTGGCGGGGATCTATTTAAATATGTCCAAGCATTGCCAAGGTTTGACGAGGAGAAGGTGGAAGCCTTTTTTATTTCATTTGAGAAGGTAGCTAAACAAATGAAATGGCCACAGGACATGTGGGTATTACTGATTCAAACAAAGCTGGTAGGTAGAGCAATGAAGTGTTTGCATCACTACCGGAGGAGGTATCTTGTACGTATGAGGAGGTGAAAAAATCCATCTTAGGTGCACATGAACTAGTGCCTGAAGCCTACAGACAAAGGTTTAGAAATGTAAGGAAAGAATTTGGTCAAACATACATGGAGTTTGAAAGGCTCAAACAGAGTAATTTTGATAGGTGGATAAGGGCTTTGAAAATCGACCAAACGTATGAAGCTCTCAGAGAAATTATACTTTTGGAGGAGTTTAAAAATTCAATTCTTGATGTAGTGAGAACTCATGTGGAAGAGCAGAGGGTTAAAACTGGGAGATTAGCAGCTGAAATGGCAGATTATTATGAATTAGTTCATAAATCAAAGCTTGGTTTCCGACATCAGTTTCAGCCTGTGAGGGATAGAAACTGGACACATGAGAAATACTCAAGTGGTAAAGGTAAAGGTGATCTAATGGGAGATAATAAGGAGAGTGTACCTCAGATTAAAAAAGAAATCCAGGAGGGTGGAAAAGAAATGAAAAGTTTCATATGTTTTCACTAATAAACTAGGCCATGTAAAGTCACAGTGTTGGTGGTTGAAGAAAAGCACTGGGAAGGCTGATGTGGTAAAACAGGATAAGACAGTGGGGTTTGTTAAAGTGGTAAAGGCAAGCCCAAGGGAAGCGAAGGAGGTGCAAAAGATCGTACAGCCTGTTCAAGAGGTGATTGATAAGAAGGTGCCAGATCTCTTTAAAGAATTTACTTGTGTGGGTAAAGTTTACTCATGGATATCAGGAGGAGCAGGTAAAGAAGTCACAATTTTAAGAGATACGGGAGCTAGTCAATCTTCAATGGTAAGAGATGAGGAGTTATGTAGTTTGGGAAGAATGTGCCAGAAAAGGTGTTAATATATGGAATTCAGGGTGAGAGGAGTAGAGTTCCATTATATAAGGTAAGGTTGGAAAGTCCAGTGAAGAGTGGTGAACTCGTAGGAGGAGTAATAGAGAAACTATCTTGTCCAGGAATACAATTTATCTTGGGTAGTGATATAGCTGGATTGCAGGTGGGAGTGATGCCTACTGTGGTTGATAAGCCAGTGGAAAATCAGACAACTGAAGTGTTGAAGGATGAATATCCTGGGATTTTTCTGGATTGTGTAGTAATAAGGTCTCAAAGTCACAGGTTAAGACAAGAGGAGAAATCAGAGAGTGAAGATGAAGTTGAAGTGCAATTATCAGAAACGATTTTTGATCAGATGGTTGAAAAAGAACAAGAACAGGTGGAGGGTGAGGCGGATATTTTTAGTTCAGGAAAATTGGCGGAGTTACAACAAAAAGATATAGAAATAAAACGGATGTATCAGAAAGCATACACGGAAGAGGAATCTGAGTGTATACCAGAATGTTATTACCGTAAAAGTAATGTCTTGATGAGAAAATGGAGACCTTTACATATGCAGGCGGATGAAAAGTGGGCAGAAGTTCATCAAGTAGTATTGCCGGTAGGGTATAGAAAGGAGGTGTTGCGAGTTGCACATGAGGTACCAGTGGGAGGTCATTTGGGGTTAAGGAAAACTCAAGCTAAAATCCAGAAACATTTTTATTGGCCTGAACGACATAAAGATGTAATTAAATTTTGTCAATCATGTCACACATGTCAAGTGATAGGGAAACCTCAAGCAGTGATAAAACCAGTGCCCTTAATACCCATTCCAGCATTTGAGGAACCTTTTACAAGGGTCCTAATTGATTGCGTAGGACCGCTTCCGAAAACAAAAAGTGGGAATCAATATCTTTTGACTATAATGGATGTGTCTACTAGGTTTCCAGAGGCCATTCCAGTACGTAATATTACAGCTAAAAAGATTGTGGAGGAGTTACTTAATTTCTTTACGAGATATGGACTACCCACAGAAATACAATCGGATCAAGGATCAAATTTTACCTCAAAGTTATTCAAAGAAGTTATGGATAGCTTAGGAATAAAACAATTTAAATCAACTGCGTACCATCCAGAATCGCAGGGAGCGTTAGAAAGGTGGCATCAGACATTAAAGACAATGTTGAGGGCTTATTGTCAAGATTATCCAGGGATTGGGATAAAGGAATTCCATTCGTACTGTTTGCAATTAGGGATGCTCCAAATGAGTCAACCAAATTTAGTCCTTTTGAACTAAATTTTGGTCATGAGGTAAGAGGACCACTTAAATTGATTAAGGAAAAATTGTTGGGTGAGAAATCGGAAATTACATTATTGGATTACGTGTCAAATTTTAAGGAGCGATTAAATAGAGCAGGTGAATTGGCTAGACAACATTTGAAAGTTGCACAAAATGTGATGAAACGGGTCGCGGACAAGAAATCCAAAGTTCGTAGTTTTGCCAGTGGGGATAAAGTTTTAGTGTTGTTACCAGTGGTAGGTGAGCCTTTAAAAGCTAGGTTTTGTGGACCTTTTCAAATTGAAAGGAAATTAAGTGAGGTGAATTATGTGGTAAAAACACCAGGTAGAAGGAAGGCTCACCAAGTGTGTCATGTGAATATGCTGAAAAGGTATTTTGAAAGGGAAGGAGAGAAAAAGGCGGAGGTTTTAATGATTGTAACTCAACGTGACAAACCAAATCCAGTAGACTGTGATTTTGGCATACCTCAAGTTAAATTGGAAAATGAGGATGTTCTTAAAAATTGGGATAAATTGGTGAGTTACCTTCCAGAGGAAAAACGAACTGACCTGAAAGAGTTATTGATATCACATGAGCAAGTTTGTGGAGATAAATTGGGAAGTACTAAAATGGCTATACATGATGTAGATGTGGGAAACGCTGTTCCGATCAAACAACATCCATCCAGACTTAACCCTTTAAAATTGGCACAGGTTAACAAAGAGATTGAGAGTATGCTTAAAAATTGCATAATTGAAGTGGGTTGCAGCCAATGGAGCTCACCCATAGTGATGGTGCCTAAACCAGACGGTACCCAACGGTTGTGTGTGGACTATAGAAAGGTTAATGCAGTTACAAGAACGGACTCTTATCCTATCCCACGTTTGGAGGATTGCATTGAGAAAGTGGGACAATCAGTTTTTATTTCCAAATTGGATTTACTTAAAGGTTACTGGCAGGTACCTTTATCTGAAAAGGCGAAGGAGATTTCAGCTTTTGTGACTCCAGATGGTATATACCAATTCAAAGTTATGCCATTTGGTATGAAAACCGCCCCAGCCACATTTCAACGGTTAACTAACAAAGTTGTTTCAGGATTACCCAATTGTGTGGTATACATCGACGATCTGGTAATTTTCAGCCAGACATGGAAAGACCATTTAAAACATCTGATGGCGTTATTCGATCGACTTCAGGAGGCGGGTTTGGTGATAAACCTAGCCAAAAGTGAATTTGGAAAAGCCCAAATCACTTTCCTTGAGGAGTTTTCGATGCCCTCGAGACAAAGGGAAATAATACGATTTCTTGGCATGAGTGGATTTGATCGAACATTTGTGCAAAGGTTTTGTAGCGTGATTGCTCCACTGATGGACCTGTTGAAGCCACGTCGAAAATTTCAATGGACAGCGGACTTTCGACAGGCATTTGACTGCCTGAAAACTGTGATAACCAATGCTCCTGTGTTGGAGAATTGCGAGGGACTCTATGATCAGATTGAACTAAATTATCTGACTTTAAAGAGAAATGCTGAGGCGTAGAGAAATGGATGGATCGTGCAGAGACCTTCTTGTTCAAAGAGACTGTCAATCGAGACGAATTTCAGTTGGAGGAAGAAGGAAAAAAATGGACTATATTATTGTACCTGTTTGCGTGTGTTGTTTTTTGAAACTATAACGTTCATTTACTGTGTGCATTTCTTAAAGGATGGTGAAAAGTTGAAAAATGAAACCATCTTGAAGTTGATGGTTTATTTATTTTTTCTTGGGTGGGGGAGGTGTCATGTGAGAGTACCCTTTAAGAAAGGGGTGTTTAAGAAATGTACCGTTAAGAAATGGAGCTGCTCATTTTACTGGAGTGATGTCAGAATGTGGGTGGAGCTGAGCTCCACTTCTGTTTTTTTTAGTTTCAGTTTGAGAAGAGCTTGGGTGTGTCTGTGTTTCAGGGAGCTGCATCTGAAGTCTGCCATCCAAAGACTATCTTAATCATTTGGTGAATTCAGAATTATAAATGATTTCAGTATTGAATGTAAACCCTAATGTGCTCTTGTTTAGAGGTTTGTTAAGTTTTTGGATGTTAAAAGAACAGCATACAGATTACTTAGTGTTGTATTTTTTGGGGGGTGTATTTGAATTAATGGTTGCTAAGATATTCACTGTTTGTTTTAAAAAGGTTAACTTGAGTTCATAGAATAAACATTGTTTTGTTTTAAAAACCACTGGTCCATTTTCTGCTGTACCATATCTGCAGAGTAAGCTGTGTGCTCCCCATGCCACAATCTATTAAAAGTTGTGGGTCAGGTGGACTCCATGATACATTTTGGGGTTCTCTAAACCCTGGCCCATAACACCAGTCACAGCAGGCCATGGCTGGGAATGTCAGCAGCATTGCCCAGGTGCTGGCCGGCGTGGCACAGACACAGAGGGAAGTGGTCCAGTCCCAGAGGGAGATGGCGCAGTCACTGGCTGATGTGACACAAACCCAGAAGGTGGTGGCACAGTTAATGGGTGATGTGGTGCAGTCCCAGGCGGAGATGGTCCACTCCATGTGATCCATGGCTGCGAGCATGCAGATCTTGGTTGAGACCAGAGCTGGCCTCCAGTACTGGCAGCATCTGATGACGGGAGAGCCTCAAAGGATAGCTCTGTCACACCCCCATCCAATGGAGTGGCCAGGGGGCCAACAGGCACCCCGAGGGAGGAGGAGGTGATGGGGCCCGGTGACTCCCGCAGGGGAGGTGCCAGAACAGCACAGCACCTCGGAGCCCCCCCTCCTGTCCCTGGTGCATGTGGTGGGCAGCGAGAGGATCAAGGTGTCACCACATCACCTGGGACACCCTAGCAGCAGCCGGGCCCATCCAGGCCCAGTTGCCCCATAAGACACCCACCAATGGGGACCCAGGTCGCAGGGCAGGAATCACAGCAGGCCGCCTCCACTCCTGCTGTACCATCTGGGGAACCACACAGGCGTAGCATTAGGGCCCGTAAGGCCAGGTAGTTAGACACCAGTTAAGTTGGCGTAGGTGCAGGGCACAGTTTAGTTACAGGAGCTCGGCACAAACCTGTAATTATTTGTTCACATTGAACACATGTTGCCACTGTTACAACCTGCCTCGGTGCTCTGTCCGATGGAGGGATCCTGCTCGGGAATGGAATTTCCGGGATTTTAATGCCCGGTCCCAGGGGCAACGGATGCTAAAAAGATTGTAGGAAGACACAGTGAGGAGAAATGTCCGAATTTTTTTTAAAAACGGCTGTGAAAAAGGGGGCTAATGAAAGTCCGCCGGTGAGTGGAAAAGTCAGCTCGGGAACTGTAAGGAAAGCGGAGGCTGGAGAACCAGGGGAGACCACATTGCTCACAGCAGAAGGAATGACCAAGGTGATGGCCGTGGAACTTGAAAAACAGTAACAGTTCACAAAGCACATGGAAGCAATGAAGAAGGAGATGGTGGAGGAGGCGATTGCCCCGGTGAGGGCGGCGGTATCAAGCGCGGCGGCGGAGGTGCGGGAGCAGGGTGAGACACTGAAGGATGTGGAAGAGGCATTATCGCAGCACAGTGATCAACTCACCTCGATGGGGAAGGACCTGCGGAGGGTGATAGAGACCAAGAAGGGTCTGCGAGCCAAAATGGAAGACCTGGAAAACAGAGCCAGGTGGCAGAATCTGAGGATTGTGTGTCTGCCCGAAGGAGTGGAAGGCCCGAGGCCGACGGAGTATTTTGCCACGATGTTGGCAGAGCTATTGGGGGAGGGGGACGATCCCTCTCGATACGAACTGGATCGGGCTTATAGGTCTTGGAGACCTATACCAAAGGCGAGTGAGCCGCCAAGAGTAGTGACTGTTTGTTTCCGTAGCTACAGCGTGAAGGAGAAAGTCCTGTGCTGGGCAAAGCAGAAGCGAGTGGTACAGTGGGCTGGAGCTGGTATACGCATATACCAGGACTTTACGGTGGAGTTGGTGAGGAGGCGGGCGGCCTTCAGCCGGGTGAAGAAGGCACTGTACATCAGCAAGGTGCAGTGCGGCAGTGTATCCAGCTAAGTTGAGGGTGACCTACAAATCCAAGGACTTTTATTTTGGGACAGCGGAAGCTGTGGAGGGGTTTGCGAAGGCAGAAGGATTGTGGCAGAATTGAGAAATGGGACTGAGAGCTGGTCTTGTACTGATGTAGCCTCATGTAACTTTATTTTTTCACTACGTGTTGGTGTATGTACTAAATGAGTCGACGCTGTATATTTGGACAAGGGAAGAGTTGGGACTTTCATTTGCAATGATGGTTCTTTGGGGCTTGGGTGTGTATGCTGGGGTTGTGTGTTAAAGGGGATTTCTTTCGGGGTGTGGGCAGAAGCCCTGAGTAGGGTAAACTCAACCGCAACATTTGCCAGGCTCAGCCTGATTCAGTTTAAGGTCGTTCACCGGGCCCACATGACGGTGGCTCGGATGAGCAAATTCTTTGGGGTAGAGGACAAGTGCACTAAATGCGCGGGAGGACCAGCGAACCACGTTGCCATGTTTTGGGCATGCCCTAAGCTTAGGGGGTACTGGAAGGGATTTGCGGGGGTCATGTCCCGGGTGCTGAAAGCAAGGGTGGTGATGGGTCCAGAGGTGGCAGTTTTCATGGTTTTGGAAGACCCGGGAGTCCAGGGGGAGAAAGAGGCCGATGTTCTGGCCTTTGCTTCCCTGATAGCCCGGCGGCGAATACTGCTGGCATGGAGGGACTCAAAACCCCCGAAGACCGAACTATAGCTTTCGGGCATGTCATGTTTTCTGGGTACGGAAAAAAAATCAAGTACATCTTGAGGGGATCTGTATTGGGGTTCGCCCGAAGGTGGCAACCATTCATCGACTTCTTCGCGGGAGAGTGAACGTCAGCGGGGGGGGTGGGGGGGGAAGGGGGGTAGATTAGAGTAGAGTGGGAGGGATAAATAGGTGGGTAGTGTCTATGGGAGAGGAGCGGGTATGTGCAGTATGGTTTGGTTGAAGTGTTGGTTTTCCGTTGATGTTTGCACATTTCTGTAATCTGTAACTGTTTACAATGCCAAAAAATACCTCAATAAAATTGTTTGTTAAAAAAAAAGGGGGGGATTTCTTTCTTTCCCTGGGACCGGACAAGGGGGAAGGAAACCCGGGCGGGGGCCTCCACGCTGGCTGGTTTAAGCCGACCAGTGAACGGGAGTGAGGTGGGTGGAGGGGCTGCGGCCATCGGAGCCTGGTAGAACAGGTTTCGATGAGCCTAGCCGGGATGAAATGTTGGGGGAAGGAACCAATGCTGGGGGGAGGAGTTTACAAGAGGAAGTGGAGGGGAGACATCTGTGTGTGGTTGGGGGGGGGGGGGGTCATTCACAGTACATGTTCAGGGATTGGATGGATTTGAATATTGGGGGGGGGTGAACTATATATGTTAATAGTGACCAAGGGTGATTCCTGATTCCTTTTTCTTTTTTCTTTTTTTTCTTGGGAGGTTTCTTTTTATTTGATGCTTATATTGTCATGCGGGCCGTTGTTTGGGGGTTGGTGGGAGGGTGGGACCGTTCTTGTTAATAAGGGGATTGACGACTTCCGGGTGCGGCGATGACCAGCTAAGTCGCACGTTTCGGCAGCTCCTGGTGGAACGGACTTTTGGGCTCTTAATAGGAGCCCCAACGGCAATTTAAACGGCCAAAAACACTGTGCGGTAAACTGGAAGGGAATCCCCCCCGGACACGCATGGATAAAGGAAAGGATAGCAGCCGGATTGCGGAGGATCCTCTGGAGCAGCGGCAAGGAAGGCAAGCTCAAAGCAAGATGGCGTCGGAAGGTGGCCGTTTGCTATGGGGCCCAGACCAACAAGAGTTCCTGCGGCGCTGTGTGGAAGAGCTGAAAAAGGAATTGAAGAAGGAGTTGTTGGCCCCGATAGTACAGGCGATTGAAGGGCTAAAGGAGGAGCAGAAGATCCAAGAGCAGGAGCTTCGGGTCGTGAAGGCAAAGGCTGCTGAAAACGAAGATGAAATACAGGGCCTGGTGGTGAAGACAGAGACGCACGAGGCGCAGCACAAAAGGTGTGTGGAAAGGCTGGAAGTACTGGAGAATAATTCGAGGAGGAAGAATTTAAGGGTTCTGGGTCTTCCCGAAGGCGTAGAGGGGGCGGACGTCAGGACATATGTGAGCACGATGCCTCACTCGCTAATGGGATCGGAGGCCCCGACGGGCCCTTTGGAGGTGGAGGGTGCTTATCGAGTTATGGCGCGAAGACCAAGGGCAGGAGAAATACCTCGAGCCATAGTGGTGAGGTTTCACCGCTATAATGACAGAGAGATGGTCCTAAGATGGGCGAAGAAAACTCGGAGCAGCAAGTGGGAGAACGCGGTGATCCGCGTATACCAGGATTGGAGTGCGGAGGTGGCGAGAAGGAGGGCAAGTTTCAATCGGGCTAAGGCGGTGCTTCACAAAAAGAAGGTTCAATTTGGAATGTTGCAACCGGCGAGACTGTGGGTCACACACCAAGGGAAGCACCACTACTTTGAGACGGCAGAAGAGGCGTGGACATTCATTGTGGACGAGAAGCTGGAATAGTCTGGCGAGAGAAAGAGCTTCTGGGATAAAGTGGTGGGGTGATTATGTGGGACGAGGAAGGGGAAGGGGGGGGATGATTTTTTCAATTTGTTAATCCTTCGACCCTGTAACTTTTCTCTCTTCCACTCGTTGGGGGGGAGGGGGGAGCATGAGGAACTGTGGGCGCTGGTGGGAAGGAAAGGGGAAGGAGAAGGGAAATGCGCCATTAGGGGCGGGGCTGAGTGGGAAACGTGGGCTTTGCTCCCGCGTTATGATAATTGTGGCGGGAACAGGGACGCAGGAAGAAGGGGGCCTCGCACAGTGAGGGGCCGAGGGCAAAGGGGGAAGCCGAGGTCAGCCAGAGTTCGCTGACTTCTGGGAGCAACATGGGGGGTGCAACTACGTTAGAGGGGGATCTAGCGGTGGGGGGGGAGTTAACTGGGTTGCTGCTGCTAAGGAGAAGGGGGAGCTGTTATGGGACGGGGTGGTCGAGACGGTGGGGGGGGCACCGTCGGTGGGATCTACAGGTACGTGGGAACCGGGTGAGGAGCTGGGTTAAAAAAGGGGATGGCTAGTCAACAAGGGGGGGGTAAAGAGCCCCCCAACCCGGCTGATCACGTGGAACGTGAGAGGGCTGAACGGGCCGATTAAAAGGGCACGGGTACTCGCACACCTAAAGAAATTAAAGGCAGATGTGGTTATGTTGCAGGAGACGCACTTGAAACTGATAGACCAGGTCAGACTACGTAAAGGATGGGTGGGGCAGGTGTTTCATTCGGGTTTAGATGCGAAGAATAGGGGGGAGGCTATCCTAGTGGGGAAACGGGTACTGTTTGAGGCAAAGACCATAGTGGCGGATAGTGGGGGTAGATATGTGATGGTGAGTGGCAGATTGCAAGGGGAGGCGGTGGTTCTGGTGAACGTATACGCCCCAAACTGGGATGATGCAAACTCTATGAGGCGTATGTTGGGGCGTATCCCGGACCTGGAGGCGGGAAAGTTGGTAATGGGGGGAGACTTCAATACGGTGCTTGATCCAGGGCTGGACCGGTCGAGGTCCAGGACCGGGAGGAGGCCGGCAGCGGCCAGGGTGCTCAAGGACTTCATGGAGCAGATGGGAGGAGTAGACCCCTGGAGATTTATTAGGCCTAGGAGTAAAGAGTTCTCATTTTTCTCCCATGTTCACAAGGTATATTCACGGATAGACTTTTTTGTCTTGGGAAGGGCACTGATTCCGAAGGTGACAGGGACGGAGTATACGGCCATAACCATTTCGGACCACGCTCCGCATTGGGTAGATCTGGAGGTAGGAGTGGAAAAAGAACAGCACCCACTCTGGAGAATGGATATGGGCTTATTGGTGGATGAGGGGGTATGCCTAAGGGTGAGGGGGTGTATTGAAAGGTACTTGGAGCTTAATGACAACGGAGAGGTTCAGGTGGGAGTGGTCTGGGAGGCACTGAAGGCGGTGGTTAGAGGGGAACTGATATCCATAAGGGCACATAAAGGGAAGCAAGAGGGTAAAGAAAGGGAGCGATTGTTGAGAGAACCTCTGAGGGTGGACAGGCAATATGCAGAGGCACCGGAGGAGGGACTGTACAGGGAAAGACAAAGGTTACATGTGGAATTTGACCTGCTGACCACGGGTAAGGCAGAGGCACAGTGGAGGAGGGCACAGGATGTACAGTATGAGTATGGAGAGAAGGCGAGTCGGCTACTGGCCCACCAATTGAGGAAGAGGGGAGCGGCGAGGGAGATAGGTGGGGTGAGAGACGAGGAGGGAGAGATGGAACGGGGAGCGGAGAGAGTAAACGGGGTGTTCAAGGCATTCTGTGAGAGGTTATATAAGGCTCAGCCCCCCGAAGGGAAGGAGGGAATGATGTGTTTCCTGGATCAGCTGGAATTCCCGAAGGTGGAGGAGCAGGAGAGGGCGGGACTGGGAGCACAGATTGAGATGGAGGAGGTGGTAAAGGGGATTGGGAGTATGCAGGCGGGGAAGGCCCCGGGACCGGATGGGTTCCCGGTGGAATTTTATAGGAAATATATGGACCTACTGGCCCCGCTCTTGACGAGAACCTTTAATGAGCCCAGGGAAAGGGGGAAGTTGCCCCTGACTATGTCGGAGGCGACGATATCGCTACTTTTGAAGAAGGAAAAAGACCCGCTGCAGTGTGGGTCCTACAGGCCCATTTCCCTTCTGAATGTAGATGCTAAGCTCCTGGCCAAGGTGATGGCGACGAGGATAGAGGATTGTGTCCCGGGGGTGGTCCACGAGGATCAAACTGGGTTCGTTAAGGGGAGACAGCTGAACTCGAACATACGGAGGCTGCTAGGGGTGATGATGATGCCCCCACCAGAGGGGGAGGCGAAGATAGTGGTGGCGATGGACGCCGAGAAAGCATTCGACAGAGTGGAGTGGGATTATCTGTGGGAAGTGTTGAGGAGATTTGGCTTTGGAGAAGGGTTTATTGAATGGGTACAACTGCTATATAGGGCCCCGGTGGCAAGTGTGGTCACAAACAGGCAGAGGTCTGATTACTTCCGTCTTCATAGAGGGACGAGGCAGGGGTGTCCCCTGTCTCCGTTACTGTTTGCATTGGCAATTGAGCCCCTGGCCATAGCACTGAGGGGCTCCAGGAAGTGGAGAGGAGTACTCAGGGGAGGAAAAGAACACCGGGTATCATTGTATGCAGATGATCTATTGCTGTATGTTGCGGACCCAGTGGAGGGGATGCCTGGGATAATGCAGACACTCAGGGAGTTTGGGGAATTCTCGGGGTATAAATTGAATATGGGGAAGAGTGAGTTGTTTGTGGTGCATTCGGGGGAGCAGAGCAGGGGAATAGATGATCTACCGCTGAGGAAGGTAGCAAGAGATTTCCGGTACTTAGGGATTCAGATAGCCAGGAGTTGGGGAACCTTACATGGGCTTAATCTAACACGATTGGTGGAACAGATGGAGGAGGACTTTAAGAGATGGGACATGGTGCCCCTGTCACTGGTGGGTAGGGTGCAGGCGGTCAAAATGGTAGTCCTCTCGAGATTCCTTTTTCTGTTTCAATGCCTCCCGGTGATGGTCACGAAGGCTTTTTTCAAGAAAATCGAGAAAAGTGTTATGAGTTTTGTGTGGGCTGGGAAGACCCCGAGAGTGAGGAGGGTTTTTTTGCAGCGTAGCAGGGATAGGGGGGGACTGGCACTACCGAGCTTAAGTGAGTACTATTGGGCCGCCAATATCTCAATGGTGTGTAAGTGGATGGGAGAAGGGGAGGGAGCGGCGTGGAAGAGATTGGAGATGGCGTCCTGCAAAGGAACCAGCCTACAAGCACTGGCGACGGCGCCGTTGCCGTTCTCCCCGAAGAAGTACACCACAAGTCCAGTGGTGGAGGCAACACTGAAAATTTGGGGGCAGTGGAGACGGCATAGGGGAATGACGGGAGCCTCGGTGCGGTCCCCGATAAGAAATAATCATAGGTTTGTCCCGGGGAGAATAGATGGGGGATTTAGAGCTTGGCAGAGAGCTGGGATTGTGCAACTGAGGGATCTGTTCTTAGACGGGACGTTTGCGAGTCAGGGAGCGCTGATGGAAAAATATGGGTTGCCCCAAGGGAATGCATTTCGGTACATGCAACTGAGGGCTTTTGCGAGGCAACAGGTGAGGGAATTCCCGCAGCTCCCGACGCAGGAGATTCAGGATAGAGTGATCTTGGGGACATGGGTGGGGGATGGTAGGGTGTCGGATATATACAGGGAAATGAGAGACGAGGGGGAGATCATGGTGGATGAGCTGAAGGGAAAATGGGAAGAAGAGCTGGGGGAAGAGATTGAAGAGGGGCTGTGGGCAGATGCCCTACGTAGGGTAAACTCTTTGTCCTCGTGCGCCAGGCTAAGCCTGATACAATTCAAGGTTTTGCACAGGGCGCATATGACCGGAGCAAGGCTCAGTAAATTTTTCGGGGTAGAGGATAGGTGTGGGAGATGCTCGAGGAGCCCAGCAAACCACACCCACATGTTTTGGTCATGCCCGGCACTGCAGGGGCTCTGGGTGGGGGTGGCGAATGTGCTTTCGAAGGTGGTGGGGGTCCGGGTCGAGCCAAGCTGGGGGTTGGCTATATTTGGGGTTGCAGAAGAGCCGGGAGTGCAGGAGGCGAGAGAGGCTGATGTTTTGGCCTTTGCGTCCCTAGTAGCCCGGCGAAGGATATTGCTTATGTGGAAGGAAGCCAAACCCCCGGGCGTGGAGACCTGGATAAACGACATGGCAGGGTTTATAAAACTAGAACGGATAAAGTTTGTACTAAGGGGTTCGGCTCAGGGGTTCACCAGGCGGTGGCAACCGTTCATTAACTACCTCGCAGAACGATAAAGGAAATGGGAAGGCAGCAGCAACAACCCAGGGAGGAGGGGGGGGGAGTGGGGGGGGGGGGGGGGGGCTCAGGTGGGTCCTCAGGGATGTTTTTGTATAGATATTTGTACTTGGTTATGTATACTGGATTGTTTGATTTTATTATTTGGGAGAGTTATTATTTTTGCTATGGCAGTTGCCATTTAGTTTATATATTATTTATCTATTTGTTAAAAAATGGTCACTGTTATTTATATTGTTTTATTGTTGTAAAAAGGAAAAAGCTTTGTATGGTTTTGTTTGGCCGAAAAATTTGAATAAAATATATATATATATATTTTTTAAATGGATCCACTAGGGAGTAATGAAAGAAATGAAATGAAAATCGCTTTTTGTCACAAGTAGGCTTCAAATGAAGTTACTGTGAAAAGCCCCTAGTCGCCACATTCCGGCGCCTGTTCGGGGAGGCCGGTACGGGAATTGAACCTGTGCTGCTGGCCTGCCTTGGTCTGCTTTAAAAGCCAGCGATTTAGCCCAGTGTGCTAAACCAGCCCCAGTAGTGACCACAGTATGGTATAATTCTAGATTCAGATTGGGGGCGAGAATGTGGAGTCCCACACTCGTGTTCTGGAATTACACAAAGGAAATTACATCGGCTTGAGGACAGATTCGGCCCGTATAGACTGGGCAGGAAGGCTAAAAGGTCGGACAGTTGATGAGCAGTGGCAGTTGTTGAAGGAGATACTCAATTCCTCACAACTCACAACTAAAATATATCCCAGTGAGGCAGAAAGATGGGAAGAGGCATAAAAAACATCCATGGCTAAAGAAAGAGGTCAAGGACAATATATAGAAAAACAACTAAGTTATATCATGTTGCAAAGGCCAGTGGCAGACTGGAAGATTGGGAAACTTTCTAACATAAACAAAGGGATGCTAAAGAAGTAATAAAAAGAGCTAAGGAAAATTATCAAACAAAAACTAGCACAGAATATCAAAAAGGATAGCAAAAGCTTCTACAGGTACATAAAAGGAAAGAGAGTCGCTAAAGTGAATGTTAGCCCCTTGGAAGATTAAGCCAGTAAGTTAATAATGGGGAGCACAGAAATGGCAGACATGCTAAATCAATATTTTGCCTCAAGTGTTCACGGTGGAGGACACTAGTGTCATTACTTTAGGAACGGGCAATTCAGAGGTAATAGAAAGGGTGGAACTTGGAACAATCAGCATCAATAGGGAAAGGGTACTGTAACCATCTGGGATGGCCACTTCCCGATTACAAAATGGACACTTTGCAAAGATTGCAGGGAAAATGGACAATACTGAGAAAGCAAGCAGGTGCAGGGTTTGTCTGTTGATTGGAGCCGCAGCTCCCAGACAAGACCAAAACTGCAAAGCTATTACCATATTAATGAGCCATCTCCGGGGACAAAAGAGTAACATTTAAGTAAACGATACCAAGGCAGACACCCCGGCGCCAGAGGAAACCAGAACAAAGCAGGCCAACGGCCACCTAGGACACGCCCTCATTTTGTCCAGAATGGGTTTCAAAGTACGTTTGGACCCCAATTAGACCAGGAAAATGGCCCTGATTGGCAGGAGTTAAATGAAACTGCCCACAGATACGTACATGGGATATGTACGCAAGAAAAACCCCAAAAGAGAAAAGCACCCCAACACCTGACTGAACAGGCAGAACACACCCCCATGAACCCTGTAACCACACACCGCAGGGCTGCAGCAGAAGGAAACACAGATTTCCTATATACAACCCCGTTAACCGTGACCCAATTAAGGGACGCGTGTGGAAAAATTACACCGTTCCTTCCCACATCAGACCCCCACCAGTTTTTCGCTAGAGTTAAACAGCAGGCTACCATGTACGGCCTGGACGAGAAGGAGCAAGTGAAGCTCACAGTTTTAAGCCTCGACCCTTCATCGTGGCAGCCCTTCCCGACCCACAGAATGTAGGAGGAGGCACACTCCAAGAGATGCACACAACGATCCTTGATGCGATCGGCTATAACAAAGGAGACCCCGCAGAAGACCTAAACAAGTGTAGGCAAAAGAAGACAGAGCACCCCATAGCGTTTGCTGGACGCTTGTGGATACATTTCACAGCAGTTTTCGGAGAATTAGCCCGCGCCCATTTGTCCGCGGATAATATGGCCAAATGGACTTGAATCTTAGTCTCTCATGCGACAGAGGCAGGACAGAGAGCTTGCGCAAATTACGACCCTTCAGACGAGGCCCACAACGAGAAATGGGTTTTGAAGAGATTGTCCCGCGCTTGGGAACAATCAGTCCAAGGCAAAACCCGAGGAAGAGCAGGCAGACATGAATCCAGTTAAAGCTCACCAGAACCCCACCTGGGTAAATGAGGGCAGGAACAGCCCACCACAGCCAAAATCCCAGGAATGTTACAACGGTGGACAATTAGGACACTTTGCACAAGAGTGTTAAGCCCCCCAAAGGCAGCAGAGAAACCAACAGGCACCCTAAATAAGAATAGGGCAAAGCCAATCCATAGCGTTAGCGCCCGTTCAGGGAACATAGACATGAACGGCACCGACTGACGGTGTTCGGGCTCCCCAACTTGGGTCTGCGACACCCTTTGGGACAAGTCCGGTAGACCGATCGTAGCAGGCAAAGTCCGGGGACACCCCGTAGAATTTCTTTGGGACACAGGAGGGTCCCGCACCACACTCAATTCCTCCACAATGTTTCAGCGAGACACGTGGCCCACAACAGACACCATCACACTCAGCAGCTTTACAGGTCATTTACAACAAGGACACATCACAGCTCCTGCAGCGATACAAATAGGGAACATTACAACTAAACACCCCATAGTTTTGGTCGATCTACCCCAGACAACTGAACACATCCTAGGAATCGATTTTATGAGCTCCCACAACCTCTCTTTTGATCCAGTTAATAAATGTGTATGGAGAATGGCAAAGGCAGCACAAGCCCCCACCACGCTCACAGTTGGAGACTATGAAAACAGGATTAGCTCAGTAGGAGACTTCTGGTTCGACCCTCGAGCCATTAGTCAGGACAAACAGGTTAGGGAAGTCCTGCAGCAACACAAAGCAGCATTTGCACAGCACAATCACGACTGTGGCAAAATTGCTGGCTTGGTAAACATTACAGATCCCGACCCTAGACCCCAAAAGCAGTATGGTTTTCCCCAAGAGGCAGTGGGAGAAATCTCCAAAGTAATAGAGAGGTTGCTTGATCAAGCCATACTCAGATCAGTATCCTCCATGAACAATGCACCGATTTGGCCTGTCAGGAAACCCGATGGATCATGGCGACCGACCATTGATTACCGGGAACTGAACAAAGTAACCCCAGTAGCAGCCCCCACCGCAGCCACGAGTCCCGAGACCATGCTCAAACAGGGACTCCAGTCAAATTTTTTTCGGTTTTGGATATTAGCAACAGCTTTTGGTCCATTCCATTGGATAAAGCATGCCAGTACAAATTCGCCTTTACATTCTAGGGACAACAATATACGTGGACGTGCCTTCCACAAGGCTTCCACAACTCCCCCTCCATTTTCCACTGACAGCTGGCAAATGGACTAGCAAAATTTCCTCACCCCGATTGTCTGGTCCAGTATGTAGATGACTTGCTACTACAGACAGACACAAAGGTAGAGCACATTTCGCTTCTCGCCGAACTCCCAGCACTCCAAAAAGAAATTGGATGTAAAGTCAACCCCAAGAAGGCCCAGATTTTGCAGAAAAAGTGATTTACTTGGGTACAGTAATCACACATGGTAAACGCGAGATCGAGCAAAAGAGAATTGACTCGATCGTCAAATTGCCCCTTCCCCATCACGTAACAGCCCTCCGGTCATTTTTAGGACTGGTTGGATACTGCTGAAACCATATCGCCACAAAAGCAGCGCCCCTATCCGACCTTCACAAGAAGCAGGCACCTTGGGAATGGCTTCCACAGCACACGGATGCCGTGGATGCAATTTTTGGAATTAGGCAAAAGTTTCACATAGCATATCACCCCCAGTCAAGCGGCATTGTAGAGAGGATGAACAGAACTCTAAAAGCCACTCTCAGGAAAATGGTGCAACAGAACAACAGCACCTGGGATTCAGTTCTCCCATTTGCTTTAATGTTCTTAAGAAACACGGTATCCACGTCTACAGGATACACCCCCCACACCCTCATGACCGGACGCCCCATGAAAGGGACAGAGTATTTATTAGGACTGGATTTGGCCAGCCCCGCAGTCACCGCCCTCACGCATGAAAATTCTGTACAACAGTTAATTGAGAATATAAAGGCAGCCCAACTCGCAGCAGCTGTGAGACTTGGGACCAGGAGGAAACAGAGCAAGGCTTGTTTCGACAAAACAGTACACACCACCGAGTTTGTAGTAGGGCAGCAAGTGATGCTTTCCCTATACAACACCAGTTCATTCCTTTCCCCCAGATTTTCCGGACCGTACTCCATTTCGGACAAAGTAAGCCCCTCGGTATACAAGATCACATATCCGAATGGCAAGTCTGCGTGGTTTCACATAAACCAGCTTAAGGCTTATAGCTCGCAGAACAACCATGCACACCACATCTCGCTCGCAGCAGTAGATGAGCACGCCCTGCCCATAGGTGTCGCATTCCTACCCTCCCCCAGCCATTCCAGCCCGTCCTCAGACACATCTTCAACTCCACCCCCAGAGGCACGACTCCGCCTCTCCCTTCCTTCAACCAGCAGCGACAGCGACAGTGATAGCGACAGCAATGGCGACAGCCACAGCACATCACGTTACGATTATACCCCTGCACCAGGCCCCACTCCCAGTGAATCCGAGCATGATTCCAGTGACCCCTTCAAAATCACATACGTCAAAGCCCCTGACCCACACCCACCGCCCGACGATTACGGATTAAAACCTAGTAGCTCCAACCTCGACACATGATTCTGGCACCGAGACAATTCATTCAGGCTCATCCGGAATGATGAGATGGAGCCCAATTCGCCCCAAGCAGCTTTAGCCAAACTACTCCAGTCAAGAGTAGTTGCCTGAGGACCCCCCTCTGGTCAGCTACGCTCGGGTAGAGCACATATGGCACTGATCACCGTCCTATCCAGGGATTCCACCCATTTCTTACCTGCCGCGGCCCACACGCACCCCATTTTGGCACTTTACGTTTGAAATTCTTTTGTTTGTTTTTGGCAACCCTTAGGTTGCTTCCGTATGTTATTTACATCCTCAAACACTAGGATGGTAGATCACACAGGCTGCGAGATGGCTCGCACTGTGTCAGTATTTTTCTCAGATGTCTTGTCCAAAGATTTGGTTTAAAACAAAAAATGAGGGAGTCACAGATGGTGACCAATTATAATGGGTAATTGGTAACACAGGACAGACAGACAGACAAACGAGATCTTAAGCAAGATAATAACAGATATTATGCTTGTGTCCATAGAACTCCGGAACCTCAGGAACCCCAGAGGAAGAAAAAGAAGAAGACAGAAAGACGGAAAGATGAAGACAACCTTCATGTTCACCTGGATCTTAGCGGGATCCCTTCAGTTGCGCACGGACGCGACCCCCCTGACCCCTACCACACCGGCCGTGAATGATTCCCACCCCGACCGTACACCGTACCCCGAGATAGTTAACCCCGAGATAGTTACCCCCGAGACAGTTAACGACACCCCGACCTGATGTGACAAGTTCATAACCTGGTATTCACTATCATACATAGTAGAATCACTCTTAGTACTGGCGATACTCTGCAGTGTTGTGCAGACACATAGACTCAGAAAATGGCGAAGGAGAGCCTACCGCTCTCGCACCCCGGTATACATGTTTAGGTCCCCTATTTCCGGACTTCACCAAACCCCCCAACCCCTTGAGTGAATTAAAGTGCATCCGCTTTTCTTTATGTGTGTTTTATTCAATAAAGAAATGTAAACCTCTGTGCTTGACTGCCAAGCCAGAGAAACTTGTGTTGCTGCTATTTGTACATTTAAAATGTTGTAGAATTATTGTTGATTGTTTGAGTGAGGATAGTTTATTGAGGATAGTTAGAGGTTCCAGTTTTTTAAATTTTGTAATGCATGCCTGAATGTCATAGCGCCCCATAGAGTTTTATACTGATGTATGTAAGTAAAATGATTTTAGGTAAAATTGCGTTTCATAGGATAGGGCTGTGTAGAGCCCGTGAAGTGCTTATGGGTGCCCTGCTTGGTCAGAGCACGAAGACAACGCGGTAATGTGATCCTTCACGCTTCGCATTGAGGATCACAAGGAGGGAGTGTAGCCATCTGGGATCGGAATTACACTTTGCAAAGATTGCAGGGAAAATGGACAATACTGAGAAAGCATGCAGGTGCAGGGTTTGTCTGTTGACTGGAGCTGCAGCTCCCAGACAAGACCAAAACTGCAAAGCCATTACCATACTAATGAGCCATCTCCGGGGACAAAAGAGTAACATTTAAGTAAACGATACCAAGGCAGACACCCCGGCACCAGAGGAGACTAGAACAAACCCCAGAGGAAGAAAAAGAAGAAGACAGAAAGACGGAAAGATGAAGACAACCTTCACGTTCACCTGGATCTTAGCGGGATCCCTTCAGTTGCGCACAGACGCTACCCCCCTGACCCCTACCACACCGGCCGTGAATGATTCCCACCCCGACCGGGGAACAAACCACGGAACAAACCGTGGGCAGCACGGTAGCCTTGTGGATAGCACAATTGCTTCACAGCTCCAGGGTCCCAGGTTCGATTCTGGCTTGGGTCACTGTCTGTGTGGAGTCTGCACGTCCTCCCCGTGTGTGCGTGGGTTTCCTCCGGGTGCTCCGGTTTCCTCCCACAGTCCAAAGATGTGCGGGTTAGGTGGATTGGCCATGATAAATTGCCCTTAGTGTCCAAAATTGCCCTTAGTGTTGGGTGGGGTTACTGGGTTATGGGGATAGGGTGGCGGTGTTGACCTTGGGTAGGGTGCTCTTTCCAAGAGCCGGTGCAGACTCGATGGGCTGAATGGCCTCCTTCTGCTCTGTAAATTCTATGATAATCTATGAAAGCAGGCCAACGGCCACCTAGGACACGCCCAGCCATCAGGGCACCCACCCCTTTATTGGAGGAAATCGATAGGAACGATTGAGAAACGGCCCAATTAATTGGGGCCAAGTTCAAGGCCCGCCCAAAAGCGCGCGAAGCCCCCTTTGGGTATAAGAAGGATCCCCCAAGAGAGAATCGCTCTCTTGGCTCCGGCTCTCATCAAGGAGATACCTGCCAAAGCTGCATCAGAACAAGTAAGTCCAAGGTCAACGCACGTTACCAGACAGACGCTATTAGCTGTTATTCCATACCCGTCAACCCCAGCAGCCTCAGAACCGAACAACGGCGATTGTTCCTCTGACTGAGTGGGCACCTGAAGCTAAGTATAATCTTTAGCAGTAGTGATAGTTTAGTCTGTAGAGTTTTGTGCATGAGTATATTTGACTGTGTGTATAAATAAATGAGCATTGAGTTTGAACTAACTAACTGGTGTATCGAGTCTTTGATCAGTATTCGGTTTTTAACCTTGTGGTGGCATCGAAAGATACCTGGCGACTCTAGAGCAAACGTAATTAGAATTAAGGAAGGCGACCATATTGGCTGCCATCTTCAGAGCCAAATAAAGAGAAACAAATTAGCAACAGTACTCAACAAGTCCCCAGGGCCTGATGGCCTACATCCTAGGGTGTTAAAACAAGTGGCAGCAGAGATAGTGGATCCATTGGCTATAATATTCCAAAATTCCCTGGACATGGAAAAAGGTTCTAGTGAATTGGAAAATGCTAACGTAATGCCCTTATTCACAAAGGGAGGGAGGCAGAATGCGGGAAAATGCAGGCCAGTTAGTTTAACATCTCTTGTTGAAATATTGTTAGCATCAACTATCAAGGATGTAATATCAGGACATTTGGAAAGCCAAAGCGCTTTCCATCAGAGTCAAATTGGTTTTATGAAGGGCAAATTATGTTTGTCTAATTTGCTTGAGTTCTTCGAAGATGTAACAAGCAAAGTGGATGAAGGGGACACTGGATATGCAGTATATCTGGACTTTCGGAAGGCGTTTGATAAGGTGCCACACAGAAGGTTAATTCACAAGGTGAGATCACATGGGATTTGGGGGAATTTATTAGCTTGGATAGAAGACGGGCTGACGGACAGGAGACAGGGAGTCGGGGTAAATGGGTCTTTTTCTGGATGGCAAGATGTAACTAGCGGGGCACCACAGTGTTCAGTCCTTGGGCCCGAGCTATTTACAATCTATATTAACGACTTGGATACAGGGGTTGAAGGTTTTAGAGCCAAATTCACAGATGACACAATAATAGGTGGGACAGTAAGTTGCAATGAAGAAATACAAATCTTACAAATGGATATAGATAGGTTAGGAGAGTGGGCCAAAATGTGGCGGATGGAGTTTAACCTGGGTAACTGTGAGGTCATGCATTTTGGTCGAAAAAATGGAAAGGCTACTTATTATCTAAGTGGGGAGAACTTTGGGGTCCTCCGATGCAGAGGGATCTGGGGGTCCTCGTGCATGAGTCACAGAAAAAGAGCATACAGGTGCAGCAGATAATAAGGAAAGCAAATGGAATGTTGGCATTTATAGTAAAAGGAATTGAGTATAAAGGGAAGGAAGTGTTGTTGCAACTGTACAAGGCATTGGTAAGACTGCACCTAGAGTATTGTGCACAGTTTTGGTCCCCTTATTTGAGGAAAGATGTAGTGGCATTGGAGGCAGTTCAGAGGAGATGCATTAGATTGATTCCAGAGATGAGGAGTTTGTCGTACGAGGAGAGATTGAACAGTTTAGGCCTATACTCTCTAGAGTTCAGAAGAATGAGGGGAGATCAAATCAAGGTATACAAAATACGAAAAGGTATGGATAAAGTAGACATGGAGCAGATGCTTCCCCTTGTGGGGAATTCTAAAACAAGAGGTCATAATCTTAGAATAAGAGGTAGTAAATTTAAAACAGATTTGAGGAGAAACTACTTCTCGAAAAAGGTTGTGAATCTGTGGAATTCGCTACCCCCAGAATGCAGTGGATGCAGGGACAGTGAGTAAATTTAAAGAGGAGTTAGACAGATTTTTAATTGGTAATGGGTTGAAGGGTTATGGAGGACGGGCAGGACGGTGGAGTTGAGGCCAGGATGGGATCACCCATGATCACATTGAGGGTGTTAGGCTCGGGAGGCTAAATTGCCGACTCCCGCTCCTAGGTCATGTGTTCTAGGGAGGAGATGCTCTGATTAATTTTGCAATCCAGCGCTGGTCTGTAGCACTGTAGGTAGCATATGAGGAACATATCAGCCATGATAGAATGGTGGGGCAGAATCGATGGGCTGAATGGCTTCCTCTTCCTATATCTTACGATCTTCTGAACTTATATCAGCTGCACGTTCATCAAGTCGAACCCCCTTCAGTTTGTGTAGAGCGGCCAGCCATCAGCAGGTGCTTGTAGGGGGACATGCATCCCGTCGATCACCCCCTGGACCCGGGACATCCTGGCGATGGCGGCGAATCCTGTTGCCTGGGCATCCTGGAGGGCCACGGTCCGCATTGAAGTGGATGTATTGATACACCTGGGCACATAGGCCCCCCGTGACAGTACAGATGCAACTGTGCACAGAACTCTGTCAGATCCCGGACAGGTCCCCACTCAGCGCCTGGAAGGACCTGTGGCGTAAACGTTCAGCGCGATCGTCACCGTGACGGCCACTGGGTGAGGGTGTCCTCTCCCGCACTCTCGCGGTGCCAGGTACGCTATTATCTGGCAGATATGTCGCACTGTCTCTCTGCTCAGCCAGAGTCTTTGACGTTCATGCCCGGTCCGGCAGGTCCTCGAATGACACGCGCTGCCGGTACACACGAGGCTTCATGCGGCGCCTCCATGGCACCTCCTCCTCCTTGACCTGTTGGGTGGATTGCTCTCCAACCTGGGCAGTTGCCTCCTGTTTCTCTGCGGCATGCTCCACTGCTGCACGCTCTGCTGCTGCAGCTTCCCCCCCTCTTCAAGCAGCGCCGCTCGTAGGGCATCCCCCAGGGCTGCAGGAGGAAAGCCACCATTGCTAGTAGAATTACAATATCCATTGTCTGCAGGGGGTGACGTGTTAGCATGGTGCGTACCACTGTGCCCAATCAGGTCCAATGGCTACATGGTGGTCTCAGTTGGCACCGTGGACTCTGCCCCCACATGTTCCTCCCCCCCATCACCACACCCCTGGCCCCGTCAGTGGCCAGCACCATGGGGGCCTTTGGCCATAGCGCCTGTTCCTGATGCTAGGGCCCTGTCGGCTGGCAGTGCCTTCGCAGGGGTATGCACCATGGCCCCCGTAGGGCCTACTGTGGGTGTTGCCCTGGGTGGGCCTCCAGAGGATAGTAGCTTGGTGGGTGGGTCAGGGTGGGGTGGGGGGTGGAGGCACCCATACAGCCGGTGTCACTCTGCAGAACCAGGGGCCAAGGTGGGTGGTCAGTGCGTGCGTAGCAAGGTGGCTGTGGTAATGGCAGTCCGTGCCTGGGCCCCGTCCCAGTCCCATGGGTGTCACCCTGGCCACTCGGTCCGTTCTCCCGTCACCCCTCCCCCGGCACTGGCGGGGCACCCCCGTCCCAGTCAGCGCGGCCAGTGTCCAGCCCGGCAGCCCGCAGTTGCTTCTCTTTGTGCCCTACCTCCTCTCTCTCATTAGCCACCATGCCAGTTTCACAATTTTTTTTAATATAGAAATTTAGTGTACCCAATTCATTTTTTCCAATTAAGGGGCAATTTAACATGGCCAACCCACCTACGCTGCCCATCTTTGGGTTGTGGGGGCGGAACCCCGGGAGAATGTGCAAACTCCTCGCGGACAGTGACCCAGAGCCGGGATTGAACCTGGGACCTCGGTGCTGTGAGGCAGCAGTGCTAACCACTGCGCCACCGTGCTGCCCCTTATTTCACAATTTTTAAAAGCACAAGTGAACTGCGCCGTCGGGAACTCAGCCCATCGGAGGAGGAGAATCGCGGAGGCCCTGGAGAAACCGGGTCGGGCCTGCTAATGATATGCAAATGGTGTTTACAGTACGTGTGTTCCAGTACACATTGACGCCGCTATCGAGGTGACGGAGAATCGTGAATTGACGTCAAATCGGCGCCCACCGCGATTTTGGCATCGGAACCTATTCTCTGCCTAATCCCGTTTTCACAATTTCGGCGTCGCCAAATGGTGAATCCCACCCGTTATATTTTCCAAAGGCATGGACCAGGCTGACACATCTCTTTCAGAGGTCCCAATCTGCTCTCTCAAATGGGTAGAAAATTACTCCAGGCACCAGTCCATGTATGTCCAGTGGATAAGCATCACTGAAACAGATTATCTGGTCATTATCTAATGCTGCTTACGGAACCTTATTGTGTGCAAATTGACTCCATGTTGGGCCATGATTTACAACAATGCAGATCATGGGACAATACGATAGCATTTTAAATTGTGACAAGGTGGGTCAGAGTAGGTCGAAGAGGTCAGTTTCCAGTAGTTAAGAGTTCTAGAACAAGAAGCCTTAGAAACAAGATTAGATGCAAGGTACTTAAAACAGAAAACAAGGGGGCAGCACAGTGGTGCAGCGGTTAGCACTGCTGCCTCATGGTGCCGCGGTCCCAGGTTCGATCCCGGCTCTGGGTCACTGTCCGTGTGGAGTTTGCACATTCTCCCCGTGTTTGTGTGGGTTTCGCCCCCACAACCCAAAGATGTGCAGGCTAGGTGGATTGGCCGTGCTAAATTGCCCCTTATTTGGAAAAATTAATTGGGTACTCTAAATTTATATTAAACAAAAAGAACAGAAAACAACATAATTGACTCGCTGGAGCGAATACTTGGATGTTTAATTCACTTCCAGGACTAGTGGTGGGGTAGAAACTGTGTTTCTGTTCAAGATTCGTTTGGGTAAATGGATGATGGAGAAGGGATAAGGGAACAGGGTGGACATATAATTAGTGCTATTTATTGATATAGAGATAAATGCTAACACAAACTAGGTGGGCCAACCAGAATGTTCCTCTGCTGTAACTTCCATGTACAGTAATTTCTATGCGTAACAGTGGAAATACATTAAAAGCACAGTGCAGTGCTTTGAGACATTCTGAGGTCAGGAAAGGCACCATGTAAATGCCAGCTTCTGCTCTCTTCCTTGCAGGGATGTATTTCCATATTAACAACCTAGCCGAAGTATCTATATTTTCCATGTGTAAATTTAGACAATAAATATCAACGTGATGTTTGACCATTGAGAGCCTGATCCTCTTCTCACTCAATGTCCACACACACAGAGCCTGATCCTCTTCTCACTCAATGTCCACACACACAGAGCCTGATCCTCTTCTCACTCAATGTCCACACACACAGAGCCTGATCCTCTTCTCACTCAATGTCCACACACACAGAGCCTGATCCTCTTCTCACTCAATGTCCACACACACAGAGCCTGATCCTCTTCTCACTCAATGTCCACACACACAGAGCCTGATCCTCTTCTCACTCAATGTCCACACACACAGAGCCTGATCCTCTTCTCACTCAATGTCCACACACACACACAGCCTGATCCTCTTCTCACTCAATGTCCACACACACAGAGCCTGATCCTCTTCTCACTCAATGTCCACACACACAGAGCCTGATCCTCTTCTCACTCAATGTCCACACACACAGAGCCTGATCCTCTTCTCACTCAATGTCCACACACACAGAGCCTGATCCTCTTCTCACTCAATGTCCATTCACCTAAGGAGCAGCGCTCCGAAAGCTAGTGACATCGAAACAAACCTGCTGGACTTTAACCTGGTGTTGTAAGACTTCTTACCGTGCTCACCCCATTCCAACACCGGCATCTCCACATCAAGATCACACACAGAGAGATCACTTACTGGTAATCAGGAGCGAAGATTTGGGCATTTGAAAAATGTTAAAGGTTAGTTAGCAAAGCAGAGTGAGCAATAAAAGAGTTAAAGATGTTTTGAAGCAGATGAAAAAAAGACCAGCAAGCTTGCTGAACAACTCTGCCGAAAGAGGGTCACCAATGTTTGAAGATATCCAGTGGTAATATATTTGTCAGATGGTATGTAGCATTTAGGGCAAAGGGGATCAAAGGATATGGGGGGAAAGCGGGATTAAGCTATTGAGTTGGATGATCAGCCATGATCGTAATGAATGGCGGAGCAGGCTCGAAGGGCTGAATGGCCTCCTCCTGCTTCTATTTTCTACGTTTCTATTCAACATCATAGAAGGTTACATGGAAGGGAAAAGGGCACCAACAAGGCAGGGAACAATATGGATGGATGACATTCAAGACTGGCTACAAGGCAAGGACTACGGCCAATTGAAAAGGAACACTCGAGATTGAGATGCCCGGAGAGTCATAATTAGCAACTTTTGGACAACCGGGATGCTACATAAAGAGAGGGAAAGCTTAGGAAAATTGAAGTAATTAGAGTTTCCAATTGCTCCTGCACTTGAAATCAGCCAACTCATCACAACCAGGAATTGGTCTGGCTCACGCATTTGACTTATGTTAGGTCAGACCTTTTTTAAAGCTTGTTTGAGTAGACCAGAGCTGCCACCTTTTGTTCATTTGAAAGTAGATAGTGTAGCGCACTTGACTGCTGTGCATCATTGCACTTAAACAACCTGGGACCACTCCGAGTGTTCTCATGTGAAATGGCAGAACTACTTTCATGAAAGACTGCGCCACTTTGTGGACCGTAATCATCATCACACCCTTTCACCACACAGGTTTCTTATCAGATACATGAAACTCAGCTAAAATTGCTGTGGCTGGTCACACAGTACAAGTTGGAGCTGGACTCAAATGTAAATTTGGGATTATCAGATGGTCACCAAAGCCTGGTGTCTTTAGATAATCTATTTGTACCACACACCATCTCTAGGCCAATGGTTAAGCAATTAACCTTCACCCAAGCTCCCAACAGCTTTTCTCGGATGGACATTAGAAGATTAGCTACCATTTATTTGCATTCTGAATTTTTCACTGATCTCTGTAAAAGTGCTTGACCTTGATTTAGCAACAACCTTCATGGTATTACTAAAATCCGCAACTTACTGAGAAAGGAAATGGTGGCATGAGCAGATATTCTACAATATTGTGACATACAATTCAGTGCTTCAGCCCAATTGAAGTAATTTTGCAGAAACAATCCAGTGTAATGTAAGAAAAGTGAGACAAAATTACCCTTTCCAGTTTCAACGAAAAGTAAACAAACTACTGAGGTCTGTTGTAGACTGAGGTCAAATAACTTTTCCATGGCTCAGTTGGTAAAGAAACTGCAGCATTAACTGGGGTGGCACGGTGGCACTGTGGTTAGCACTGTGCCTCACTGCACGAAGGACCTGGGTTCAATACTGGCCTTGGGTGACTGTGTGGAGTTTGCACATTTTTTTGTAATAAATTTAGAGTACCGAATTATTATTTTCCAATTAAGGGGCAATTTAGGGTGACCAATCCACCAAACCGGCACATCTTTGGGTTGTGGGCGTGAAACCCATGCAGACATGGGGAGAATGTGCAAACCCGGAGAGAATGTGCAAACTGAATGGGTTTCCCCCGGGTGCTCCTGTTTCCTCCCACAGTCCAAAGATGTGCAGGTTAGGTGGATTGGCCATGCTAAACTGCCAACTATCTATTTCCTTCTCCCAACCCAAGAGGATAATTGCAGCTCCCATATCATTGTCCCATTGAGATCATACACAGGACACTGAACCCAGGTATACCAGGTGTTAATTTTGCTGCTTACTAAATGACTGCCATTGAGGAATCACTCAACATGTTAAAATTAGCCCTTTGTATCCAAAGATGTGTCGGTTAAGTGGGGTTGTGGGGATAGGGCGGTTGGTGGTTGGGGGGGGGGGGGGGGGGGGGGGGGGGGGGGGGGGAGTGGCCTAACTAGGGTATTCTTTCAGAGGGTTGGTGCAGACCCGATGGGCCGAACGGCCTCCTTCTGCACTGTAGGGATTCTATGATTCTAATATTAATCCACTCATTAGAGAAGGATTACGTCCTATGATTTGTGGGGAAAGTTAATATTTAAATTTGCAAGTCCTGACTCTGACTTGCTGCACATGGGCACTTGCCAATTTAAAAAGAATGACTTGCATTTATTGAGCATTTCCACAACAATCAGACGTCTCAAAGTGAGGTAAGCAGAAAATGCAGCAGTCAATTTGTGCACAAGAAGCTCCCACAAACAGCAATGGAATAATGACTTGATAATCGATAATGTGATGTTTGATTGAGGGATGAATATTGGCTGGGACATAGTGGATAACTCCACCGCCCTTCTTCAAAATAGCACAATTGTCTATTTTATGGCCACCCAAGAGGGCACAGAGCCTTGGTTTAATGTCTCATCTGAAACACGCACCTCAGAAATGGAGCACTCCCTCAGTACTGCACTAATTAGACTTGACTTTTGTACTCAGGTCCTGGGGCGGAATCTAGTGCCTGCTAGTGGAGAGCTTGGTGGAAGTAATTAGGTTGGATAGTGCATACTGGAACCCAGTACCTTACTGCCTCCACCACACAGAACTGTAAATTGATCCATATATTCTATTCGATAATTCAAACATTGTGCACTAGAATTTTGAAAGAACCAATGTAAATAAAGTGGAAATTTAGTGCTAAAAATGTAATTCAGATAGCTTGAAATTCATAACTTTGAAAATTAAGCTGTACAAGGTAATTGAATGAATGGTAAAATGTATGAGCTATTCTCTCTTCAATATTTAAAAACTCAGGTTAGACAACCAACAAAGTTTTCTTTTAACAAACATTTCCCCCTCCCAAAAAGTTTGGAAGTAGCTCGATAAATGAAACTTTAATTAGGTGCTTTGGTTGAAATAATTAATCAGCATGAGGAAGGAAAACTTGCAATACCTGTCAGCAATAAGAAGTCTTACAACACCAGGTTAAAGTGTGCTCACCCCAGTCCAACGCCGGCATCTCCACATCATGTCAGCAGTAAAGCTATGGCCCAGTTTGCAGCTTTTAATTTGAATATGAATGCTCTGTAAATCATATCATTCAGTGCAATACAGAATGTGGATGTAACACGTATCCATGCAGAGGTCAGGAAGAGGGTGGTCAATGACATGTTTTGCCATTTACCAGGATTTTCTGCTGCCGTTCGCGTCCAGCGGATTCTGCGATAGGAGGGGAAAATAGCACAAGGAGTCCAAAGTTGCGTTTCACCTCGCCGTGAAAGCTTGACATGATCGCTCCCATCCCCATGAGTGGCAGTCCGCGTTGCCCACCATTCAACACCGGGAACTTCATTGTTATTCATCCATGTCATCATTGGGCCCATACATTAGAATCCTATCCCCTCCCCCATCAAAAAATCCATCCTCGGCAGCATTAGCAAAGCACAATTGGCTTCAAAACGCATGCACCTGGTGAGCAGACCTTGAAGGGAGCTCGGAGGGGAGTGCAGTGATCGCAGTACGGCTCTGTATCTTCAGTGGAGTGAGGAGGTACAGGGTTTGACTCGAAACACCCGGCCTGAACCAGGTGGTACAGGGATTGACACGAGGGGCACTAAGTTTGAGCCAGGGATATGAGGGTTGACTCAAAGGTATCATGATGTGGAGATGCCGGTGTTGGACTGGGGTGAGCACAGTACGAAGTCTTACAACACCAGGTTAAAGTCCAACAGGTTTGTTTCGATGTCACTAGCTTTCGGAGCGCTGCTCCTTCCTCAGGTGAATCCTGAGGAAGGAGCAGCACTCCGAAAGCTAGTGACATCGAAACAACCCTGTTGGACTTTAACCTGGTGTTCAAAGGTATCAAGCATTGACTCGAGGGTACTGAGATTGACTCGGGGGTACGAGACCTGACTCGGAGATATGAGGGTTGATTTGAGGGTATGACGGTTGACTCGAGGGTACAATGGTTGACTCAAGGTTACGAGGCTTGACCCGGGGGAGATGGGAGCTGTGTTGAGGGTACGAGGGTTGACTCGAAGGAGACCTTAAATGAGTCGGGTGTATAATGATTGACTCAGGAGAGACCGGGGGCACAGGAGTGGGAGGTGAGGGGACTCTTGGGAGACGGGGATCGAGTCAGAGGAGATAGGGGTTGACTTGGGGGAAGACCGAGGGTGGGCAAGTCATCCATTTGACAGTCAAGAGTGAAAAGCACCATTTTTGAGGAGACCTTTTGCTGCTGCGCTGCAGGAGTCTTGGAAAGGCCTCACAGAGGGAAGGGAAGCCTGGGCATGAGCTTAAGAAGGGCCTCACAGAGGGAAGGGAATCTTACGGCAAGGGCTTAAGAAGGGCTTCACAGGGAGCACGGTGACCTAGTGATTAGCACAGCTGCCTCACGGCGCTGAGGTCTCAGGTTCGATCCCGGCTCTGGGTCACTGTCCGTGTGGTGTTTGCACATTCTCCCCGTGTCTGCATGGGTTTCACCCCCACAACCAAAAAATGTGCAGAGTAGGTGGATTGGCCATGCTAAATTGCCTCTCAATTGGAAAAAATCAATTGGGTACTCTAAATTTATAACAAAAAAGAAGGGCCTCACAGAGGGAAGAGAAGCCTGGGACACAGACTTCTTAGAGGGGAGGGAAGCCTGGGGGATTGAGATGGAGGGATGGGGAGTCAACATGGACTGATGGTTCCATTCAATTGGAGAGGGGGTGTTCTGGAGCTGGGATGTTGACAAGGGCAAGGCTAATTGAAAAATATGTCAATCATCAGAACCCGCTGCAGCTGTGGCCGTTCAGCTGTAACTCAATTAACATGTTTGTAGTAAAGCTAGTCACATACCCACTCAAGAACCACTTATGTGTGTGAGTGCCACGAATTTCTGCTCAGCGTTTAAGCTTTGGCATACTGATGCCCAAAATTGATGACTGCCATGGTGTACCTGTGCCATTTCCTGCTTAGGCTAGAAACTAGATCCCCTTAGAAAGTTGGCAATGGCACATTGTCTGAGGATAGTGCTCCTGATCCTTGTCCTTGGCTGTGTGCTGAGGTGCATATTGACAAGTGCCCCCCCATAGACCAGGTTGAGCACAAGGCCTTGGAGTGAAGTTTTGGACAATGCCTGCACCTAAGATGTGAACTCAGGAGGCAGTAGAGTGGCCAAAGTTGCCGCCACTTGGCCATATGGTGTGGGGTCTTGCCAAAGCAGCTTGCTAAGTAAGGACTGGGCATTAACAGTATGTCCAGGACATGAGAGGCAGCTTCAGACAATGAATGGACAGAGAGTGGTCCTTAGGAGACAGATGCTAACTGTCAAGTCTCTCTCTTGATACTGCAGCGAGGAGACTGTCAGGAACATGTGCCTGGTGGTCTTGCTGTCATTCTTCTCGCTTATAGGCTGGAGAGAGGAAGAAAAATAAGGGAACGGCAGCACCTGCCCCCCCCCCCCCCCCCCCAAGGGCAGGAGCAGAGCAGAACTGTCAAGAGGAAGGGGTGGCAGGGCCTGTTCTGTACGCAGAGGATGAACCCAAGAGAGCAGTCGCTCAGAGGTGCCTCGCTAGACCCAGGGTCATACAGCTGACACCTGACATACCTGCAGATATCCGAGAACCAGTGCCGCCAAAGACTAGATGCATGTCCAGGGAACTGGTTGGTCACTTCTGCCACCTGCTTCAGGATTTGGGACTTGGAGGGCACCCACTGTCAGTGTAGCTGAAAGATACAGGGGTGCTCAGTTTGTGTGCTTGTGGCTCCTTCCAGAGCTGCACAGGTGATCTCTGTGGGATTTCGCAAGCCTCCACACACAAGTGCATCCAAGCTGTGATGGACACAATCTTCACGAGGGCACATCACTTTGTCCATTTCAAATGGGATTTGCGCAGATCTCTGGTTTTGCACAGGTGCAGGGTGCCATCGACTGCACTCACATGGCACTCGGAGCTCCATGATATCAAGCTGTGAATTATGTGAACCAGAGGGGCTTCCACTCGTTGAATGTTCAGCTGGTCTGAATTGGGTACTCTAAAAATACATTTTTTATAAAGGCTCCTGTCATGGGGACGCAGTGGTTGCCCACAGTCCCTCCATTCCAAGAAGATGATGGTGACTTGCAATGGGGACAGTCCTAGATTCTCACAGGTCTGTGACTCCCGTCTGGCTGATGGAACCAGATTTGCTCTCAATGACTAGGTTCATATCAAATGCATACTGCAGATGTGCACTTGATTCCCAACGAGTGTGCACGACTCCTACATTCTGAGCCACTCTCAGATCCCTGACATGTTTCAGGGTCCACAAAGGCCACAAGGTTGGCTCCTTGGAGAGAAGGGTTACCCACTGAGGAGGTGGCTGATGGCACCTGTGGGGAGGCCACAGAGTGCAGCACAGCCAAGATATGAAGGGCAGCACGGTAGCATTGTGGATAGCACAATGGCTTCACAGCTCCAGGGTCCCAGGTTCGATTCCGGCTTGGGTCACTGTCTGTGCGGAGTCTGCACATCCTCCCTGTGTGTGCGTGGGTTTCCTCTGGGTGCTCCGGTTTCCTCCCACAGTCCAAAGATGTGCAGGTTAGGTGGATTGGCCATGATAAATTGCCCTTAGTGTCCAAAATTGCCCTTAGTGTTCAAAATTGCCCTTAGTGTTGGGTGGGGTTGCTGGGTTATGGGGATAGGGTGGAGGTGTGGACCTTGGGTAGGTTGCTCTTTCCAAGAGCCGGTGCAGACTCGATGGGCCGAATGGCCTCCTTCTGCACTGTAAATTCTATCTATGAAAAATGAGGTCAAGCTGCAACTCGCACTTGGGTGGAGCAGAACATTGGGATGCTGAGGATAAGGATCAAAGGGTTCCATGTACTGTGGTTGCCTGCTGTATCTTGCACAACCTGGTGCTGCAACAGGGGGAGGAACTGCCTGAGGAGCAGCATGTTTCCTCCTGTTGTCAAGAGCCAACAAGGTAACAGCTTCAAATATCACAGACGCCAATAGTGAGTAGAATATATTTTATTAACAAGTCAAATGAGAAACAAGTTACAAAACATACGTGAGCTTCCCAATTTGCCCACAATACATTAAAAAAAAATTTAGAGTACCCAATTATATATTTTTCCAATTAAGGGGCAACTTAGTGTGGCCAATCCACCTACCTTGCACATCTTTGGGTTGTGGGGGCGAAACCCACGCAGACACGGGGAGATTGTGCAAACTCCACATGGTAAGAAGTCTTACAACACCAGGTTAAAGTCCAACCGGTTTGTTTCAAACACTAGCTAGTGATTCGAAACAAACCTGTTGGACTTTAACCTGGTGTTGTAAGACTTCTTACTGTGCTCACTCCAGTCCAACGCCGGCATCTCCACATCAAACTCCACATGGAAAGTGACCCAGGGTCAGGATTCAAACCCACGTCCTTAGCACTGTAGGCAGCAATGCTAACCACTGTGCCACCGCGTTGCCCTCAATTTGCCCACAATATGACCCATCTCTAGCCCAAGGTGACCAGTCACACATTAGTCGTTTCTGTCACTAAGTCCCTGACTCAGGGTTCCTCATTTGGGTGCTGGTCCCCGGCATTCTCTCTCACGATCATCCCAAGAGTCCAACCTTAATACCGTTGTCTCTGTGACTTTTGTCTCAACTTGTCTCCCCTGCCAAAACAACCCCAACTCCCTCCCAATGTCTCCTGACTCAAGTATCACCTTTTTAAATCCATAAACCCACCAGAACATTCTAAATATGTTAATCATGTATTACAAGGCAGCACGGTGGTGCAGTGGTTAGCACTGCTACCTCACGGCGCCGAGGTCCCAGATTCGATCCCGGCTCTGGGTCACTGTCCATGTGGAGTTTCCACATTCTCCCCGTGTCTGCGTGGGTTTCACCCCCACAACCCAAAGATGTGCACTGTAGGTGCATTGGCCATGCTAAATTGCCCCTTAATTGGGAAAAAAATTAATTGGATACACAAAATTTATTTTAAAAAAATCATGTATTACAAAGCTGTCTGAGTAAAAAGATAAGCTTTATGTCAAAATTCACAAAACTAATGCTAGGTTTACTCTCAACACTCCCAATGAGGAGGATGTCGAAGGAGATGGGTCTGAGGAGGTTTACAGTGGAGAGGGTGTTTGCCATGAGGCAATGGCAATGTCCTGACAAGGCGGACAAGCTCAGATCACTCTCATTGCCACTAGATTCATAGAGGGTGATGTGGACATTCAGTGAGGACATCCCATTATCTTCACATGGCTTCTGCGAACATTGCACTCCCATCTTACTGATGGCAGCATACATCTCTGGGATAAGGCTCCTGTCGGCAGCACGGTGGCGGAGTGGATGGCACTGCTGCCTCACGGCGCCGAGGACCTGGTTTAGATCCCGGCCCCAGGTCACTGTCCTTGTGGAGTTTGCACATTCTCCCCATGTATGTGTGTGTCTCACCCCCACGACCCAAAGATGTGCAGGGTAGGTGGATTGGCCACACTAAATTGCCCCTGTATTGGAAAAAAATAATTGGGTACTCTAAAAATACATTTTTTATAAAGGCTCCTGTCATGGGGACGCAGTGGTTGCCCACAGTCCCTCCATTCCGAGAAGATGATGATGACTTGCAATGGGGACAGTTCTAGATCGTCACAGAGGTTCTGTGACTCCCGTCTGGCTGATGGAACCTGATTTGCTCTCAATGACTAGGTTCATATCAGCAGGGAAGGTTTTACATCTCCTGATCCAATGGCTTCCTTTGTGAGCTACACCCTTAAGGTACAGTGTCACTGGAGACAAAAGCAGATGGGATCTGGAGCCAGCTGCACATCAGAGATGCAACTAGCACACAGGGAGAATAACCGGATTGAGTGCTAATAGCCCTGCACATTGTGGCAGATATCCTCATTCCCTACGAGAAACAGGCGTGGCTGATGTGTTCAGTCACCGTGAAGGGATGCCATCAATGTGCTGGGAACCTTCCACAAAATACCTGAAGGAAGCCCTGGACAGTGCACCCTGCCTTTATCTGGTGCAGACATCACCTGACTGTGGGTTGGGCTTGGGGAGACTCAGGGAGGGGCTTTAGGAAGTCTTGGGGCAGAGGTTGGGAGAGACTTGGGGCGGAGGTTTGGGGATACTCGGGGCGGTGCTTTAAGAAGACTCGGGCAGAGGTTGGGGGAGACCTGGGGTAGTAGACATTCAGGGCAGTGGTTAGGGGTGATTCAGGGCGGGGAGGAATGCGGTGGGAGAGATCTGGGGTGGGTCTTAGGACAGGGGGAGACTCAAGGAGGGGAGGATCAGGGTGGGAGAGATCTGGGGTGGGTCTTGGGACAGGGGAAGGCTCAGGATGAGGGGAGCCTTTGGGGTTAGCCACTGCCACTGCTGGAATCCAATGACATCACAGGAAAGTCATAAGCTGATTGGCTGGTGCATATTGCTGCTTAAGGATTGAGTCTCAACAATTGGAAGATTAAAATGATAAAACTATTAAGTATTAATAATAAAGATTTAATAATAAGGAATGAAGGTGTTGGTAAGGTTTTTCCTTTAGCAGTAGCAAGGGGTAACTAATAAATAAAGAAATGGCAGGGCTGCTCCAACTACAAGAGTGCGCATCCTGTGCTATGTGGGACCTCTGGGATACTTGCCATAAACTGGATAGTCATTTGTGCATAAGTGTCACCAGTTGCACCAGCTTGAACTCTGGGTTTCAGAACTTGAGCAACAGCTAGCAGCACTGTGGTGCATTCGTGAGGCTGAGAGCAACATGGATAGCACGTAGATGTGGTCGCCCCTTGGCTTAATAGCATGTAATGAGAGAGGAAATGGGTGGTCACCCGACAATCAAAATGGAACAGGCAGTATTCATTCTGAATACTGATGACAGTGATGGTACATATGGGGAGTGCAGCCAGTGCCAAGACCATGACACCGTGGGTGGAAATCTGGAACAGCAATAGTGATAGTTAGGGGAACAGATAGGTGTTTCTGTAGCCACAGGTGTGAATCCAGGATGGTGTGTTGTCTCTATGGTGCCAGGGTTAAGGATGTAATTGAGCAGTTGCAGAAGGGGGAGGGTGAACACCCAACAGTTGCCATCCACATTGGTACAAGCAACAGAATGGAGTTAAGTGAATTGTTCATTCGAGAGTCAGTACAAACATGATCGGTCAAATGGCCTCCATCTGGACTTCCGGCGGCAGCCATGAGTTAATTGGATGCACACAAGGCGGCTCCCGCTTGGAGGCTTTGGTTTTACCCCTTTAAATCCGATGAATGGGTGCTTTGTTGGAAAAGGTGCAGAATAATGGGAGGATGTTGGTTTCTCCTCCATAGGGCAATGTCGGTGGGGTACAATACCCGGCTAAAGTCGAATAAAGCTTCAACTCAAGAGGTGGAGACCCTTGTGGCGCAGCAACAAAACGTATGGCGGAGTTGGGCGTGTCGTCGTCGCCTATCCCAATGCCGGTGAAGCAGTTGAAGAAGTTCATCAAGGGGGAATTTAAGAGGCATCAGCAAGAGTTGCATGAGGACCGGTCCAAGGCGATTGAGGGAGCATTAGCCCCTCTTCGCGGACTCTGGAGCGGGTGGAGAAGCGGTTGGAGTCACAGGGCATGACGAACTGCGAGATGGAAAGGGCGGAGTCTGATCACAGTGATCGGATCGTGGAGCTGGAGGCGGAGGTAGCATTGCTGGGAGAGGCCTGCATGTTGTTGAAGACATGGGTGGATGATCAGGAAAATCGATCCAGGAGGCAGAACCTGAGAATCATTGGGCTGCTGGAGGGGTTTGAGGGAATGAGTGCCTCAGATTATGTGGCGAGAATGTTCGCGAAGTTGGTCGATGAGGGGATCTTCGAGAAGCTCCCAGAGGTGGATCGGGCCCACTGGACATTGAGGCAGAGGCCGAGAGAGGTGGAGGAGCCGTGTGTGGTTGTCATTCAGGTGCACAAGTCCCAAGAGAGGGAGCGAATTCTGAGGTGGGTGAAGGCGACACAAAGAACAAACAAAGAACAAAGAAATGTACAGCACAGGAACAGGCCCTTCGGCCCTCCAAGCCCGTGCCGACCATGCTGCCCGACTAAACTACAATCTTCTACACTTCCTGGGTCCGTATCCTTCTATTCCCATCCTATTCATATATTTGTCAAGATGCCCCTTAAATGTCCCTATCGTCCCTGCTTCCACTACCTCCTCCGGTAGCGAGTTCCAGGCACCCACTACCCTCTGCATAAAAAAACTTGCCTCGTACATCTACTCTAAACCTTGCCCCTCTCACCTTAAACCTATGCCCCCTAGTAATTGACCCCTCTACCCTGGGGAAAAGCCTCTGACTATCCACTCTGTCTATGCCCCTCATAATTTTGTATACCTCTATCAGGTCTCCCCTCAACCTCCTTCGTTCCAGTGAGAACAAACCGAGTTTATTCAACCGCTCCTCATAGCTAATGCCCTCCATACCAGGCAACATTCTGGTAAATCTCTTCTGCACCCTCTCTAAAGCCTCCACATCCTTCTGGTAGTGTGGCGACCAGAATTGAACACTATACTCCAAGTGTGGCCTAACTAAGGTTCTATACAGCTGCAACATGACTTGCCAATTCTTATACTCAATGGCCCGGCCAATGAAGGCAAGCATGCCGTATGCCTTCTTGACTACCTTTTCCACCTGTGTTGCCCCTTTCAATGACCTGTGGACCTGTACTCCTAGATCTCTTTGACTTTCAATACTCTTGAGGGTTCTACCATTCACTGTATATTCCCTACCTGCATTAGACCTTCCAAAATGTATTACCTCACATTTGTCCGGATTAAACTCCATCTGCCATCTCTCCGCCCAAGTCTCCAGACAATCTAAATCCTGCTGTATCTTCCGACAGTCCTCATCGCTATCCGCAATTCCACCAACCTTTGTGTCGTCTGCAAACTTACTAATCAGACCAGTTACATTTTCCTCCAAATCATTTATATATACTACAAAGAGCAAAGGTCCCAGCACTGATCCCTGTGGAACACCACTGGTCACAGCCCTCCAATTAGAAAAGCATCCCTCCATTGCTACTCTCTGCCTTCTATGGCCTAGCCAGTTCTGTATCCACCTTGCCAGCTCACCCCTGATCCCGTGTGACTTCACCTTTTGTACTAGTCTACCATGAGGGACCTTGTCAAAGGCCTTACTGAAGTCCATATAGACAACATCTACTGCCCTACCTGCATCAATCATCTTAGTGACCTCCTCGAAAAACTCTATCAAGTTAGTGAGACACGACCTCCCCTTCACAAAACCATGCTGCCTCTCACTAATACGTCCATTTGCTTCCAAATGGGAGTAGATCCTGTCTCGAAGAATTCTCTCCAGTAATTTCCCTACCACTGAAGTAAGGCTCACCGGCCTGTAGTTCCCTGGATTATCCTTGCTACCCTTCTTAAACAGAGGAACAACATTGGCTATTCTCCAGTCCTCCGGGACATCACCTGAAGACCCGGACTTTGTCAGGAAGTATGGTTGGGGAGGGCTAATGGTGGGATTGCATGGTTTTGATATGTTTATAATGTGAATGTTTGAAAATGTTATTGTTGCGCATGTTTTCTTTTGGTATGGTTGATTGGGGGATGGTTCCGAGTCCTTGTTTTTTTTTCTCCAGCTGTAGATTGGGAGGGAGGGGGCTCTGACGGTGGGAGGGTATGTAACCTGGGCAGGGACTATCCGAAGGCGAATGTTGGGGAGGAAGAGTGGGGGAATGGGTGGTTTGGGCAATGCGGGTGGGGTCCTTTGTCTAGACCTCCAGAAGGGGCTGCCATGCCAGCAGGGATTCTAGTAAATTGAAGCAATTTGGGGGAGGGGGCTGCAGCAGGTAGCCAGAGAAGGGATGGGGCAGACAGGCTGAAATGGAAAGCCGGGGGAGGGAGACTAGATGGGAAGCTCGAAGGGGAGAGGAGGGAGGGGAGTGGGGGGAGCGGCAGGGGAAGAATGTCGGGGGAGTGGGGATTTGGGAGGGTGACACAGGTTTGTTGTGGCAGGGTGTAGGTGAGCATGGAGGGGACGGCCATTTTGGATGGGCCCAAATGTGAGATGGGAGGTTGAGCATCCCTTGTCCAAAATAATTGGGGCTGAGTGTGTATCGGAATTTTTCGGATTTTGGAATATAATGTGCATCTGTGGCATGTTGGGAACTCACATGTGTGGCATGTTGTCGGGGGGTGGGGGGGTTCAGAGGCCCCTGGTGAGGATAGTGATGTGGAACGTGCGGGGGTTGAATGGCCTGGTTAAACGATCCTGGGTATTAGCCCATTATTAAAGTTTAATGGCAGATGTGATCTTCCTGCAAGAAATATACTTGAAGATGAAAGACCAGGCGAGGTTAAGGAAGGTAAAAGCTGGATTCTGAAACAAAAACAGAAAATATTGGACAATTTCAGTAGGTCTGACAGCATCTGTGGAGAGAAAAGGGAGCCAATGTTTTGAATCTGGATGACTCTTTGTCAAAGCTGGTTAAGGAAGGGATGGGCGGGGCAGACATTCCACTTGGGGTTTGATTCTAAGTCGAGAGGGGTCGCAAATTTGTTTAGTAAGAAGATGATATTTGTGTCAGCCAACGAGGTGCGGGATTCGGGAGGGCAGTACGTGATGGTGAGCGAGGTCTTGGCGAGGGGCCTGTCGTCTTATCCAGGCAGCACGGTGGCACAGTGATTAGCACTTTGCTTCACGGCGTCGAGGTCCCAGGTTCAATCCCGGCTCTGGGTCACTGTCCATGTGGAGTTTGCACATTCTCCCCGTGTTTGCGTGGGTTTTGCCCCCACAACCCAAAGATGTGCAGGGTAGGTGGATTGGACACGCTAAATTGCCCCTTAATTGGAAAAAATGAATTGGGTACTCTAAATTAAAAAAATATATATTTATCCGCCCAATATGGAATTCATTAAGAAGGCACTGGTGGACTTAGACTCAGACTAATTGGTTATGGGGCGATTTCAATTGTGTCTTTCGATCCCAGGATGGATAGGTTGAGTCCCAAGTAATTGGTAACATCAAGGATGGCGAAAGAGTTGGCAGTGTTCATTGATCAAATTGGGTGAGGGGGGCAGGGGTTGGTTCCATGGAGGTTTAGGACTCTAGGAGAGAGAGAGTTTTCCTTCTTCTCCCAAGTACATCGGGTATACGCCTCCATTATTTTTTTGTGGTGGGAAAATTTATACTCTCAGGGATTGTGGGGACGGAATACACGGCGATTGTAACGTCGGACCACGCTCCACACTATGTGGACGTGAGGTTTGAAACAGTCCAAGCCCAGAAACCCGCGTTGACATTTGGTGGACAAGAAGTTTTGCGAGAAGGTAGCCTCGGTGAAAGAGGAATATGTGGCGTTTAACCAAGACAGGGAGGTCTCACCCTCCACGTTTTGGGAAACATTGAAGGCAGTGCTCTGAGGGGAGGTAATATCTTATAAGGCCCACAGGGACAAAGGTGAGAGGGTAGAGAGACAAGGGATAGCGGAGGCAATCATGCCAGCAGACTGGCAGTACTCTGTGGCACTGACTAGAAAGTTGTTAGCGGAGCGAAAGAGACTGCTGGTGGAGTTTGATCTGATGTCGACAGGGAAGGCGGTGGGTTAGCTCTGTCGCTCAAGTGGAATGTTCTACGAGTATGGAGAAAAGGCCAAACGGCTGCTTGCCCATCAGTTGCTTGCACCCTGAGTGAGGGGGTCGGGGGGCGAGGTGGGATGGGAGAGGGTGGTCGGTGGCTGGTGAGAGATGGGGCAGTTTCTAGCTGGGTTGGAGTTCCCGGAGGTGGAGAGGGAGAAGGGACAGGGTTTGGAGGTGCTATTGGAATTGGAGGAGATAATAGAGGCCATTGGGTGGAAGCAATTTGGGAAGGCACCAGTGCCAGATGGCTTCCCGATAGAATTTTCTAAACAATTCACGGCGACTTCGGCACCTCATCTCTTGGGGATATACAATGAATTGTTAGCACGGGGTTGGTGCAGGGGTCTATCTCTTTGATTCCAAAGCAGGATAAGGACCCAGTTTAGTATGGTCAAATAGGCCCATTTCCCTGCTGAGTACCGATGTGAAGGTGTTGGCGAGGTGACTGGGGGTGTGTGGGCTGGAGGTGGTTTTTGAGGATCACACAGGTTTTGTCAAGGAGCGACAGTTGTCAAATAACATCAGGCAGTTGTTGAACATGGTGGTGACTAAATCTGGGGCGAAGGAGCCAGAAGTTATGATATCAATGGACGGAGAAGACTTTTGACCGGGTAGAATGAAGGTATTTGTTTGAGGTCTTGGGACGGTTTGGGTTTGGGCCCGTGTTCATCTCTTGGGTGAGATTGATTTATGCCGCCCTCACAGCGAGTGTAAGGATGAATGCAATGAGCTTGGAATATTTCAGGCTGCATAGAGGATGAGGCAGGGATGCCCTCTGTCCCCGTTATTGGCTATTGAGCCTCTGGCTATTGTGTTTGGTTTGTCAAAGGAGTGGAAGGGCATTGAAAGGGCAGGTAAGGAGCACATGCTGTCGCTCTGTGCAGAGGACCTATTGGTATATGTCCCAGACTCATTGGCGAGCATGGAAAAGATAACAGGCCCGTTAGAGAAGTTAAGCGTCTTTCCAAGGTACAAACTCAATGTGCTAAAGAGTGGGATATTTCCGGTGAATGCGCAGGGGATAAGTGCTAACTTTTTAAAAAATAAATATTTTTATTAAGGCATTTATAAATAAACATCAAACACAACCAGGACCAAGACCAAAAAGAGAACAAACAGCTGATCACATCATAACTAAATAAGTAACCAACAACCTCAAACCGCCCTCCCTACCATATCCCCCACCCGCTCTGCCTCCTCCTTTTCTTGTTAACCCCAAACCACCAACCCCCCACCCCCCCAAGTCAATAAATGGTTTCCATCTCCGGGCAAACCCTTCCACCGACCCCCTCAAGGCAAACTTAATTTTCTCCAACCGAAGGAATTCCGCAAGGTCGCTCACCCATACCCCCGGTTTCAGAGGCTCCGAGTCCCTCCACCCCAACAGGATCCGTCTCCGGGCTACCAGAGAGGTAAAGGCCAGAACTTCGGGCTCTCTCGCCGCTGCATTCCCGGGTCTTCCGACACTCCAAACTGCCAATTCTGGATTCAGGACCACCTTCACCCTCAGTACCTCCAACATCACGTCAGCGAACCCCTGCCAAAATCCCTCCAACTTTGGACAGGCCCAAAACATGTGGACATCACCCGCACATCACCCACACCTATCCCCCACCCCCTCATAAAAACCCTACTCATTCTGGCCACCGTCATATACGTCCTGTGAAGTACTTTAAATTGAATGAGACTCAGCCTGGCGTACTGCCACTTAACTACTCCTCTCAGGGCACCATCCCATTCCATTAATTCTTTATATATCTCTGATGACACCCTGCCCTCACCAACTTTTGTTTTCGGCAGCACCTTATCCTGCAACTCGGGGGAGGCAGATCAGGAAAGGACGGCACCTGTTTTCTCACATAGTTTCACACCTGTAAGTTCCCGGAACCCATTTCACTCCTCTACCAGTCCCTCCAAGCTCGGGAAGCTGCCCCCCGCGAATAGATCCCAAACCGCTTAATCCCCGCCCCCCTCCCCGGGAACAAACCTGTGATTCCCACAGATCGGAGCCAAAACCGAGGCCCCCTCTAGCCTCAGGTGTTGCCGCCATTGTCCCCAGAGCCTTAGGGCCGGCACTACCACCGGACTTGTTAAGGAGCTGGCTGACGAGAATGGCAGAGGCGCCGTCAACAGTGCCCCAAGGCTAGTGCCCTTACATGAGGCTGCCTCCATCCACTCCCATACCGACCCCTCCCCCACAACCCACTTCCTTACCATGGCAGTATTTGCCGCCCAGTAGTAATTTGTTAAGTTTGGCAAATATGAAGGTGGCATTAGAAGAAATAAAGGAGATGTGGAGGAGGAGTTGGGGGGAGGGGGGTGGTTCCTGGAGTGAAATCTTGAAACGTGTGAACTTGACCTCCTCGTGTGCCAGGATGAGCCTGATACCGTTCAAGATGGTCCATAGAGCTCATATGATGTGGGTGCAGATGAATAGGTTCTTCCTGAGGTGGAGGTTAGACGCAAGAGGTGCACAGGGTTGGTTGGCGAATCATGTACACATGTTTTGATCCTGCCTGAAGCTAGTTTGGACTTGATTTTTGAGAGTCACAGATAGTTGTGGTGATAGTTGAGCTGTGCCCGCCAATGACTATTTTTTGGGTGTCAGAGATTCTGGAGCAACTGGAGGGGAGGGGGGCCGATGTGGTGGCCTTCGCCTCCCTGATTGCTCAGCAGCCAATTCTTCTAGGGTGGGAGTCGGCGGCACCACTGAAAACATCGGCATGGCTGGGGGACATGGGGGAATTTCTGCAATTGAAGAAAATTAAGCTTGCTCTTAGAGGGTCAGAGGAGGGATTTTGTATGGAGGCTGTTTCTATCTGTGTTTCAAGATTTGTTTGTTGCTGGTGTGCAAGGGGGTGGAAGGGGGGTGAGGGTCTCTTTGTGGGAGGTTTAAGTTGGGGAAAAGTTTAAAAAGGGGGAAAATTACAAATTTTCTACTCTTGCTGTTTTTTGGATGGTTGCATATTTTTTTTACGTTTTTATGTTTTTCTTTAAATATATAATTTTTTTTAATGGCCTCTTTCTACACCTTAACAAACTGTGACTCTGTGAGGATTAAATTAAATTCCTAGATGAATAAAGGTAAACAGTCTGTATTTTGTGGTGGCACCAATGGTGAAACTGTCTATGTTCACCATCATTATTCCACCGAAACTGATAGCAACTTTGGGAGTCAGCACATGTGCAGGGTAATGCAGAAATCCAGATGTTGCTGTCAGTGATTCTCTTCTCTCTCTTGGCAGTCCCTCAGCATCATGAATGACTTGGTTCCACTCTGTGGAAGTGGATTCTGCGGTGGCTGAAGAGTCGATCCTGGAGCTGCAGACCCTGCCACAGGTTTGGCAAGTGGTGCTTGATGAGGTGGGTGGGAAGCTCTAGATTCTGCGCTCTCCTTCCAACCTTTACAGGATAGGTGTACCAACGTGAGCGTCCTTTCCCAGGCCAACATCCCCAGCGATGACCTTTGCTGTGGCGGAGGGTAGGGAAATCCCTCTGCAACTTCCGCAGTCGGACCTGTCTCCTTTCTTGAAGATGGTCACAATTAAGGCGTCTCTGAGATTATTCGGATGCTCTCTTCCTTCCAGAAAAGGGTGGTGAGGTTGTGGACTCTTCTCATGAGTGCATCTCTGCCGCGTTTTAGTACTGATGTGGAGATTCCATCTGCGCCAGAGGCCTTTTGTTCTTCAGTTGTCGGGTGGTGTTTTCGACCTCACGGCGAGGTGGGGTTGCGCTGAGGTGGTGGCGGAAATGTTTGTGTTGAAGGGTCTTGGTTGGGGTGGTCCTTGAAGTGTTCTCTCCAGGGGGCGTTGTCTTTGATGAGCGTCTCCCCGTTTTTGGCTCTCAGTGAGGTGGGTCCCTGGACTGTAGATGGTTCTGATTGGGCTGAAGGAGCCATGCACATCGTAATTGTCAGCGAATTTCTGAGTCTCCCCCTCTCTTTCCACCCAACATCTGTTCTTTAGGTCATGGGTTCTTTGTTGCACCTCGGCCTTCAGTTGCCTGTAGGCTTGTTCCCTCCAGTTCAGGAATGCCTTGCGGTCAAGGAGAATCCTCTTTTGTTTCATTCGTTGCATTTAAGGTTGGGGCGTAGGCATTGACGGCTGTGATGTGATGTTTCTGGACCAGGGTGATCCGTAGGGTCATGAGTCGTTCGCTCACCCCGTAGGGAGGTTCATTGAAACGTCCGACTAACTTGTTTTTTATGGCGAAGCCGATCCTGTAGAGATATCAGCACTTTGCGGGGGAAGTGGGTGTGGATGCGTTCAGGTACTATCAGGTACATGACTTTGTTCAGCGGACATTTCCGACATTCTTAATAACGCCACCGTCCACTTTATTGGAGAAGATAGTCTCCTGTGTGGGGTCCGAAGAGGGCAGCACATCCAAGACATACGGATGAATCTTGGGGGAAGAGCAAGCTTCGGTGAAGAGGTGAGGAGGAGGAGCTGGGAGCCATCTTGGAGGTGGAGGTCTGGAGTGAGTCCCTCCGCAGGGTGAAAGCTACATCATCCCGTACGAGGTTTGTTGTGTTATATAATTTGGAATAACACAAGCTGCCACTTGATGCAGTTTTGAGTAAAAGATGCTCCAGACTTTGAAGTGAGTTCAATGTGTTTTATTGAACTATTAGCACAGTTCTCAATGAGTTCGACTCTCTGCTAATCTAAATGTAGTAACTCAGTCTAACTGAACCAGCCTTGCCCTAAGCCACGTACTGGGGTGTGATGCTGAGGATACACTCTGACTCACTCTGTAGATGTTGGTCTGTGGAAAGAGGCGGGGTGTGAGTGACTCATCCCTTTTATAGTGAGATACCACCCCTGAGTGTCCTGACTGCTCATTGGTCGTGTCCTATTCTATGTGTTCATTAGCTGCATGTTTGCATATCATGACATCTCCCCTTTTTAAAAATGTTTTGTTGGCGTATGTCAATGTATTTACATGTGAATGAGTCCGTCTAACATGACTGACGGAGGACAACAGAACAGAGCAAACAAAACAAACGTTCACAAGTCCAGTCTCTGAGGCTTGCGTCTGATCCTGGTCAACCGCCGGAGAGGTGGCGGAGGGGACGACGGCACCTTGACAGGCGGGATGGAAGCCTGACTGGTGGCCTCATGGTGCGAGGTATCAGGAAGTGGCAATTCAACATATGGAAATGGAGGAGAAAGTGGTTGCGGGCAGGCAACTTTGCGCAGTGCCTATCGATTCCTTTGCACGATGGAGCCACCAGCCATACGTACAACATAAGAGCGGGGCGCAGCCTGTCGAACAACGACAGCCGGGGCAGACCACCCACCATCCGGTATCTTGATCCTGACAGTGTCTGCCAGGGATAGCACGGCCAGATTGGTGGCATGGGCATCATAGCCCTGCTTTTTAAAAAAAATATATTTATTAAAGTTTTTTAACACAATTTTTCTCCCTTACAAACAATAACCCCCCCCCGTAACAAAAGAAAACGAGAAATCGCGCAGAGCAAGATATATACATGGCAAAATGATATATTTACACAGCTTTGTACACTGGCCCTCACCCGTACGTGTCAGTTTCCCCAACCCTTCATGTTATCTCTTGCTCATCCACCCTCCCAGTCAGTCCCCCCTTTCCGCCCCCCTCCCAGGACGTCCCCTCCACACCCCCCACATCCCAAGGTTGCTGCTGCTGCTGACCGACCTTCCTCTAACGCTCCGCGAGATAGTCTAGGAACGGTTGCCACCGCCTGTAGAACCCCTGCGCAGACCCTCTCAAGGCGAACTTAATCCTCTCCAACTTTATGAACCCAGCCATATCATTTATCCAGGCCTCAAGGCTGGGGGGGCTTCGCCTCCTTCCACATTAGCAAGATCCTTCGCCGGGCTACTAGGGACGCAAAGGCCAGAATGCCGGCCTCTTTTGCCTCCTGCACTCCCTGTTCGTCCACTACTCCAAATATTGCTAGCCCCCAGCTTGGCTTGACCCGGATTTTCACCACCTGAGATATTGCTCCCGCCACTCCTCTCCAGAACTCCTCCAGTGCCGGGCATGACCAAAACATATGGACATGGTTCGCCAGGCTCCCTGAGCACCTTCCACATCTGTCCTCTACCCCAAAGAACCTACTCAACCTCGCCCCCGTCAAGTGCGCTCTGTGGACCATCTTAAATTGTATCAGGCTGAGCCTGGCCCACGAGGAGGAGGAATTAACCCTACCTGAGGCATCAGCCCACAGACCTTCCTCGATCTCCTCCCCCAGCTCCTCCTCCCATTTACCCTTCAACTCTTCTACCAGCGCTTCCCCCTCTTCTTTCAACTCCTGGTGTGTTTCCGCCACCTTGCCCTCCCCGACCCATACACCCGAGATCACCCTATCTTGAACTTCTTGTGCCGGGAGCAACGGGAATTCCCTCACCTGTCGCCTCACAAAAGCCCTCACCTGCATATATCTAAAGGCATTTCCCGGGGGTAACTCGAACTTCTCCTCCAGCGCCCCTAGGCTCGCAAACGTCCCGTTGATGAACAGGTCCCCCATTCTTCCAATCCCCGCCCGATGCCAGCTCTGGAACTCCCCGTCCATCTTCCCCGGGACAAACCGGTGGTTACCCCTGATCGGGGACCACACCGATGCTCCCATTGCACCCCGGTGCCGTCTCCACTGGCCCCAGATCCTTAGCGTTGCCGCCACCACCGGGCTCGTGGTATACTTTATCGGCGAGAGCGGCAGCGGTGCCGTCACCAACGCCTCCAGGCTCGTTCCTTTACAGGATGCCATCTCCATCCTCTTCCATGCCATCCCCTCTCCCTCCATAACCCACTTGCGGATCATCGCCACATTTGCTGCCCAGTAGTAGCTCCCCAGGTTTGGCAGCGCCAACCCTCCTCGGTCCCTACTGCGTTCCAGGAACCCTCTCCTTACTCTCGGGGTCTATTCGCTCACACAAACCCCATAATACTCCTGCCTACTCTCTTAAAAAAGGCCTTAGTGATCACGATGGGAAGGCACTGAAACACAAACAGAAACCTTGGAAGTACCACCATTTTGACTGACTGCACTCTACCCGCCAGCGAGAGCGGTAACATATCCCACCTTTTGAAATCCTCCTCCATTTGCTCCACCAACCTCGTCAGATTCAGTTTATGTAGGGTCCCCCAACTCCTGGCTATCTGGATCCCCAGATACTGAAAGCTCCCCTCCGCTCTCCTCAGCGGTAGGTCCCCTATCCCTCTTTCTTGGTCCCCCACCTGTAATACAAAGAGCTCACTCTTCCCTACATTGAGCTTATAGCCCGAAAACTCCCCAAACTCTCTTAGAGTCTGCATGACCTCCACCATCCCCTCCATTGGATCCGCCACGTACAGCAACAGGTCATCCGCATATAGCGACACCCGATGCTCTTCATAGCCCTGCTTTTGACTGTCTCTGAGCTGCTGCATCTTCTGCAGCACCGGGAGGTGATCCAGTTTGGGCAGGTGTATGGCTGGAAGCGTCGTCCGTAGGTCCTTGTTCATCAGGAGTTTGTCATGATATTCAAACACACACATCATGATAGACACACCAACAGACAAATCAGAACACACAACACCACAACCAATGACAGAAAGATATAAAAGCACAGACACGACCCCTGGTGGTCAGTATAGCTGCAGAGGAGAACCAGGACACATCTATTGCCAAACACACTCAGGGAGACAGCACGTGCAGAGTATCCAGAACGAACTGTATTATAAGAGTTATAATAAAATAGAGTTGTACCACATACAACTGTGTTGGCTCATCTGTGCACCAGAGCACCCAACACCACAGAGTTGAGCTGGCAATATGCCAGTGGACAATGGAGTCGCTCTGTACGCGAGCAGTGCAAGGTGTATGTCAGAAGCAGAGTCCGCGGCCTTGCAGATGAGCTGTTTCACAATGTGCACCCCTTTCTCGACTTTTCCATTGGACTGCAGATAGTGTGGACTGGAGGTGACATGCTGGAAATTGTATGACCTGGCAAACGTGGACCATTCTCGACTGTTAAAGCACGGGCCATTGTCGCTCATGACAGTGATTGGGATGCCATGCCTTGAGAACGTCTCCTTACAGGCTTTGATGACGGTCCGAGAGGTGAGGTCCGGGAGCTTCAGCACCTCAGGGTAATTCGAGAAATAGTCGATGATCAATACGTAGTCGCGACCATTCGCATGAAAGAGGTTGATGCCAACCTTGGACCACGGAGGGCAGCATGGTGGCGCAGTGGGCTAGCCCTGCTGCCTCACAGTGCCGAGGTCCCAGGTTCGATCCCGGCTCTGGGTCACTGTCCGTGTGGAGTTTGCACATTCTCCCCGTGTTTGCGTGGGTTTCGCCCCCAAACCCAAAGATGTGCAGGTTAGGTGGATTGGCCACACTAAATTGTCCCTTAATTGGAAAAAATGAATTGGATTATTAAAAAAAACCTTGGACCATTGAGAGGTCACTATGTCATGTTGTTGGAGCATCTCCCCTACCAGCCCCCGTGATGAGCTCTTTGCCAGATGTGTACACCAAGTTGAAGTCATACCTCCTAAGTTTCAGCAGGATTCTCTGCAACCGAGGCGTCATGTCGTTCAGGTCCTTGTGGATGATGTGGACCAGAGGCCTATGGTCCGTCTCGACAGTGAATGTCGGCAGGCTGTAGACATAATCATGAAATTTGAGGATGCCGGTGAGAAGACCCAAGCACTCCTTCTCAATCTGTGCATTCCCGTACCAGCCTCCCCGAACAGGCGCTGGAATGTGGCGACTAGGGGCTTTTCACAGTAACTTCATTGAAGCCTACTCGTGACAATAAGCGATTTTCATTTCATTTCATTTTCTCCTTGCTCTGCGCTGGCTGGAACCGCTGACAGGTAGCACAGTTCAGGACCATGTTCGTGATGTCCTGGCTGATGCCGGGCCAGTAGACAGCTTGCCGGGCTCTGAGTCTGCACTTCTCGACGCCCAGGTGTCCCTCATGAATCTGGCGCAGCACCAAGCTCTGGAGACTGAGCGGAATGACAATCCTGTCCAGCTTGAGGAGGATACCATCAATCACCGTCAGGTCATCCTTCACATTGTAAAATTGTGGGCACTGCCCTTTCTGCCACCAATTGGTGAGGTCGTGGATGATGTGCTGCAAGAGGGGGTCTATGGCTGTCTCATCACGGATGAGAACTACCTTCTCATCTGTCGCCGGGAGAGTGCTAGCACACAGCTGCACCTGCGATTCGATGTGCTGGATGATCTCCAGTGGCTCACTGGGTGACGGAGCGGGACAATGCATCAGCGATGATGAGCTCCTTGCCAGGTGCGTACACCAAGTTGAAGTCATACCTCCTAAGTTTAAGCAGGATTCTCTGCAACCGAGGCGTCATGTCGTTCAGGTCCTTGTGGATGATGTGGACCAGAGGCCTATGATCCGTCTCGGCAGTGAATGTCGGCAGGCCATAGACATAATCAGGAAATTTGAGGATGCCGGTGAGAAGACCCAAGCACTCCTTCTCAATCTGTGCATATCTGGTTTCAGTGGGCTTCATCGCCCTTGGTGCGTAGGCTACTGGTGCCCAGGATGATGTGTTATCTCATTGAAGCAACACCGCAGCGATGCCATCCTGACTCGCATCTGTGGCTATCTTTGTCTCCCGGTCCGGGTCGAAGAATGCCAGGACTGGTGCAGTGGTGAGCTTGGCTTTCAGCTCCAGCCACTCTGTCTGGTGTGCCCCCTTCCACTCAAAGGCAGTTGACTTTTTCACCAGGTTGTGTAGGACCGTGGTGTGTGTGGCCATGATTGGAATGAACCTGCCCAGAAAATTAACCATACCCAAGAAGTGCAGCACCGCCTTTTTGTCCTCAGGGACCTTCATCACCTCGATGGCCTTGATTGTGTCTGTGTCCGGGCGCACACCATGCTGAGAGATCTGGTCGCCTAGGAACTTGAGCATCGATGTGCCAAAACAACATTTGGACCTGTTTAACTTTAGGCTGTTGGCATGTACACGGCGGAATACCTTCTGGAGACGGGACACATGTTCTTCAGGGGTCATGGACCATACCATGACGTCGTCCACGTACACACGAACCCCTTCAATGCCTTCCATCATCTGCTCCATGATATGATGGAATATCTCCGATGCCGAGATGATGCCAAATGGCATGCGATTGTAGCAGTATCTGCCAAAAGGCGCATTGAAGGTGCACAGCCTTCTGCTGGACTCTTCCAGCTGGATTTGCCAAAATCCCTGTGATGCATCCAATTTGGTGAAGAAGCGCGCGTGTGCCATCTCACTCGTGAGTTCCTCCCGCTTCGGGATGGGGTAGTGTTCCCGCATGATATTCTTATTGAGATTCTTGGGATCAATGCAGATGCGCAGGTCCCCCAAAGGCTTCTTTACGCTCACCATCGAGCTGACCCAGTCAGTCGGTTCGGTGACCTTGGATATGATGCCTTTTTGCTGAAGATCCTTGAGCTGTGCCTTCAGGCGCTCTCTCAGTGGAGGAGGGACTCGTCGTGGTGTGTGGACCACTGGCTTGGCATCAGGTCATAGCAGAATCTTGTATCGATACAGCAGCAAGTCCATCCTGTTGAACACATCTGGATACTGGGCGAGGATGTCGTCGATGCCGGCCTGAAGATCCACATGGGAGGATGTTGTGGTGTAAACCCTTTGAATGAGGTTCAGCTGCTTGCAGGCGTGCGCACCCAGTAGGGATGCTCTGTCCAGCTTAACAATTTCAAAGCGTAACCGTGCTTGTGTGTGTCGGTTGGATACATGCAGGTGGCAGGATCCCAGTGCCGTGATGGCATTCCCGTTGTAATCCAGGAGCTTGCAGGCAGCTGGAAGGACCGTGGGGGCTTTCTTAATGCATCTGAAGTCTGCCTGTGAGAGGAGGTTGGCAGAGGCACCTGTGTCCAGCTTGAACTGGATGGGGCAGTGTTGACCATCGTCACTGCTCACCATTCGTCCTCTGAATCCACAGCTAGGATTGACTGGACTTGCGATGAGTCTGGTGTGGCATATTCACACGTTGTAATAATGCCCACACGGTAGGCGTTGTCCAGTCATTCATCATCTGGATCCGTTGCACTGCCGGGATCAGAATCCTGTAGGCGTTGTTGCACACTCCGGATGCGCCGTTGTCGGAATTGGGAGCGCTGGCTCCTGTCTGGCGGTGCAGATCTGCACAGGGCTGCATTGTGGCCTAGCTTCCCGCAGTTTAAACAGCGTCTGCCTCTTGCAGGGCAGTGTTTCTTTAAATTTGCGGTACCACAGTTCGAACACGTCATGACGTCGGCATCCTGATGCTCCGTGCGTCGTTGCACACGTGCAGTGCGGTTCTCAGGCGTCTGCACCTGCTCAGTGCGGGTTTCAGCCGCTTCGTTATCCCGTTCGCATCGCGCCTGCGTCGGGCCCCGGGAAGAGCGCGCAAAATGGCCGCTTTCATCAATGTTGAGGCGCTGCATCCGGGAGATGGCCTGCACACTCTCTGCCTCATGGGAGGCTAGTTCATCATTTTCTGCCGTTTTGTACTGGGAATAGCGACTTTTAGCGAGCTGATGCACTGTGCATGTTTCAATCGCGACTGGCAGGGTCATATGCTTGATCTTCAGTAACTGCTCTCTCAGAGGATCAGAGTGAACTCCAAAAACGATTTGGTCTCTGATCATGGAGTCAGTGATATCACCGAAGTTGCAAGATTGCGCTAGCAGTCTAAGTTTAGTTAACTATGAGTTGAAGGATTGGTCTTTACCTTGCAATCGCTGCTTGAATATGTAGCGCTCGAAGATTTCATTGGTGTCCACCTCACAGTGACTGTCAAACTTGTCCAGGATGATCTGAAACTTTGTCTTGTCCTGGTCTTCGGCGAAGTGAAAGGAATTGAATATTTCCAAGGCATGATCACCCGCTGTGGTGAGGAAAAGAGCTATCTTCCGTGCATCAGACGCACCATTGAGGTCTGATGCTTCGACGTAAAGCTGCAATTTCTGCTTGAATATCCGCCAGTTGGCACAGAGATTGCCAGAAATCCTGAGCTGGTGAGGAGCCGGAATCTTGTCCATTGTGCCGGTATACATTCGCTGGTCGTCACGGATCTTGCTGAGTTGAACTAACTAGATTGAATAGATCTGTATCATGTATCATGTTGTGTGATGTAATTTGGAATAACACAAGCTGCCACTTGATGAAGTTTTGAGTAAAAGATGCTCCAGACTTTGACGTGAGTTCAATGTGTTTTATTGAACGATGAGCACAGTTCTCAATGAGTTTGACTCTCTGCTAATCTAAATGTAGTAACTCAGTCTAACTGAACCAGCCTTGCTCTGAGCCACGTGCTGGGGTGTGATGCTGAGGATACACCCTGTCTCACTCTGTGGATGTTGGTCTGTGGAAAGAGACGGGGTGTGAGTGCCTCATCCCTTTTATAGTGAGATACCACCCCTGAGTGTCCTGACTGCTCATTGGTCGTGTCCTATTCTATGTGTTCATTAGCTGCATGTTTGCATATCATGACAAGGTTGAGCTTGATACAGCTCAAGGTAGTGTTTAGGGTGTCCCTCACCAAGGCCAGGATGAGTTGATTTTTTGCGGGGGTTCAGAATAGATGTGAGCGGTGTTCGGTAGGCCTGCAAACCACACACACACATTCTGGTCCATTGGGGGTCTTTTTCAGCACCATTTTGGCAGCCCTGACTGTTGATTTGGAGCCCTGTCCATTTGGGGTGTCGGACCAGTCTGAGTTAAGAATTGGTGTGGGGACGGATGTCCTGGCATTCGCTTTGTTGATTGCTCGGCGGTGGATTCTGCCAAGTTGTAGGCAGGCAACTCCACCTTGTACCTCGGCATGGCTAGGTGATTTGATGGAGTCTCTGTACCTCGATAAGGTCACGTTCACAGTGAGAGTCAGTTGATGGGTTCTACAGTAGATGGCATCTGTTCACGTTGCACTTTAAGGAATTGGTCACTGTTAGCTGTTAGTGGTGGGCGGGGGAGGGTTGGGTTGTATTTTCGTTAAGGGAGGGGGATTGTCACAGTTGTTGGCTAGAATTTGTTCTGGTGTTGGTACATGTGATAGTTTTGTTTTGCTTTGTAAATTTTTGGATATAAAGTGTTAATTTAATAAAAAATACTTTAAAAAATTAAAATTAAGCTTTTTTAAAATGTAACAACCTGGTATGGACTCCTAACAGTCTACAAGAAAATTAGAGTCATAGATGTTTACAGCATGGAAACCGGCCCTTTGGCCCAGCTTGTCCATGCCGCCCAGTTTCTATCACTATGCTAGTCCCACTTGCCTACATTTGGCCGATATCCCTCTCTACCCACCCTGTCCATGTAACTGTCTAACTGCTTTTTAAAGGAAAATATTGTACCCGCCTTTACCACTGCCTCTGGCAGCTCGTTCCTGATGCTCACCACCTCTGTGTGAAACAAATTCCCCTCTGGTCTCTTTTGTATCTCTCCCCTCTCACCTTAAACCTGTGCCCTCTAGTTCTAGATTCCTCCTTTGGGAAAATATGTTTTAAAAAATAAATTTAGAGTACCCAATACATTTGTTTTTCAATTAAGGGGCAATTTAGCGTGGCCAATCCACCTACCCTGCACATCTTGGGGTTGTGGAGGCAAAACCCACGCAAACATGGGGAGAATGTGCAAACTCCACACGGACAGTGACCCAGAGCCGGGATCGAACCTGGGCCCTCGGCGCCGTGAGGCTGCAGTGCTAACCACTGCGCCACCGAGCTGCCCTGGGAAAATATGTTGACTATCTACCTTATCTATGCTCCTCATTATTTTATAAACCTCTATAAGTTCACCCTTAAAACTCCTATGCTCCAGGGAAAAAAGTCCCAGCCTATCCAGCCTCTCCTTATAGCTCAGACCATTAAGACCTGGTAGCATCCTCATAAATCTCTTCTGCACTCTTTCTAGTTTAACAATATCCTTTCTATAATAGGGTGACCAGAACTGAACACAGTATTCCATGTGTGGTCTGATGAATGCCTTGTACAACTTCAGTAAGACTCCTGTATTCAATATTCTGACCAATAAAAATTAGCATGCGGAATGTCTTCTTCACCAACCTGTCCACCTGCGACTCCACCTCCAAGAAGCTATGAACCTGTACCCCTAGATCTCTTTGTTCTGTAACTCTCCCCAGCTCCCTACCATTAACTGAGTAAGCTCTGCCCCGATTTGATCTACCAAAATGCATCACCTCACATTTATCCACATTAAACTCCATCTGCCATTCATTGGCCCACTGGCCCAATTGATCAAGATCCTGTTGCAATCTTATATAACCTTCTTCACTATCCGCTATGCCGCCAATCTTGGTGTCATTTGCAAACTTACTAACCATGCCTCCTACATTCTCATCCAAATCATCAATATATATAACAAATAACAGTGGACCCAACACCGATCCCTGAGGCACACTGCTGATCACAGGCCTCGCGTTTGAAAAACAACCCTCCACACCCACCCTTTGGCTTTGGTCTCCAAGCCAATTTTGTATCCAATTGGCTACCTCACCCTGGATCCCGTGAGATTTAACCCTTCGCAACAACCTACCATGCGGTACCTTGTCAAAGGCCTTGCTAAAGTCCATATAGACAACGTCGACTGCACTGCCCACATCTACCTTCTTGGTTACCCCTTCAAAAAACCCAATCAAATTGGTGAGACATGACTTCATGACTTTCCCCTTACAAAGCCATGCTGACTTTCCCTAATTAGCCCTTCCCTGTCTAAATGCCTGTAGATCCTGGTCGCTCAGAATTCCTTCTAACAATTTACCCACTACAGAAGCAAGGCTAACCGTTCTGTAGTTCCCAGGCTTATCCCTACAGCCCTTCTTAAACAAGGGCACAACATTTGCTACGCTCCAAGCTTCAGGCACCTCTCCTGTCGCTGTCGATGATTCAAATATCTCAGCTAGGGGGCCGGCAATTGAAAATATTTTTTGTTTATAATATTTAATTTCTATGTCAATCCAATCATTTTTTTTTAAATTTAGAGTACCCAATTCATTTTTTTTCCAATTAAGGGGCTATTTAGCGTGGCCAATCCACCTAGTCTGCACATCTTTGGGATTGTGGGGGGCAAAACCCATGCAGACACGGGGAGAATGTGCAAACTCCACACAAACATTGACCCAGAGCCGGGATTGAACTTGGGACCTCGACGACGTGAGGCTGCAGGGCTAACCCACTGCGCCACTGTGCTGCCCTCTTAATCCAATCATAAACATTTATTTTGCCATTTAAATGTGTGTGAAAAGTGAATCACTTCCTGATTTGCTGTCTATGAGAATACTTTAACTCAATTGGCTGCTTACCTGGCTTGCTGATGTCACTGCTGTTGGCTGTCTGGAGATCCTCTTGAGTTGGCGCCAGATCTAAGTTGCCATTTGGAGAGGAGAAATCCACGTCACAGGGATTGCTAGGTATTTCGTCAGGGTCAGCAAATCATTAAGGCTCCTTCGATAATACCTTCCAAGCCCACAGCCTCTTCCACCGAAAAGAAGAAGGGGCAACAGGTGCATAGGCCCACCATCTCCTGCAAGGTCCCCTCCAAGTCATGCAACATCCTGCTTTTTAAAATGTTATTCATTCATGGGACATGGGCGTCACTGGCTGGGCCAGCATTTATTAGGGCAGCACGGTAGCATAGTGGTTATCACAGTTGCTTCACAGCTCCAGGGTCCCACGTTCGATTCTCGGCTTGGGTCATTGTCTGTGTGGAGTCTGTATGTTCTCCCCGTGTGCGCGTGGGTTTCCTCCGGGTGCTCTGGCTTTCTCCCACAGTCCAAAGCTGTGTAGGTTAGGTGGATTGGCAATGCTAAATTGCCCTTAGTGTTCAAAAAGGTTGGGTGGGGTTACTGGGTTACAGGGATGTGATGGAGGTGTGGGCTTGGGTAGGGTGCTCTTTCAGAGGGCCGGTGCAGACTCGATGGGCTGAATGGCCTCCTTCTGCACTGTAAATTCTATGAATTCTATTACCCATCCCTAATTGCCCTTGAACTGAGTGGCTTGGCAAGCCATTTCAGATGGCATTTAAGAGTCAACGTCATTGATGTGGATCTGGAGTCACATGTAAGCCAGACCAGGTAAGGAGAGCAAATTTCCTTCCCTTGCAGTGACACCTTTACTGTTACAATGTCAAAGTCCTGGAACTCCCTCCCAAACCGTATTCTGGATGTACCCATGGCACACGGACTGGCTAACTTCAAGACAGGGGCTCACCACCACCTTACAAGGGATTCAAGACGGGTAATAAAGGCTGGCGATGCTCATATCATATAGAATTACAGTACAGAAGGAGGCCATTCAGCCCATTGAGTCTGCACTGGCTCTTGGAAAGAGCACCATACTTTTAAAAAGAAAAAACATTTTTATTAAAGGTTTTCATAAAATATCAATAACAAAATGAGAAAGAAAAAAGAACCCAACAGGGTTAAGTACAAAACACAATCTAAAAAAGCAACCCGCCAAACCCCTCCCCCACCGTACCTAAATAATAAATTAACATTAACACCCCGACTTAACACAACAGACACTCCAGTGTAAATAACATAAACAAAAATAAAGTTAAACCCCCCCCCCCACAAGCTGCTGCTGCCATTGACCAATGTCTATCGTTCTGCCAGAAAGTCTAAGAACAGTTGCCACCGCCTAAAGAACCCTTGTACCGACCCTCTCAAGGCGAATTTCACCCTCTCCAATTTAATGAACCCTGCCATATCGCTGATCCAGGATTCCACGCTTGGGGGCCTCGCATCTTTCCACTGAAGGAGAATCCTTTCCGGGCTACCAGGGACGCAAAGGCCAGTATTCCGGCCTCTTTCACCTCCTGCACTCCCGGCTCCTCTGCCACCCCAAATATTGCGAGCCCCTAGCCCGGTTTGACCCTGGATCCTACCACCCTCGACACCGTCCTCGCTACGCCCTTCAAAAATTCCTCCAGCGCTGGGCATGCCCAGAACATATGGGTGTGATTTGCTGGGCTCGCTGAGCACCTAACACACCTGTCCTCACCCCCAAAGAACATGCTCATCCTTATCCCGGTCATGTGTGCCCTGCGCAGCACCTTAAACTGTATGAGGCAGAGCCTCGCGCACAAAGAGGAAGAATTCACCCTCCCTAGGGCATCTGTCCACGTCCCCTCTTCGATCTCCTCTCCCAACTCCTCCTCCCACTTACCTTTCAACTCCACCACCGAGGCCGCCTCCTCCTCCTGCACCACCTGGTAGGTTTCTGAGATCTTCCCCACTCCCATCCACCCCCCCGAGAGTACCCTCTCCTGTACTGTGTGTGGCAGTAGCCGCGGGAATTCCACCACCTGTCGTCTGGCAAACACCCTTACCTGTACGTACCTGAAGGTGTTCCCTGGGGGGAGCCCGTACTTCTCCTCCAGCTCACCCAAGCTCGCGAACTTCCCGTCCACAACAGGTCCCCCAACTTTCGTATCCCTGCCCTGTGCCACCCCGAAAACCCTCCACCTGTTCTTCCTGGGGCGAACCGGTGGTTCCCCCGTAATGGGGTGCACGCCGAGGCCCCAACTTCCCCCCTATGCCGCCTCCACTGCCCCCAAATTTTGAGAGCCGCCACCACCACCGGGCTCGTGGTATACCTCCTTGGAGGGAGCGGCAGCGGCGCGTTGCCAGCGCCCCCAGACTCGTACCCACACAGGACGCCGTCTCCAGCCTCTTCCATGCAGCCCCCTCCCCCTCCATCACCCACTTGCGCACCATCGTCGCATTGGCGGCCGAGTAGTACCCACAGAGGTTGGGCAGCGCCAGCCCTCCACTATCTCTACTCCGCTCCAGGAACACCCTTCTCACCCTCGGAGTCCCTCGCGCACCACACAAACTCCATTATACTCCTGTTAACCCGCCTGAAAAAAGCCTTCGGGATAAACATGGGGAGGCACTGGAACAGGAACAAAAACCTTGGGAGCACCATCATTTTGAGTGACTGCACCCTACCTGCCAAGGACAGCGGCAACGTGTCCCACCTCTTGAACTCCTCCTCCATTTGCTCCACCAGCCTTGTAAAGTTAAGCCTATGCAGGGCCCCCCAGCTCCTGGCCACCTGGACCCCCAAATATCTGTAGCTCCTCTCCGCCCTTTTTAGTGGGAGCTCGCCAATTCCCCTCTCCTGGTCCCCTAGCTGAACTACGAACAGCTCGCTCTTCCCCATATTGAGCTTGTACCCTGAAAAGTCCCCGAATTCCCTAAGGATCCTCATTACCTCTGGCATTCCTCCCACCGGGTCCGCCACATACAGAAGCAGGTCGTCCGCATAAAGCGACACCCTATGCTCCTCCCCACCCCGCACCAACCCCCTCCAGTTCCTCGATTCTCTCAGTGCCATAGCCAGGGGTTCAATCGCCAGTGCGAAGAGCAGGGGGGACAGGGGACACCCCTGTCTCGTCCCTCGGTGCAACCGAAAGTACTCGGACCTCCTCCTATTTGTGGCCACACTCACCATCGGGACCTCATACAACAGCCTAACCCACCTGACAAACCCCTCCCCAAACTCGAACCTCTTCAGCACCTCCCACAGGTACCCCCACTCTACCCTATCGAAGGCTTTCTCAGCGTCCATCGCCACCACTATCTCCGCCTCCCCGTCCCTCGCCGGCATCATAATAACGTTCAAAAGCCTCCGCACATTCGCGTTCAACTGTCTCCCCTTCACAAACCCCGTCTGGTCTTCATGGATGATCTACGGCACACAATCCTCAATCCACGTGGCTAAGACCTTCGCCAGCACCTTGGCATCTACATTTAGCAAGGAAATCAGTCTGTAAGACCCACATTGCAGGGGATCCTTGTCCCGATTCAGGATCAAGGAGATCAGTGCCTGGGACATTGTCAAGGGTAAAGCCCCCCCCCCCCTCCCTTGCCTCATTAAAGGTCCTAACTAACAGCGGGCCCAACAGGTCCATATATTTTTTATAGAACTCGACCGGGAAACCGTCAGGCCCCGGTGCCTTCCCGCCTGCATGCTTCCTATCCCTTTGATCAGCTCCTCCAGCCCAATTGGGGCCCCCAGTCCCGCCACCAGTCCCTCTTCCACCTTTGGAAGCCTCAATTGGTCCAGGAAACGGCCCATCCCTCCCTCCTCCCGTGGGGGCTCGGATCGTTACAATTCCTCGTAGAAGTCCCTGAAGACCCCATTGATGCCAACCCCACTCCGCACCACTCTCCCTCCCCTGTCCTTAACTCCCCCGATCTCCCTAGCTGCGTTCCGCTTCCGAAGCTGATGAGCCAGCATCCGGCTTGCCTTTTCCCCATACTCGTAGACCGCCCCCTGTGCCTTCCCCCACTGCACCTCTGCCTTCCTGGTGGCTACCAGGTCGAATTCGGCCTGGAGGCTGCGCCTCTTCCTCAACAATCCTTCCTCAGGCTCTTCCGCATACCTCCTGTCTACCCTCACCATCTCCCCCACCAGCCTCTCCCTCTCCCCCCGCTCCCTGTGGGCCCTAATGGAGATCAGCTCTCCCCTCACCACCGCCTTCAGTGCCTCCCATACCATTCCCACTCGGACCTCCCCGTTGTCGTTGGTCTCCAAGTACCTCTCTATACTTCCTCGGACCCGCTCGCTCACCTCCTCGTCCGCCAACAGCCCCACCTCCAAGCGCCACAGCGGGCGCTGGTCCCTCTCCTTCCCCATCTCCAAGTCCACCCAATACGGGGCGTGGTCCGAAATGGCTATTGCCGAATACTCGGTATCCTCTACTCTCGCTATCAGCGCCCTACTCAAAATGAAAAAGTCGATTCGAGAATAAGCCTTATGGACATGTGAGAAGAATGAAAATTCCCTAGCCCCCGGCCTTGCAAATCTCCAAGGGTCCACCCTCCCATTTGGTCCATAAATCCCCTCAACACTCTAGCCGCCACCTTTTTTAATAAAATAGACAGGAGCATCACGAGCTTCGTGTGGGCAGGGAAAGTTCCGAGAGTAAGGAGGGGGTTCCTTCAGCGTAGTAGGGACAGAGGAGGATTGGCACTACCGAACTTGGGCGATTACTATTGGGCCGCCAATGTGGCAATGATACGTAAATGGATGATGGAGGGTGAGGGAGCGGCGTGGGAAAGACTGGAGAGAAAGTCCTGTAAAGGGACGAGTTTAGAGGCGCTGGTGACGGCGCCGCTACCGATCTCACCTAAAAAGTTTACCACGAACCCGGTGGTGGCGGCAACATTGAATATCTGGGGACAGTGGAGGCGACAGAGAGGGGTGCGGGGAGCCCTGGTGGGGTCCCCAATCAGGAACAACCATAGGTTCGCCCCAGGAAGAATGGATGGAGGATTTCAGAGCTGGTTCCAGTTGGGAATTAGGAGAGTGGGAGATTTATTTATAGATGGGACTTTTGCGAGCTTGGGAGCATTGGAGGAAAAGTATAAGTTGCCCCGGGGAAATTTCTTGAGATATATGCAGGTGAGGGCATTTACTAGACAACAGGTGAGGGAATTTCCATTGCTCCCGACACAGGGGATACAGGACAGGGTGCTTTCAGGGGTGTGGGTCGGAGAGGGCAAGGTGTCAGAGATTTACCGAGAGATGAGGGAAGAGGGGGAGGAGTCGGTGGGCGAACTAAAAGGAAAGTGGGAAGAAGAACTAGGGGAGGAGATAGAGGAGGGTATGTGGGCTGATGCCCTAAGCAGGGTAAATTCCTCTTCCTCATGCGCCAGGCTTAGCCTGATTCAATTTAAGGTGCTACATAGAGCACACATAACGGGAGCAAGATTGAGCAGGTTCTTTGGAGTGGAGGACAAATGTGGGAGGTGTGGCGGGAGCCCGGCAAACCACGCACATATGTTTTGGGCATGCCCGGCACTGGAAGGGTATTGGAAGGGAGTGACGGGAGTGATTTCGCGGGTGGTGAAGGCCCGGGTCAAACCAGGCTGGGGGTTAGCTCTATTTGGAGTTGCGGAAGAGCCGGGAGTGCAGGAGGCGAAAGAGGCCGACGTTGTGGCCTTTGCGTCCCTAGTAGCCCGGCGCAGGATCCTACTCATGTGGAAGGAGGCGAAACCCCCCGGACTGGAGGCCTGGGTAAATGATATGGCGGGGTTCATTAAACTGGAGCAGATAAAGTTTGCCCTGAGAGGATCGGCTCAAGGGTTCACCAGGCGGTGGCAGTCATTTCTCGACTACCTAGGGGAACGTTAGAGGGAAGACAGATGACCAGCAGCAGCAACCCAGGGGGAGGGGGGGGGGGGGGGGGGGGGGGGAGGGGGGGTTTAGTTTAGGTCAAAGATAAAGGGGTTTTGTTACTTGTGTATTGTTTAAAATTTCTGTATTGTTATTGTTGCGTTTGCTTTGTAAGAGGGGAAAAATTGTTGTTTGGGAAAAAATTTTCAATAAAACATTTATAAAAAAAAACACTCTAGCCGCCGCCGGCTTCCTACCCGTCCTAGACCTGGAGCGATCCAGTGCCGGATCCAACACTGTGTTAAAGTCTCCCCCCATTATCAGGCCCCTCACTTCCAAGTCGGGGATCCGACCCAACACACGCCGCATAAAACCCGCATTGTCCCAGTTCGGAGCATACACATTGACCAGTACCACCCTCTCTCCCTGCAACTTACCACTTACTATTATGTACCTATCGCCATTATCTGCCACAATGCTCGACGCCTCAATTGACACCTCCTTTCCCACCAAGATCGCCACCCCTCGATTTTTGGCATCTAGCCCCGAGTGAAACACCTGACCTACCCACGCTTTCCTCAGTCTTACCTGGTCTGCCACCTTCAGGTGTGTCTCCTGGAGTATAACCACATCCGCCTTGAGCCCCTTCAGGTGCGCGAACACGCGGGCCCGCTTAACTGGCCCATTCAGTCCCCTTACATTCCAGGTTATCAGCCGGATCAGGGGGCTACCCGCCCCCTTCCCCCGCCGACTAGCCATGACCCCTCCTCGGCCAGCCACGCGCCCGCACCTCACACCCGGCCCGTTCCCCACAGCGGCACCCCCCCGTCTTGACCCCTCCCACTTGCTCCAGCTCCTCCTTGACCTTAGCAGCAGCAACTCGATTCCCCCCCACCCACCCCCCCACCCGGCTAGGACCCATCCTAGCTGGTTTACTCCCCCCATTGCACTTCCGCAAGTCAGCTGACTGCTGCTGACCCCGGCCTCTCCCGCCTCCCCTTCGACTCCTCCCATTGTGTGGCACACCCTCCTCTCCCGCTCCCCATCCACAAGCTCTCCCCCTCCCCCCTCCGTTCTAAGCGCGTGAAACAATCCTCGCTTCCCCCCCCCCAGTCTTTGGCGCGGGAAAAAAGCCCGCGCTCTCCACCTACCAGGCCCCGCCACCGACCAAAACAGTGCCCAACCCTCCACCCTCCCCAACCCGAAAGAGAAAAACACAGAGAAAAAGAAACCCAAAACAATGCAAAGGTCCCCCCCCACCCCCGAACCAAACAAATGCATAACATATCCACCGTAGTCCCCAATTGCCCATCCCGACCCTCAGTCTGTGTCCAGCTTCTCCGCCTGAACAAAGGCCCACGCCTCCTCCAGAGACTCAAAATAATGGTGCCGGTCCTTGTAGGTAACCCACAGTCGCGCCGGCTGCAACATGCCAAACTTCACCCCCTTCCTGTGCAGCACCGCCTTCGCTCGATTGTACCTGGCCCTCCTCTTCGCCACCTCCGCACTCCAGTCCTGGTATATCCGAACCTCCGCGTTCTCCCACCTGCTGCTCCTCTCCTTCTTGGCCCACCTGAGCACACACTCCCGATCGACGAACCGATGGAACCGCACCAGCACCGCCCGCGGAGGCTCGTTAGCCTTGGGCCCTCCTCGCCAACACTCTATGGGGCCCCTTCCAGCTCCAGGGCCCCTGGAAGGATCCCGCTCCATCAGCAAGTTCAACATGGTGACCACATAGGCCCCCACGTCCGGCCCCTCCAGTCCCTCCGGAAGGCCCAGAATCCGCAGATTCTTCCGCCTCGACCGATTCTCCATCTCCTCGAACCGCTCCTGCCATTTCTTGTGGCAGCCTCGTGCCGCTCCACCTTTACCGCCAGGCCTAAGATCTCGTCCTCATTGTCAGAGATCTTTTGTCGAGCCTCTCGGATCGTCACCCCCTGGGCCGTCTGTGTCTCCAGCAGCTTATCAATAGAAGCCTTCATCGGCTCTAGCAGGTCCGTTTTAATCTTTCTGAGGCAGCGCTGGATACCCTCCTGTTGCTCCTCCGCCCCACTGCCTCCACGCTGCCTGGTCTCCACCTGCCGCCATTTTGTCCTTCTTCTCTCCCTTCTTCTTTGTCACCCTTTTTTGTTGCCCCGCTCCTAGTTAAAGCCATATACTGACGGGGAGCTATTACTAACTCCTTCCCACACCGGGAAACGTCGAAAAAGTGCCCTTGGGGGCCCTGAAAAGACCCCAAAAGTCCGTTCGTGCGGGAGCCGCCGAATGTGCGACTTAGCTCCGCATAGCCGCAACCGGAAGTCTTGAGAGGGAATCCTTTTGGCAGTGTTCGCTTCACCAATCTACCCCAAAAAGTCTGTGGAAACCCCTGAAAAAGGTCTGAGAGTCCGTTCCAGACGGGAGCTACCGAATGCACGACATACTCCTCCATGGCCGCCACCGGAAGCCTCGTCCACGCTTTTTCAATGGCCTTGGTAGATCTTTTCACAGTTGTTCCTACTGCTGCTAGAATTCACCTTTAATAAAGGCCCTCAAGTCAGCATGCAGCCTCTAAGCTTGCCCTTCCCCCGCCTGCATGCTGGAAGAGGCTTTGTTTATCCTGCAGTTAAAGCCAAATCTTTTACTGTTTCTGCCGGGTCTGGTAACCAAGAGACATACCATTCCTGGGGGACACTGTCGGGGGAATGTTGCAGTCTTCTTCCCACACCGGGAAATGTCAAACAAATGCCGTGGGGGCCCTGTAAAGAGCCCAAAAGTCCGTTCCAAGGGGGAGCTACCGAACATGCGACCTAGCTCTGCATAGCCGCACCCGGAAGTCCAAGAGCACCCTATTTAAGCCCACACTTCCACCCTATCCCTGTAACCCAGGAACCAACGTCACCCTATTGGACCCTAAGGGCAATTTACCATGGCCAATCCACCTAACCAGCACATCTTTGGACTGTGGGAGGAAACCGGAGCACCCGGAGGAAACCCAAGCAGACATGGGGATAACGTGCAGACTCCGCACAGACAGTGACCCAAGCCGGGAATCGAACCTAGAACCCTGGAGCTGCAAAGTAACTGTGCTACCCACTGTGCTACCGTGCTGCCCACAAGAGATCCCAAGAAGAGATTTTTTTAAAAATTTACTGGGGGTATTTTGCTCAGTTGTCTGAGGAAAGAGAAACAGAGTTAATGGGTGCGATTCTCCACTCCCGCGCCGGTTGGGAGAATCGCCTGGGTCACCAAATTTTCCCGCGACGCCGGTCCGACACCCTCCCACGATTCTCCCAAGCGGCTAGAACGGCCCCGTCGAGTTCCGCGCGGCGCAGGCCGGAGAATCACCCGAGACAACCAAAATGGCGATTCTCCGACACCCCTGCTATTCTCAGGTGGGCCGAGCGGCCAGCCCAAAACGGCGGGTTCCCCCGGCACCGTCCACACCTGTCGCTGCCGGCGGGAACAGCGCGGGAACGCTGGGGGGGGGGCGCGGCCTGCGGGGGAGGGGGGGGGGTCCTGCACCGGGAGGGGGGGGTGTGGAGGCCTCAAATGGGGTCTGGCCCGCAATCGGTGCCCACCGATCGTCGGGCCGGCCTCTCTGAAGGAGGACCTCCTTTCTTCTGCAGCCCCGCAAGATCCGTCTGACATCTTCTTGCGGGGTGGACTCGGATGCAACCACGCATGCGCGGGTGACGGCAGTAAAGCGGCACCGGCCGCGTCATGTATGCGGCGCCGCCTTTACGCGGCACCAAGGCCTGGCGCGCGTAAATGACGCGGCGCCGCTCCTAGTCCATTTCGGGCCCTGAATCGGTCGGGATAGGGGCCGTTTCGCGCCACCGTGAACCTCGACAGTGTTCACGACGGCGCGAACACTCTGCCTCCATTTCGGAGAACCCCGCCCAATGTTTCAGAGATGGATAAACTTTCATCAGAGTGTCTGACCAGCTCGACCAGCAGGAACTTCATGTCCATTTACTGTGTCCCATTCTCAACCAATGAGAAGCTGCACGGTCACATGACAGCCGCGGGTCACATGACTCAGTGAGATGGCTCCGCTCGCCGCAGGATGTCTTCTTTTGCTTTTCTCCTTCTGCTCCGTCCGCCGAACCGCCGCCTCCTGGAACACCAGCCGCAACCTCACCGAGCCAACACCCGTTGTCATTTGGCACGGCATGGGTAAGGTGGCGGCGAATTCAAATCGCGCACATCCAATCTACTTCTCGACCGAAGCGGCTCCTTCTGTCGCTCTCCCCCTTCACTCAGCGCCGCCGCCGCGATCCTTCTTTCAATTCAATCTTTCTGCGTTTCTCCCTGTCTTCCCCAAACCTTCTCCACCTCTGCTCGAAATCGTTCATTCAGAATGCTCCAAACACCAAGGGGCAAGTATTTCACATATGGAGACATTATCGATCTTGCACGACTGACCCAAAATTGATGATTTTCTATAAAAACATAAGCCCGTGTTTCTGAAAAGGCTTTTTAAGCTGCTCCTTGGCATCAAGCCAGGCAAATCCTATTGCAGTCTATCGAATCAAGCGGCGAGGCGAATAAATGTGAAAGCGGACTTTGTTTAAAACGGGGCAATAAAAAAATCCACTCAATATTTATTGAAAGTATACAGCTTGGAAGTAGATACAGTATTTATAACATCAAAGGGTTTTGCTCTTTTGATATGATGCACTGATATAACTTCAAAACGCAGCTTTAGGATTTGATTCTAGGTCGACTGATACACTTACTCAAACAACAAAACCCAATGAAAATGTCTCCAAATAGCTAGGGTTGCCTCCATCTTTTGATTCTTGTTCAATTTATTGATTCATTTTAGGCGATAGCTGCTGTGAAGAATTTACCCTGAAGTTTATTAAACTGGTGGAAGAAACTGTCCCAGGAAGTTACGTTTTATCCTTGAAAATTGGAAAGAGTGTGCTGGAGGTAGGTCTTAATGAGGAAGAATGAGCCAGAATGAATCCAAAGAAAAGTACAGCATAGGAACAGGCCCTTCGGCCCTCCAAGCCTGCGCTGACCATGCTGCCCGACTAAACTACAATCTTCTACACTTCCGGGGTCCGTATCCCTCTATTCCCATCCTATTCATGTATTTGTCAAGATGCCCCTTAAACGTCACTATCGTCCCTGCTTCCACCACCTCCTCTGGCAGCGAGTTCCAGGCACCCACTACCTTCTGTGTAAAATAACTTGCCTCGTACATCTCCTCTAAACCTTGCCCCTCACACCTTAAACCTATGCCCCCTAGTAATTGACCCCTCTACCCTGGGAAAAAGTCTCTGACTATCCACTCTGTAATGCCCCTCATAATTTTGTAGACCTCTATCAGGTCGCCCCTCAACCGCCTTCGTTCCAGTGAGAACAAACCAAGTTTATTCAACCTCTCCTTATAGCTAATGCCCTCCATGCCAGGCAACATCCTGGTAAATCTCTTCTGCACCCTCTCTGAAGCCTCCACACTCTTCTGGTAGTGTGGCGACCAGAATTGAACACTATACTCCAAGTGTGGCCTAACTAAGGTGCTATACAGCTGCAACATGTCTTACCAATTTTTATACTCAATGCCCCGGCCAATGAAGGCAAGCATGCTGTATGCCTTCTTGACTACCTTTTCCACCTGTGTTGCCCCTTTCAGTGACTGTGGACCTGTACACCAAGATCTCTCTGACTGTCAATACTCTTTTAAAAAATAAATTTAGAGGACCCAATTCACTTTTTCCAATTAAGGGGCAATTTAGCGTGGCCAATCCACCTAATCCACATCTTTGGGTTGTGGGGGCGAAACCAACACAAACACGGGGAGAATGTGCAAATTCCACACGGACAGTGACCCAGAGCCGGATCGAACCTGGGACCTTGGCGCCATGAGATTGCAGTGCTACAACTGTGCCACCGTGCTGCCCTGACTGTCAATACTCTTGAGGGTTCTACCATTCTCTGTATATTCCCTACCTGTATTAGACCTTCCAAAATGCATTACCTCACATTTTTCCGGATTAAACTCCATCTGCCATCTCTCCGCTCAAGTCTCCAAACGATCTAAATCCTGCTGTATCCTCTGATAGTCCTCATCGCTATCTGCAGTTCCACCAACCTTTGTGTCGTCTGCAAACTTACTCATCAGACCAGTTACATTTTCCTCCAAATCATTGATATATACTACGAACAGCAAAGGTCCCAGCACTGATCCCTGCAGAACACCACTAGTCACAGCCTTCCAATCAGAAAAGCACCCTTCCATTGCTGCTACTCTGCCTTCTATGACCTAGCCAGTTCTGTATCCATCTTGCCAGCTCACCTCTGATCCCATGTGACTTCACCTTTTGCACTAGTCTACCATGAGGGACCTTGTCAAAGGCCTTACTGAAGTCCATATAGACAACATCCACTGCCCTACCTGCATCAATCATCTTTGTGACCTCCTCGAAAAACTCTATCAAGTTAGTGAGACACGACCTCCCCTTCACAAAACCGTGCTGCCTCTCACTAATACGTCCATTTCCTTCCAAATGGGATTAGATACTGTCTCGAAGAATTCTCTCCAGTAATTTCCCTACCACTGACGTAAGGCTCACCGGCCTGTAGTTCCCTGGATTATCTTTGCTACCCTTCTTAAAGGAACAACATTGGTTATTCTCCAGTCCTCCGGGACATCACCTGAAGACAGTGAGGATCCAAAGATTTCTGTCAAGGCCTCAGCAATTACCTCGCTTGCCTCCTTCAGTATTCTGGGGTAGATCCCATCAGGCCTGGGGACTTATTCACCTTAATATTTTTCAAGACGCCCAACAAGTCATCTTTTTGGATCTCAATGTGACCCAGGCTATCTACACACCCTTCGTCTACTCAACATCCACCAATTCCTTCTCTTTGGTGAATACTGATGCAAAGTATTCATTTAGTACCTCGCCCATTTCCTCTGGCTCCTCAGATAGATTCCCTCCCCTGTCCTTCAGTGGGCTGCCCCTTTCCCCGGGTACCCTCTTGCTTTGAAAAAAATAAAAAATGTTATTAAAGGTTTTCAAAAAATATCAATAACAAAATAAGAAAAAAAAAGAACCCAACAGGGTTAAGTACAAAACACAGTCCAGGAAAGCAACCCTCCATACCCCCCTCCCCCCTGTACATAAATAATACATTAACATTAACACCCCGACTTAACACAACAGGTGGATACACCCCCTCAGACCCTTCAGTGTAAATAACAGAAACAATAATAAAGTACTCCCCCCCCCCCCCCCCCCCCCCCCCCCGAGCTGCTGCTGCCATTGACCAATGTCTATTGTTCTGCCAGAAAGTCTAAGAACGGTTGCCACCACCTAAAGAACCCTTGTACTGACCCTCTCAAGGCGAATTTCACCCTCTCCAATTTAATGAACCCCGCCATATCGCTGATCCAGGATTCCACACTTGGGGGCCTCGCATCCTTCCACTGAAGAAGAATCCTTCGCCGGGCTACCAGGGACGCAAAGGCCAGAACACCAGCCTCTTTCGCCTCCTGCACTCCCGGCTCCTCTGCCACCCCAAATATTGCGAGCCCCCAGCCCGGTTTGACCCTGGATCCTACCACCCTTGACACCGTCCTCGCTACGCCCTTCCAAAATTCCTCCAGCACTGGGCATGCCCAGAACATATGAGTGTGGTTTGCTGGGCTCCCTGAGCACCTACCACACCTGTCCTCACCCCCAAAAAACCGGCTCATCCTTGTCCCAGTCATGTGTGCCCTGTGCAGCACCTTAAACTGTATGAGGCTAAGCCTTGAGCCTCTTGCTTTTTATGTACGTGTAAACCGCCGTGGGATTTTCCTTAACCCTATTTGCCAATGACTTTCCTGACCCCCTTTTAGCCCTCCTGACTCCTTGCTTAAGTTCCTTCGTACTACTCCTACAAGGAGTAGTAGCGACCGATACCAGAGTTTAAACGCTATTGAAGTTTCATTGCTTCTAACCGCAACTTTGAATTAGTCCATAGAATGATAGAATCTGCAGTGCAGAAGGGGGCCATTCAGCCGATCGAGTCTGCACTAGCCCTTGGAAAGAGCACCCCACTCAAGCCCACATCTCCACCCTATCCTCGCAACCCAGTAACCCACTTAACCGAAGGGACAATTTAGCATGACCAATCCACCTAACCTGCACATCTTTTGACTGTGGGAGAAAACCGGAGTGCCCGGAGGAAACCCACACAGTCACAGGGAGAACTTGCAGACTCTGCACGGACAGTGACCCAAGCCGGGAATTGAACCGTGGACCCTGGAGCTGTGAAGCAACAGTGCTACCGTGCTGGTGCTGTAGAATGTGTTAGAGTAACTCACAGTTCACTTTGGAGTGGAGTACAGAACATATTGTCTAATTATAGTTCGGAAGCTCAAAAATGTATGCTATACCACAAAAGATCTGGTTATTAGTGAAATGAAATGAAAATGAAATAGTGATAATAAGAAACAACTATTTGTAGTGCTTCAGTCGGATTCCTGTTTCCCATTCTATCTGGTGAGTTGCAGCAGACGTGTTTGAGTGCAATGTATGTTGTCCAGGGTAAGTAAAAGAGCAGGCTCAGCTGTGCTCTTTTCCCGACAAACCCCCCCCCCCCCTCAAATTCCCCCACCCATGCTGTTGGTGACAATGAACTTCCATTGGATTGGTCCATCTTTGACAAAGCACTGCAGTGGCTTGACATTGCCTTTAGCAGTATGGTTGATAAGGAAGCTCTCCTGATCTTTCCACCTGCTCTCTGGTGTATCGGAAGGATTTCCAGACTGATAATCAACCTGTTTGACCACTCTATGAATGCACCTTCCATGTCCATCAAGTTCTGAACTCGGACTTGAACCCGGGCTTCTGAACCCGGAGCTTCTGGCCCAGAGGTAGGGACACTACTGACCATGCCACAACCTCACCCTACCAATGAATAATGTGATTAAATCCCAGTTGGGCCACATGCGGCCAAATACATATTTATTGGGAACCACACTCAAAATGCTTTCAGAAAAAAAGTTTGAGGAAAGATCATTTTAATATTTGAAAAAAAAATTGCAGTATCCAATTTTATTTTTCAATTAACCGCCAATTTAGCATAGCCAACCACCTACCCACCATATCTTTTGAGTTGTGGGAGCGAGGCCCACACAGACACGGGGAGAATGTGCAAACTTCTCACGGACAGTGGCCCCGGGCCGGGATCAGACCGGGGACCTTGGCACTGTGAGGCAGCAGTGCTAACCACTGCGCCACCTTGCTGCCCCTAGATCATTTTAATCTACTTCCTTTTAAACCCACATCTTATTTCCTGTTTCATAGTCTCCCTAATGTAAATCCAGCTTATTATTTGATTTCTGAACCCATCACTTCCTCCACACCTGAGGGTGCTGGCTGTTCCTATGATGTGGTTCCTTGATACCGACAATTGTACGTACTGTACCGAGTGGTTATTTCTAATTTTCAGAAATAAGGAACTTTGTGATCTAGACTAATTTACTGTTAATGGTACAATCCTGACCAAAAATCTGAATACGTTGTGTATTTTATTAGGAAATTCAGAACAGTTACTTCATGAATGTAAATGACCAAGTTAAAGTGGCATGTAACATATTGTCCAAGGACACGAAGTTACAGAATGGATACAATGCGATGGGCTTCTCACAAGGAGGTCAGTTTATGTAAGTGTGACTCAATGGGCCTTACTTTATGAAATAACTTCCATTTGTTTCTTTTTATAAATTTAGAGTACCCAATTCATTTTTTCCAATTAAGGGGCAATTTAACATGTCCAGTTCACCTGCCCTGAACATCTTTTGGGTTGTGGGGGTGAAACCCACGCAGACACGGGGAGAATGTGCAAACTCCACACGGACAGTGACCCTGGATCGGGATCGAACCTGGGACCTTGGCGCCGTGAGGCAGCAGTGCTAACCACTGCACCACCGTGCCGCCCCTTGCATTTGTTGAGCACTTTTCACATCCACGCGCCCCAAAACACTTCACTGTTGATGAGTTGTTACAAAAATGCAATCCAACAGGTGTTTTTTTTTAATGCTTTGGTTGCTTGTTTTGAATACAGAGCTTTTACAGTAATGGTTTTCTATTGTGTTGTAGGAGGGCTGTGGCACAGAGATGTCCATCTCCTGCAATGATAAATCTCATCACATTTGGAGCCCAACATCAAGGTAATATTTACTGGTCCATCTTGCGCCATTTAAATGCATATTTGTTCAAATGTGTTATTTTCAAAAGCTGAAACCTTTTTTATTGTTATAATTGTATTACAAACATGGTATAACAGTGAGTGGCTGAACAGTGAGTGGCTGCAGTATTCCATAGGTATTGTCAGTGAAGGCGGTATTGTTGAGGTCACATGACTCCGTATACTGGAGCTCCAGTAACATAATGCAACAGCCTTAATGAACTTCTATTAAATTCCCTGTTAGAACAACCTATTGCTTCCCAACCTTTCTAAAACTTCAACTGAAACTGCTGCCTTGGTTAACCATATCAATATGAAGTTGAAAATTAGCACGCGGATTAAATAAATAATGTGGAATGCTTTGCTCCTTTGTAATCGGTTGACAAATGGGTGAGGCTCCTGTACAACGCTCCCAAGGCGAGTGTCCGAACTAACATCGCCAGCTCTGAATACTTCCAGCTACAGAGAGGAACAAAATAGGGCTGCCCCCTGACCCCCCTTTGTTCGTGCTAGCGATTGAACCCCTGCCGATAGCCCTGCGGGACGCGAAAAGCTGGAAGGGAATCTGGAGAGGAGACAGAGAGTACAGAGTTTCACTCTATGCAGATGACCTGCTCCTCTATGTCTCAGAGCCACAGGAGAGACTGAAGGCAATACTGCAAATGCTGAAAGAGTTTGGAACCTTCTCGGGCTACAAACTTAACCTGGGGGGGGGTGGGTGGGGGGGGGGGGGGAAGAACCCGGGAATTCCCAAACCGACACTCAAAGAAGCAAAATCAAAGGGGGCTTGGCCGTACCAAATCTACAATACTACCACTGGGCAGCAACGACAGAAAGAGTGAGGGGATGGGTACAAGAACCCGACACAGATTGGGTACAAATGGAGGCGGCATCCTGTAAAGGAACAACCCTCCGGGCCCTGGCTACAGCAGCACTCCCATCCCCCTCAACAAGACACACAACGAGCCCAGTAGTAGCGGCCACCAAGCTGAGAATGTGGACCCAGTTGAGACAGCACTTTGGGATAACCAAAATGGCCCCCATGGCCCCCATCTGCGGCAATCACAGATTCCTCCCAGGTATGCTAGATACCACCTTCAGAAGATGGATGCGGGGCGGGGGAGGATTGACGGTCAGGGACTTCGACGTAGGGCACAGACTGGTGACACTGGACGAACTAACAAGGAAGTGGAAACTAGCAAAACGACAGGCATTGAGACGCCTCCAATTTAACACTTCCTCCACAAAGAGACAGCAGGGTACTCCAGGGCCCCAGAAAACACACTATTAGAGGACCTGATAGGCACAAGCAGCGAGAAGGGGGGGTTATGTGGGAAAATATACAGACAGCTACTAGACAGAGCTCGAACACCACTGGACGAGACCAGACAAAAATGGGAGGACGAACTGGGGACAGAGGTAGGGTGGGGACTCTGGAGCAAAGCTCTGAACATGGCGAGCTCCATCTCCTCCTGCGCAAGGCTAAGCCTAATGCAGCTCAGAGTGGCGCACAGAGCGCACCTGACCAGAACCCGACTGAGCAGGTACTTCCCGGAGATGGAGGACAAATGTGAGCGGTGCCAGAGGGGCCCGGCCAACCACACCCACGTGTTTTGGGCTTGCCCCAAGCTTGCTGGGTTCGGGACAGCCTTTTCCGAGGCAATGTGCAAGGTTGTGGAGGTGACGGTGAAGCAGTGCCCATCTTCGGGGTATTGGAGCAGCCAGAATTACACATAGGGAAGGGGGGCAATGCCCTTGGGGAATTATAGACCGATCCAGAGGGCAACAAAATGTACATAAGAGTTAGTTAAATGAAGGACAAAATAAACCTCTCTGTACAATAAAGTAAATTAGCCCGGGCAAGAAAAATGTAATGTATACACGCAACAACTGTTTATAAATAAGAGAAAAGCCAATAAAAAGATTTTCAAAAAAAAATATGATGACAAATGCTTTCGAAGACCAGCATGGTAACTCTATCCCAGCAACTGAACTGCTTGAAGCGGCCATCATGAAAGTGGGTGCATGTCTAAATGAAGTGCATGAAGCTCAGGCTGAAGCAACATGCATTCTTATCAAGCATGTACTTGCCCCCATTCCCTATAAAAATTGTCTGTGGCTTCCTCCCATTGTTGCTGAATATGATAATAAGCCACTGGCTTATACAAAAGATGTCACTCCGAGCCCTCTCTCCACTAAACATTGAAATCCACCCAGCAAATACTCCTTTGTTCTCTGTGACCATGAAATGCAGACAACACTGTAAATCAGCTTCTGGTGAAATGTCAGTCAGAACCTCAAATGTAACTGAAATATTTCTACCCAAGACATCCCCCCCCCCCGCCTAACTGAACCTGGGAGAAACATTTTCCAGCCATTTTTCACATTCGCCAACCATTTTTCACATTCCCCAACCCTTCCTCAAAACAGAGTTTGCAATACACTGTAGCAAATCCCACTGATAACCATGCAGACTTCTCCTTTATTGTAGGTTTGAAAAAACACGAGATAAAGTGAGTCCAGGTCTTTCCTTCAGGCTAAGTTATTGTTAAGAATTATGATTATAATTATGATTCTATTTGTCTCTCCAATAGGAGTATATGGTTTTCCCCACTGTCCTGGGGAGAGTTCCCACATCTGCAACTGGATAAGGAAAATGCTAAATTTGGGTGCTTACAGTAGTCTACTTCAAGATCAGTAAGTATGGAGAGTTTAATATAGTTCTGCGTCTTGTTCACTGTATTTGTGCCACACAAGTACCAGGCAGTGACCATCTCCAACAAGAGAGAATCTAACCCTCTCTCAATGGCATTGCCGTTGCTGAATCCTCCTCTATCAACATCATGATGGCCGCTTCAAGCAGTTCAGTTGCTGGGATAGAGTTACCATGCTGGTCTTCAAAAGCATTTGTCATCATATTTGTCATCACCATTGACCAGAAACTGAATTAGGCCAGCCATAGAAATACTGTGGGCAGATGCTGGGAACAGGTTAGAGGCTGGGAATTCTGTAGTGAGTAACTCCTGTCCAAACTCCCCAAAGCCCTTCCACATCTACAAGGTTTGAGTCAGGAGTATGTTGGAATGCTCCCCATTTACCTGGAATAGTGCAGCTCCAACAACACACCAGAGGCTTGACACTGTCCAGGAAAAATCAGCCCACTGATTAGCACCCCATTCACCCCCTCCACCACTGACTCAGTGTGTGCCATCTATATGATGCACTGCAGCAACTTCGACAGCACCTTCTAAGCCCACAACCTCTAACATCCCGAAGGACAAGGACTGTAACTGCATGGAAATACCCATCATCTACCTCAAAACTATACACCACCCTGACTTGGAACTATATTATCATTCCTTCACTATCGCTCGGTCAAAATCCTGGAACTCTCCCTAACAGCACTGTGCATATATCTACACCATGTGGCCTGAAAAGGTTCAATACGACGGTTAACCACCAACTTCTCTCGAGCAATTGGGCATAAGCAATAAATGCTGGCCTAGCCAGCGATACCCACATCTTGTGAAAGAATAAATTAATGAACAATATCTATACAGGGTATCTCGTGTACTATGTGAAAGTAAATAAGTTGCACAATGCCATGTATGGTATCCATTCCTAGTCATAAAGCTAGAACAATAAAACCCACATCCTGAACACACACATAAGGGGAACAATCGAAGTAAACAGCATAACAGTTGTCCCTCTATCCCAATATTGCTTTAGTTAATATGTAACCGATTTCAGGGAAATTGTGCAATGGGTGCTTTTGACCCAATGGATTTGATGGATGAGGACATGATTTGACCTGGTGGACATGGGTTCAGATGGCTTTCACAATGTATCACACAGGCGCCAATGGAAGAGGATTGAGGGATATATTTTTGGAGTGAGGAGGGGCAGGGGAGTTATAGCAGGAAATCTGCTCTTTGGAAACCATTCAGAAACGAGGATAAGGATGGTGGCAAGATCTCAAATTGATTGAAGTTATTTGGCGCACCCCACAGGGTTCTGTTCTAAAAGTGCATTGTTTGCAGTTCATCAATGATGGGGCTAGTTTAAACTTGGAAGATAATTTTACTAAAATATAAGTTATAGTAAACAAGTAATGACTTGTAAGGGCAGCACGGTAGCATAGTGGTTAGCACAAATGCTTTACAGCTCCAGGATCCCAGGTTCGATTCCTGGCTGGGTCACTGTCTGTGTGGAGTCTGCACGTTCTCCACTTGTGTGCGTGGGTTTCCTCCGGGTGCTCCGGTTTCCTCCCACAGTCTAAAGATGTGCAGGTTAGGTGGATTGGCCATGCTAAATTGCCCTTAATGTCCAAAATTGCCCTTAGTGTTGGTTGAATGGGGTTACTGGGTTATGGGGATAGGGTGATGTGGGCTTGGGTAGGGTGCTCTTTCCAAGAGCCGGTGCAGACTCGATGGGACGAATGGCCTCCTTCTGCACTGTAAATTCTGTGAAAATGACCAAAAGCTGCTGATGAAATTTGATGTCATTAAGGGTGAGGTGGTATATGTTTTTTAAAAATTGTAAATAGAATAGGAGAAAACTGGTGTGGTGGGAGAATATAGAGGAATTTTGGTGGGGGGGGTTGCGGGGTTTGTTTCACGAGACAAAGCCATGAAATGCCTAACTATTGGGTTTTATCTCAAGAGGATTAATATGAATTTGAGTATTGATGAATCTAATGATCAGAATCAGATTTTGTACTCCGTGCTACATGGAGAATGTTGAGGCAGACCGAGGGTACAGTGCTGATTACTGAAGAGGTTGCCTGGTATGAGGAAGTACAAGTAAGACTAACGTTTTTAAAATAAATTTAGGTATCAAATTCTTTTTTGGGGCAATTTAACTTTGCCAATACACCTACCCTGCACATCCTTTGGTTGTGGTGGGGTGAGACCCACCCAAACATGGGGAAAATATGCAAACTCTACACAGACAGTGACCTAGGGCCAGGATCGAACTCGGATCCTTGGTGCCGTGAGGCAGCAGTGCTAACCACTGCGCCACCGTACCGCCCAAGTACAAGTTGGAAAAATTGGTGAAAAATACAAACATGAGATCTACAGGGATAGTTTGATAGAGGTATTTGAAATTTTGAAGTGAATAGTGTAAGACAACTTTCTAGTGATTGGAGTCCAGAATAAGGGACACAAATTTAGGATAGAATGTAAGAAACATAAGCCAAATAGCAGGATTTCTTTTTAAATTTAAAGTACCCAATTCTTTTTTTTTCTTCCAATTAAGGGGAAATTTAGCGTGGCCTATCCACCTACCCTACACAGCATGGGTTGTGGGGGTGAGACCCGCACAGACACGGGGAGAATGTGAAAACTACACACTGATGGTGACCCAGAGCCAGGATTGAACCTGGATCCTCATCACTGTGAGGCAGCAGTGCTAACCACTGTGCCACCGTTCTGTCCAGGATTTCCTTTTGAGGCTGTGGAACACATTACCAGAGTTAGTGATGTTAGTTTGATAAATGGTCGAAGGTAAAGGGATATGGGGACTGGGCAGGTACATGGAATTAGGAATATTATTTAACTGGACAAATAACATTAACACAGACTGGCTGGGCAAATAGCCTGTTTTATATGCTGTAATTTTATGTAAGTTTCATGTAATATGTTTAATATTTTGGTTTTGAGATGTGAAAAGCCACACACTGATTAAACATTTGGAGAAGCTTGAGCAGGGGTTCTGTCTGGTTTTGACTTAACAGAGCTTCATGTTCAATTCGGGTTTTGCCCAGGACTTTCTAAAAGAAGTTCACAAGAACAATTATATAAATGGGAACCTTTGGGAGTTGGGTGGAATTGGAAGGAAGGGCATGGTGGGGAAGAGAGATCAACCAGATATTGAGAGTTGAGTGACTGAATGTCTTTTTGCAAATGGTGGCACTTTGTGTAAATTCGTATTGGAATATTATTAGTTTCACTCCATGCATCAAAAACCGTTTAATTTTAAAGTACCTTCTCTGCTAAATGAAGAATTATGCTTTGAACTTTATAAATCCAAATGAAATGTGGTCACTTTTAATAAAGAGACGCCAAAATTTTTTGTAGTTAATGTCTGTCTGCAATTACTAAAATGTACAATAATGACTGGAGAGTTAGAATGACCCCAGGGGAAATCAGTTTGACTTGTGGGCTATGGACTAGTAATGTGGAATTGGATTGAGGAGTCTTCCATTCGGGTGCTCTGCAAGGTCCTCGAACATGTTGTAAGCACTTAGCTCTATGCTAACCTCAACCATCATTCCCATTTTGAACTTCCTCGCAGTTTTCTGTGGAATGGTGAGAATGCAGTAGGTTACCCACGACCTGTGTAACTACAAAGGTGACCCATTGTCCCCCTCTGTCCTCGATGAACTTGCACTATTTCTTCATAGTTTCTCCAATGTGGTCCACTTCATGCCATCAATCTCGCCAGGTTCAGTCCTTACTTTGAAACTTAATTGTTTAAGCCAATCAATTAATCTCATCTACTGACAATTGTTTTCCTGTCAGCTTGGTGCAGGCAGAGTATTGGCATGATCCCTTGAATGAAGATCTGTATAGGAAGAAAAGTATTTTCTTGGCAGAAATTAATCAAGAAAAGGTAAGTACTCCATTCTACCTAGTGGCTTTAATTTGTATGGGAAATTGTTGGCTGTGAATTGCATCCATCAGACGTGGCAAAACATTAGGAAACCAATCAGCTACGCCACCATCACTGCCGATGACTTGTTGTTATACATGTCGGAACCGAGTGTGTCAATAGGGGGAATATTGGAGCTGCTTCGGGTGTTTGGGCCTTTCTCGGGGTACAAATTAAATCTAGACAAGAGTGAGTAGTTTGTGGTGTCTCAGCCGGGGGTGTTGGCAGGGATGGGGGTGCTGCCATTCCGTGGGGTAGGGACTCATTTTAGAAACCTGGGGGTGCAGGTTGCTTGGGATTGGGGGGGTGCTCCGTAAGTACAACATTTCTAGTTTGGTGGGGAGAATGAAAGCTGATCTGGCAAGGTGGGATGGTCTCCCTCTGTCACTGGCGGGTTGAGTACAGGAGGTTAAAATGAACGTGTTGCTGCGATTTCTGTTTATTTTCCAATCCCTGCCGATTTTCCTGCCAAAGGCATATTTTTAGAGAGATTGAAGGAATGATTACCTCGTTCATATGGGGAGGGAAGGTGGCCAGAGGTAGAAAGGTGCTTCTACAGGGGGGAAGGCAGGCAGGGGGTTTGGGTCTTCTGAACCTGATGTATTATTACTGGGCAGTGAATGTGGAGAAGGTGCGGAGCTGGGTCAGAGGGGTTGATTCCCAGTGGGTCAGAATGGAGGAGAGTTTGTGTAGGGGGTTGGGATTGAAGGCTCCAGCAACAGCGCCGCTCCCGATCGCGCTGGGGAAATACTCAGGGAGTCCGGTAATAATAGCTTCATTGAGAATTTGGAAGCAGTTTCGCCAACACTTCGGGTTGGGGGCAGGGTCAAGGGAAATGCTGATTTGGGGGAACCACAGATTTGAGCCAGGGAAGTGGGACGGAAATTTTCAGAAATGTGAGGAGAAGGGAATTAAGACACTAAAAGTTTTGATTCTTGGGGGTCGGTTTGCAGGATTGAAGGAGCTGGGAGCGAATTATGGGCTGGAGCAAGGGAAAATGTTTCGATACATGCAGATTCGAGATTTTGCCAGGAAGGAGATACAGAGCTTCCCAGTGGAGCCGGGCTCCACATTGCTGGAGGAGGTGCTGACGACAGGGGGACTGGAGAAAGGGGTAGTGTCGGCGGTTTATGGGGCTAATTTGGAAGAGGAGAAGGCACCACTGGAAGGGATCAAACAAAGCGGGAGGACAAATTGGGAGAGGGTATGGAGGAGGGGTTCTGATGTGAGGTGCTCCGGAGAGTGAACGCCTCCACCTCGTGCGCGAAGGTGGTATATAGAGCACACGTCATAAGGGCGAGGATGAGCCAGCTCTTTGAGGGGGTAGAAGATGTGTGTGAACGTTGCAAGGGCCGCCCCGTAAACCGCGTTCATATGTTTTGGTCCTGTCCAAAGCTGAAGGATTACTGGAAAGAGGTTTTTAGGGTAATCTCTAAAGTGGTGCACGTGAAACTGGACCCGGGCCCTCGGGAGGCCATATTCGGGGTGTCGGAACAGCCAGGGGTAGAAACGGATGCGGAGGCAGATGTTGTAGCCTTCGCCTCGTTGATCGCCCAAAGGCGGATCCTGTTGGGATGGCGAGCAACCTCCCCACCCTGTGCCCTGGCGTGACGGGGGGGGGGGTCCTGTTGGAAATCTTGACTCTTGAGAAGGTTAAGTTTGAACTGAGGGGAAGGATGGAGGGGTTCTACAATTCATGGGCGTTATTCATTATGCACTTTCAAGAATTGGATAACATCGAACATTAGTGTTGGGGGAGGAGACTGTATGTGTTAATGGTGACTATGGGTGATTCCTGATTCCTTTTTGTTATTAGTTTATGTTTAACATGCGGGCAGTTATTTGGGGGTTGGTGGGAGGATGGGATTGTTGTTGTTGATATGGGGATTGATATATTTGTTACTGCTTATTGTTTATTGTTGGTGGGTGTGAAGTTGGGAGAAAATGTGAAAAAGGAGAATAAAAATATATTTTTAAAAAAGCTACACCACCATCACTCTAAAGGTTGTATCCTTCCAGAAAATGTAACTTTACCTTTCTTTTTCCATAACTTTTATTTCTATTCTACTTTGCTGTTTTGTCAGTTTTATGGAATTATGAGCCCTGATATGTAATGTAGCAGCAGAGATTCAACATGTACAGAAAGAAGTGAAAATCAAATAGTGATATATAAGCCTCAGCTTTAAATGCTAATTTTGAGTTTTTGAGTGGGAATCAACCCTTTACTCTCCCTCTTTCTGTTACAGGGCATTAACGAAAGTTACAAGGACAATCTGATGAAATTGAAAAAGTTTGTAATGGTGAAATTCTTGAAGGATTCCATGGTTGACCCAATTGATTCAGAGGTGAGAATGGATGCTCTCAGTGAGTAGATAGTAATTGGAGTATTCCCACTGACCTCTCTCCGAACATACCTCCTGAAGATATAGAAATTACAATATGAAATAAGCAGTAGTCTGAGTCCAAAAATGTGCAGGTTCGGTGGATTGGGCCATTCTCAATCACCCCTTAGTGTCCAAAAGTTAGGTGAAGTTATGGGGATGGGGTGGGTGCGTGGTCCTATAGTGGTTGCTTTTCCAGAGGGTCGGTGCCGACCCGATGGGCCAAATGGCCTCCTTCTGCACTGTAGTGATTCTGTTTCTCCACAGCTGTCATTCAATCTTGCCTGTGCCTCCTCTGTCCTCTCTTCCAACAAGTGTATGGAGCTCATGGACTTTGCCACTGATCTGTTCAGCAATCCTGCTGCTTTCTCCACTTGGCCACTTAACCCTGTATTACATTTTTCTCTTCAATCTCCTTTCATGCTTTCTTCGATTAATCTCATCCGTGAAACCCATTTCCTGCTCCCTTGACTGTCTTCTCAAAAAACTTTCCTTCCTTACTTCCATGCTGGCTGATAGGATAAATGGTTTCCCTTCTCAAGTACATCACCCTGTGTTTTAAGACTGCAGTCACCTTCCCCATTAAAAATAAAAGCCTTCTGGCCTCTGTTCTTGCAAATTGCCACAACTTTCCTGTCGTCTCTTTCTCAGGTCCTGTTCCTATCAGAACCCAATTTTCCCCTCACCTCGTTGTTTGAATCTCTCTCAGCACCGAGAGACCCCAATAAAATGGTCTGAACCAAAATTGCAAATGCCCTTGCTTCATGCCACTAATAGCTGGAGTAGCTGCACTCTCTGCTTTTCTTCCACCTCTGCATTCTCACCTCATGAATGCCCCAAGGATTATTCCTTGGCTCCCTCCTCTTCCTCATCTATCTGCTGCATTTTTGTGACATCCTATTATTGCAAAACTACATTAGCTCCCAGTCCCACAATACCTCAAATTTAATATTGTCATTGTTGTACTCCAATCGTTCCATGGCCTACCTAGTTCTGTAACCAGCCCAACAAACTCTCTGATCCACTGAATTTGGCCTCCCCTGCAACGCCATATTCATCATAGTATTGGCAGTTATGCCTCTTTTATGACTAGGCCCCCAAACTTTGGGTATCCCTCCTGAAACTGCACCACATCGCTCTCTTCTACTATGACCCTTATTGAAACCCAACTGTTCGGCCAACTCTCCATACATTTCCTTTAGCCTAACCTTTATTTTCTTCCATGTAACTCTGTTAGGCGCTTTATGACTTTTTCCCTCAGTCAAAGGTGCTATATAAAGTTGTGTGCTAATCCCGTGTGCTCCCTTGGTTCACATTGACATCTTTCAAGTTCGTTACTTAATCGGGCAAATAGGAAAAGCTTATTTGTGATCAGTTAACTGTTCACAGCATGCAATTGGATGTCCCTTCGCCTTTGCTCTGCCAACCTCTTTTTTAAAAAAAATTAAAAAATTTAGAGAATCCAATTAATTTTTTCCAATTAAGGGGCAATTTAGCATGGCCAATCCACCTACCATGCACAACTTTTGGGTTGTGGGGGCGAAACCCACGCAAACATGGGGCGAATGTGCAAACTCCACACAGACAGTGACCCAGAGCCGGGATAGAACCTCGAACCTGGGACCTCGGCGCCGTGAGGCAACCGTGCTAACCACTGCACCACCGTTTTGCTCTGCCAACAAACTATGGACACAAGTAGGATGTATCCCGATGAAGAGAGTGTTTCCACCTTGTACTGAAACAGTAAACCTATGGAAAATTGTTCCTTCAGGAATTTGAATTGGAAGCACAATTTCTGTTATTCATTCAAGGGATGTGGGCTTCACTGGCTGGGCCAGCATTCATTGCCATTCTAAAATATGAATTTCCATGTGAATCAGACCAAAATATTACCAATTATGTAATCTTCATCCATTGATAAAAATCAATTTATCTGCTTTTCTCAAAATAAGCTGAACAATTTTTAAAGTCATATTTTTAGAACCCAAGTCACAACGTAAGCAGAGCAGTGCACATGGTGCCTAATTGATGAGCAATCCTATTTTGACAAACTCAATACTGAATTATCACTCCTCTTCTCTCTCTCTCTCTCTCTCAGTGGTTTGGTTTCTACAAAGCTGGCCAGGCCAAGGAGACTTACAGCTTGAAGGAGAGTGTTCTTTATCAAGAGGTAAGATTTATTATGTTGTGTGACTTGTCTCTTCTGTGTTGTAGCAAAAGGCAGTGCCCTTGTGGGGTGCTAAATTATATTGTGAGCTCCAACTGTTCCTTTTACAACCTGTGTTTGAATCTGACTAGAGTTCCTGTTTGAAATGAGTCAGAGTTGTGTCAAACAAGTTCCAGAAAGACCCACACATAGCAAGAAAAGAGCCCAGATAAAAGAGGTGCCGGTTAGCTACAAGAAATAAATAGGTGTCGGGAAAGTTGCAGATCAGATTTGAACCTGTAAAAGCGAATGTATTAAGTTCCATGGATCATTGGGGAGATGAGACCAAACTTGAAACTTAAAGCATTTAGCAGCTGCAAAACAGATTGGCCTGGATTTCACACCAGCATTTTCCACTGACCTTGAAGAAAGCTGCCCACAAATATCTAGCAATTTCTGTAGCGTGGATATTATGGGCAGCATGGCAGCATAGTGGTTAGCACTAAGGCATCACAGCACCAGCGTCCCGGGTTCGATTCCCAGCTTGGGTCACTGTCTGTGCAGAGTCTGCATGTTCTCCCCGTTTCTGCGTGGGTTTCCTCCGGGTGCTCCGATTTCCTCCCGCAAGTCCCGAAAAACGTGCTGTTAGGTAATTTGGACATTCTGAATTCTCCCTCTGTGTACCTGAACAGGTGCCGGAATGTGGCGACTAGGGGCTTTTCACAGTAACTTCACTGCAATGTTAATGGAAGCCTACTTGTGACAATAAAGATTATTATTATTCCCTGATTCGATAATTGAATCTGGCAACAATGATATTATCGAGCAGAGTAAGTAGCCAGTCACATCAAAGTGTTCTCACAGACAGCAAACCAGGAAATAAAATGCACTGATCAGCCTTCACTTTTTAAATAAATTTAGAGTACCCAATTAATTTTGTCCAATTAAGGGGCAATTTAGCGTGGCCAATCCACTTAACCTGCACATCTTTGGGTTGTGGGGGCGAAACCCACACAAACACGGGGAGAATGTGCAAACTCCGCACAGACAGTGAACCAGAGCTGGGATCGAACCTGGGACCTCGGCGCCGTGAGGCAGCAGTGCTAACCACTGCATTACCGTGCTGCCCTCAGCCTTCACTTTTGATTTAATTTTACAGAGAGAAATATAAGTGATTGATTGTTTAAAAAAAAAAAAAAAAAATTTGGAGTTTCCAATTCCTTTTTCCAATTATGGGGCAATTTAGTGTGGCCAATCCACCTACCTTGCACATCTTTTTGGGTTGTGGGGGGTGGGACATGGGGGAAATGTGCAAACTCGGGGCCAGGATCGAACCCGGGTCCTCGGCACCATGAGGCAGCAGTGCTAACCACTGCACCACCGTGCCGTCCTTAAGTGATTGGTATATGAACGTGGAATTAAAGTAGAAGCTGAAATATCTCAAAAAATTTTAATTCATCCCACAAATGGAAAAATTAGGTTTTTAGGACCACTGAGACTGGCAGCAGTAATAACGAGCTTATAATGTTGTGGGAAAAACTCAGTAATGCCTCATTGAACATACAACTTTGATGTTTTTTTTATAGCAAGTATGATGGCCTAAAAGGCTAAATTTGTGGGAGTTAAATGATTTATTAAAAAATATATATTTTTATTCTCTTTTTCACATTTTCATCAAGTTTACACCCATCAACAAATAATCAACAGTAACAAATACTATGGCAATCCCCTGGCCAACAATCCCCTCATCCCATCCACCCCAAAACAGCCCCCAACCTTTTAAATACAAACACCAGAGAAAAAGAATCCAAAATCCACCAGCAACCCATACATAGTCACCAATAACGTACACATTCCAAACCCTCCATCCCTAATGTTCAATGTCATTCAATTCCTGAAAGTGCATTACAAACAAAGCCCATGAGTTGCAGAAACCTTCCATCCTCCCCCTGAACTCGAACTTCACTTTCCCGAGTGTTGAGAACTCCGGCAGGTCCCCCGCCATGCCGAGGCAAAGGGCGGAGAAGCCGACCTCCACCCCAACAGAATCCGCCTTCAGGCGATCAGCGAGGCGAAGGCTAAGACATCAGCCTCTGCACCCGCTTCCAACCCAGGCTTATCATACACCCCGAATATGGCTTCTAGAGGACCTGGTTCGAGTCTCGCGTGCACCACCTTTGAGATTACCTTAATTTTTTTTTTCAATTTAGAGTACCCAATTCATTTTTCCAATTAAGGGGCAATTTAGCATGGCCAATCCACCTACACTGCACATCTTTGGGTTGCGGGGGTGAAACTCACGCAAACATGGGGAGAATGTGCAAACTCCACACGGATAGTGACCCAGAGCCAGGATCGAACCTGGGACTTCGGCGCCGTGAGGCTGCAGTGCTGCCACTGTGCCACCCGGGATAACCCTAATGGCCTCCCTCCAATACCCCTCCAGTTTTGGACAGGACCAAAACATATGAACGTGACTTGCGCACCCCCCCCCCCCCCCCCCCCCCAACCTTCCCCAACAGCATTCACAGAGATCCACTACCCCTTCAAAGAGTTGGCTCATCCTTGTCCTTGTGAGGTGCATCCTATAAAAACCTTCAGCTGTATCAGCCCCAACTTTGCACACAAAGTTGAAGGATTCATCCTCCGGAGCACCTCATACCACAACCCCTCCTCTGTACCTACCCCCAACTCTTCCTCTCACTTTGCCTTTAATCCTCTCCAGAGATACCTTATCTTTTCCCAGAATCACCCCATAAATCACTTACACCTCCCTCTTCTCCATTCCCCCAGTCACCAGTACCTCTTTCAACAGTGTGGGGGACGGCGTCACCGGAAAGCTCTGTACCTCCTGCATACCGAAATCTCGGACCTGCATATATCTAAACATCGCCCTCTGCCCCAACCCATATTTCTCCCCCAGCTCCTCCCGTCTCGCAAACCGGCCCCAAAGAAACAAGTCCTTTAATACCCTAACTCCCCTCTCCTCCCATCTCCAAAATCTCCCATCCCATGTCCCTGGCTCAAATCTATGATTCCCCTGAATTGGCATTTCCCTTGACCCCGCCCACAACCTAAAGTGCTGGCGCAACTGCCTCCAGAACTTTAATGTCGCCACTACCACCGGACTCCCCGAATATTTCCCCGGGACCATCGGGAGTGGCGCTGTTGCCAACTCACTCAGCTCCAACCCCCTGCACAGACTCTCCTCCATTCTAACCCATTGGAAGTGTCTTTCCTCCTCCTCCACCCCCCTCCCCCCACCACCACCACCAGCTCCTCACCTTCTCCTCACTTTCTCAATATTCGCCACCCAGTAATAATACAGTAAGTTTGGAAGGCACTGAAAAATAAACAGAAACCGTGGCAACACATTCATCTTAATTGCTTGTACCCGACCTGCCAGGGACAGAGGGAGACCACCCCACCTTGTCAAATCCACTTTCACCCTCCCCACCAAACTAGTCATGTTGTACCTATGGAGCCCCCCCCTAATCCCATGCCACCTGCACTCCCAGGTATCTAAAGTGAGTTGCCAATGAATGGAAGTGAAAGTGAATGGAACCCCCCCCCCCCCACACACCCGTGCCCCCACCCCCGGTCGGGACACCACAGAATATTCAGTTTTGTCCAAATTTAGCTTATACCCCAAAAAAGACCCAAACACTCTAAGCAGCTCCAATATACTACCCATCGACACACTCTGTTCTGACACAATAGCAAGTCGTCCACGTACAAAGATACCCTATGCTCTACCCCCCCCCCCCCTCGTACCATCCCTCCACACCTCCGAACTCCTCAACGCGATGGCCAAAGGCTCAAACGCAAACAACGGGGGGGACATAGGACATCCTGCCTGGTCCTACGGTGCAGAGCAAAATAACCTGAATTCATGCTATTCGTGCGGACACTCTCCCTCGGCTCCCTGTATAGCAATCTTGCCCACTCCACATATCATGGCCCACTTCAAAACCGCCATCTCTACCCGGTCAAACGCCTTCTCGCCGTCCAACGCCATCACCACCTCTGTCTCCCTCCCCTCCGCCGATGCCATAACTACATTCAATACCATCCTAATGTTCAAAAAGAGTTGCCTGCCTTCACAAACCCTGCCTGATCTTCCCCTATCACCTTCGGAAGGCACTCCTCCAACCTACCCACCAACACCTTTGCATTCACATTCTTATCCTTCTTGAGCAACAGGGAGATCGATGCCTGCCCTAAAGTCTGTGGCAACACCCTTCCCTAACGCCTCCTCAAACATCCCCACCTCAAACATCCCCACCATCATTGGTGCCAATGTATCTTTAAATTTCTTGTAATACTCCACTGGAAACCCACCCAGCCCTGCTACCTTCCCCGACTGCATCCTCCCAAACGCGTCCTCTATCTCCTGCTCCTCTATCGCTCCCTCCAATGTGGCTCTCTCCTCCTCCCCAAACTTCAGATATTCCAAACCATCCAGGAATTCCTGCACCCCCCCCCCCCCCCCCCCCCCCCGATTCTCCCCAGGTGGCTCCGACCTATAGAACCTCTCGTAAAACTCCTCAAACACCTATTAATCAACATGCCTACTCTCCATATTCTTAGACCGCTCCCCTCACCTGCCTCAATTGGCAAACCCGCCTTCCTTGTGGACAGCCGGTCAAAGCTTGCCGACAACTCCTGCCTCTTTTTCAACAGTGCTGGATCCGCATCCTCTGCATACCAACATCTTGTCTATTATCCTTTGCCGTTCACCCTCTCCTCCTTATCCACCTTTGCCTTCAACAATATCACCTCCCCCCTCACCACTGCCTCCAAAGCTTCCCCATACCACCGCCTGCACCTCCCCTGTACAATTAAACTGCACCTATTCCTCAATCACGTTTCCAATCTTATCACAAAACCCTCAATGCCCCAACAGCCCCACATCTAATCTCCATCCCAGCCTCTGCACTGCTCCCATCCCCAACACCATATCCAGCCAATGCGGTGCATGATCTGATATCATAATTGCCAAATATTCTGACTCCTTGACCCTGCTAACAGCACCTTCCGTACCACAAAAAAAAATTATTCGATAATAGACCTTATGAACTGAAGAGAAAAATTAATACTCCCGCTCCCCCAGGTGCAAGAACCTCCAAGGGTCCAATCCTCCCATTTCCACCATTAGCCCAGCCAGCGCCTTCGCTCCCCCTGACTGGGTAAGCGATTGTGGCCGTGACTTGTCCAATCTTGGCTTCTGCACCAAGTTCCAGTCTCCACCCACTTTCAATTCATGTGAATCCAAGTCTGGAATGGCCCACACACCTTTACAAATCCTACATCATCCCAGTTGGGACCATACACTCTTACCAATGCCACCAACCTCCCCTCCATGCCCCTGTTACTATCACAAGCCTACCTCCCTGGTCCGCCACCACTTTCTCCATCTGGAACCGTACTCTTTTTTTTTTTTTACTAACCAGGACGCAACCCCCCCGCGCCCTGCCATCAAAGCCCGAGTGAAACACCTGGCTAACCCAGCCCTTTCTAAGCCTCACCTGATTCTTCACCCTCAAGTGAGTCGCCTGCAGCATCACCACATCAGCTTTCAAATGTTTCAGGTGCGCAAGCATCCTTGACCTCTTCACTGGGCTTCCCAACTCCCTCACGTTCCACATAACTATCCTAACCGGGGGTCTCTCACCCCCCCCCTTCCTATCCATCATCATGATAACACCGGCCCTGCCCCATGAGCCTGACCTGCCCCTATCCATTGTTAACATTGAACCCCCCCCCCCAGAATCCCCCCGACACTTCCTCTCAAAAAAAACTCACCCAGTATCGATTTGCCGCCCCCACCCCCTCACACCTCCTAGGCCCATTGAAACCTATGAAGCTTCAATGTCTGCAGCCTCTCTTTCCCCCCCCCCCCCCCCCACCACACCTCCGTTCACTAGCCGACTTAGGTTTGCTAGTTTGGTCACCTGTCCACGCCTTCCCTCCCCTCCCTCCAGTCCCAGGAAAAACAATCAAACATACACATCTCAGAAAAAAACGTTGCTTCAAAGAATAACAGTAAAAAAACTTAACCTCTATAACAGCATGAAGTAAAAACATAAATCAAAACTACATATATACATTCTCTTAACTCCCTGTCCCAGTCCACAACACCTCTTCAGTCCCATTCTTCACTTCTGCCCCAAGCTTTCTGCCTTCACAAACACCTCCACCATCTTAAAATTGAATTCTCTGGAGTTGTAGGTCACCCTCAGGTTTGTTGGATACACCACTCCAAACCGCACCCCACTGCTGTACAATGCTGTCTTCACTCAGCCGAAAGCCGCTTGTCGCTTTGCCAGTTCCACCGTCAAGTCCTGGTAAATGCAAACACCAGCACCAGCCCACTGCACCTCCCGCTTCTGTTTTGCCCATTTCAAAACCTTCTCCTTCGTGTGATATCTGTGAAAACAGATGATCACTGCCCTTGGCGGCTCGTTCAACTTTGGCTCAGGCCTCAGCGACTGATGAGCTCAGTCCAGTTCATACCGAGAGGGTTCCTCTCCCTCCTCCATCAGTTCCACCAACATCTTGGCGAAGTATTCCGTCGGCCTCGGGCCCTCCATCCACTCGGGTGGGCCCAAAACCCTCAAGTTTTGCTGCCTCAAGCGGTTCTCCAAGTCCTCCAATTTTGCTTGCAGCCCCTTATTGGCCTCGACCACCCTTCGCAGCTCATCCCCCATCGAGCTGAGCTGATCGCTGTGCTGCGATGGCCTCCTCCACTCCCTTCGTCTTCTCGCTCTCCTCCCTCACCTCGGCCGATGTCTTCGCCACAGCCACCCTCACCGGGCAATTGCCTCCTCCACCAACGCCTTCAATGCCACCGCCATCTCTTCCTCAGCACCTCCCATGTATTTCGCAAACTGCTTCTCCAATTCTAAAGACATCACCGTCATCCTCTCTGCTGTGAACAGTGCGGCCCCCCCCGGCAGCACAGCCTCCCCCATCTTGCCAGCTCACGGGCTGGCCCTCTCACTCGACAGTGACCCCTCACTCCCTCCCTTCTTCACAACTGTCTTCCTGTGACTTTTTGACATTCTTTGCCTTCTTTATATCTTCCTACACCCAATCATTCACAAATTGCCCCCAGGACCGGACATTAAATCTCCCAAAAATACGCCTCAAGCAGGGGCCACCCAATGTGCGATGTCCCCTCTACATGCCGCCACCAGAAGTCGAGTAAAATGATTTCTAATTGTAGAATCATAGAATGATTACAGCAAAGAAGGAGGCCATTCAGTCTGCCGTGTCCATGCCGACTCTTTTACTTTTTAAAAAATAAATTTAAGAATACCCAATTATTGTTTTTCCAATTAAGGGGCAATTTAGCATGGCCAGTCCACCTACCCTGCACATCTTTGGGTTGTGGGGATGGAATCCACACAGACACGGGGAGAATGTGCAAACTCCACACAGACAGTGACCCAGGGCCAGGATCGACTCGGGTCCTCGGCGCCACGAGACAGCAATGCTAACCACTGCGCCACCGTGTCGCCATTCCATGCTGACTCTTGCAAGAGCTACTCGGTTCAATCTCTTCCTCACAGTTCTTTTCTCTTACATCTTTTCTCTTCAGATAATTATCTAATTCTCTTGAAAGTCACAATTGAATCTGCTTCCATTACACACTCGAGCAGTGTAATCCAGATCCGAATCACTTTTGGGTTTTTAAAAAAAGGTTTTGTTCTGATTGCTTCACCTCTGGTTTTGCCAGTCACTTTAAATCAATCAATATCTACTGCTTCATGACCCCATCAATGGGAACAGAAGTATAGCTGTACGGAGAAATGAAGCCAGCCACTTCTAGATTTCCATGTTTAAATATGTATCTGTAAGTTACTTACGGACCTTGGTGTGTATTTATACAAGTCAATAAAAAAAAAGAGACAGTACAAGGACATAGGTCCATAAAAATCTGAAATCCTTGGGTTTGTAAATCGAAGCATGGAATTCAAAAACAAGGAAGTAATTTTAATTTGCGCAAATCTGCGAGCCAGTTAGAAGATAATGTACAATTCTGGGAACATTTTAAGGAGGAATATATTGTATTCACTCAAGCGAGGGAATAATTAAATTGGTACTTTTATTAGTCAAACTGAGAAGGTTTGCTGTGTGCCATGATATCATCATCCAAGATTATAAAGATGCAAAAAGCAATGATTGGTTTCATTGGCCACAAAGTCATGAGGGTGCAAATTCTGATATGGACACCGATGTTATCAGGCACCTTTGGTTTTAAGTAAATATTTTTGCCACAGTATTAGAAATATTGTAGGTTAGCCTTGTAAAAGTGACAGACATATGGAGATTGTTGTGGGAGAGATGTTTTCAGAACCCCAAAATGTATCATGGAGTTCACCCAACTCCCACCTTTAATGGATTGTTGCTTTTGAAGCACACGGCTTGTTCCCCAGGTATAGTGTTACAATTATGGACACGTGGTTTTTAAAACAAAACAATGTTTATTCCATGAACTCAACTTAGCCTTTCAAATAAACATTGGATCTCTTAACACCCCTTTCTTCAAAGATAATCCCGAAAATAATACACAACCCAATCCTGCAAACTACTCCTTGAAACATCCTAAAGACTTCAACCCTTCAAAAATAGGAGGCCAACAGGTTACATTCAATATATTTATAGTCTTTGGATTTGCAGAAATCACCAGACCAGCTCTTGTCCTTCCTGCAGCTATCAGCAAAACACGCAGGCACTCCCAGCTGCTCTCTCAAACTGAATCTAAAAACTCAGAACTAACCTCAAAATGGCTGAACTGAGCTCAGCTTCACCCACTCTCTGACATCACTATTATCTTAAAGGTACATTGCTTAAACATCCATTTCTTAAAGGTACTCTCACATGACAAGATACCAGTTTTAAAGAAATATTGCATTTAATTCTTAGCTTTTGGAAACTATTTCAATCCATAGACTCCAATGAGTATAATGTGTGAAAGCTCCCCCTATGATAAGAGTTTTCCTACCAATAGCTGAACCATGTAGGGTCCCCCAAGTTGAAGTTATGATTCTGTATATTTCCTGCTCTGTTGTGCTGTGAGAATCAAGAGTGTCTGGTTTGATCTGCTGGAAATGCAGTTCATGCAAGGACAGGATTCAACTTGGCTGGGAAAGGGCCTGACCATCTCTGTTGAGACTCGAACATTAATAGTGACCAGTTGAACAAGATATCAAGGGATGACCAGAACCTGGCTGGAGTGAAAACATTTTTAGGAAGGGAAAGAGAGGCTTGTTGGAAAATCCAGAGAAAACAATCAACATTTCTTTTATTCATAGGATCGATTGGGGTTGAAGGCAATGGACAAAGCGAGCAAATTGGAATTTCTAACTGTGGACGGGGATCACCTTCAATTCTCAAAGGAATGGTTCATCAACACCATAGTTCCTTACCTGAAGTGATCCTTTTTTGTTAAGTCAGTAGCTGTGAACTAATTGACTCACCCAACATTAACACATCTAACATTGCCTAATGCTGCAAGTTTTGAAAAAGATTGGCTCACTAATCAAGTTTCAACTAGTTCAACTCCCAAGTACTGTGACAGGGCAGCAGGGTAGCACAGTGGTTAGCATGTTGCTTCATAGCTCCAGGGTCACGGGTTCGATTCGCAGCTTGGGTCACTGTCTGTGTGGAGTTTACATGTTCTCCCTGTGTCTGCGTGGGTTTCTTCCGGCTGCTCCGGTTTCCTCTCTCAAGTCCCGAAAGACGTGCTAATAGGTGAATTGGACATTCTGAACTCTCCCTCCGTGTACCTGAACAGGCGCCGGAGTGTGGCGGCTAGGGGTTTTCACAATAACTTCACTGCAGTGTTAATGTAAGCCCACTTGTGACAACAATAAAGATTATCATTATGGTGCTTTTCCACAATGCAATCTACTCTTAATTCAATTTGTGGCACTTATGTTGCCGTTAAATTTTAGCACTAAATTCATACTTTATATTGCTCAATTAGAATTGTGAGACAATTCATGGAAACATTTTCTTTCAGCAAATTTTAGTATCTCTCATTAAAGCTGATGCAAAATGAAGCAAATAATGATTTTGATAGTAGCAGTGGAATCACTTGTTTAGGAACGAACCATATAGAACAGGAAAGTGTTACTCATCTGATGAGTTAGCTTATCAAGCATAGTTTCAGTATTTCTAGAGTACAGTCATTAACAATCAGCCATTGCTGGCGTACCTGATCACTATCGGGGTGGGGTCAGGCTCTGTTTGATGACTTCCAGAGTTGATACTCTAGGCTCATAAGGAAGTTGGGACTAGAGGAGGCATTGTTTCTCACTGTCAAAATTTGTTAAAGGTGGACCATGCTTATTCAAAGTAGAAGGCTAATGAGGTAAACTAAATTTTGCCTACATTAGAAATCTAAATCGTAACTTTGACTCTTTCATATTAGAAATCTAAATTGTAACTTTGACTTTTTCATATTAGAAATCTAAATCATAACTTTGACTCTTTCATATAAAATATCTATAGATAGACAATCCTGTTCACCCCATTGATGTGTTTATATACAACCTTATGGTATTAACCTATTCCAGGTTTGCATGGTTCAGTTGCAAGACATTTTGATAAAGGTGAGCTACATCTGTAAACAAATCTAGTTTGAAGGGATTCCTTAAACATTAGCTGACATTATACACAGATGTAATTATGGCTCAAACAATTTATTAGTGAAAATGAAATTTAAGGTAATGCTGAAATAGCACTTAAACATTTAAGAGGAAGCAACTTGGAGTGATCCCATAGATTGAGACTGCACACAGTGGATGTTTGGCTGGGCATTTAGTATTACATAGCTTTTAACAATGTTTCTTCTCATTCAGCCAAATTGCAAGCCTGTGCCCAAGGAGAGACAGTACTCTTACTATCTACATTTTGCTCAAATAGGCCAGAAATTGCTGCAATGGATGCATCCCATGGCAATCTCGGGGTTAATAACGCTTTTAAACTTCTCCATTCACAAGTGTTAATTTTGCACTATAGCTTGCTCAAATATCAAAACGATAACAGGGCAGTAGCGTCAATTTTGCATCTAGGATGTCAAGATCCATCTCGCTGACCAGCCACATGGCACCATAAAAAATTGGAAACCGATGCCAAAACTCAGTTAAAGTGTGGCATTGCAAGTTCTGAAATGACATTAAATCGACAGAAAAACGTTGCTAACTTTGTAATGTTTTGAAATGCAGGACAAGATAATTAAGTGTTTTGCATATGCAAATATACATGTACAATAATTGTTTCTTTCTGATGAAAATGTAGCTTTTCATTCTCATTTGTTTTGAATAAAGTTTTCACTGCTTCATGTTGGATTTTGCTGTCCTTTTGTGTCACAATGGGGACACGTTCTAGACTTCCTGGTCAACACAGGTCCGCAGGTGGGGTCCTCGGGAGATCAGGAGAAAGGAGACCGGTTATCGATGTTTGAACGTCCTGAGTTTCGAGCGGCCATGCCTTCGTTGAGCAGGAGAATGGGACATGGCCCTCGTGACATCCAGGTTGGGATTCTCCAGATCCACTGGCATCCGATATGGAAGGCTAAGGATCAATACTTTTCAACAGCTGAGAATAGAAACTCTTGTGTCAGAAATATCAATACTCTGTGTGAGCACATTGAATTACTAAGAAATCACACAATCCTGCCATAAGTCTGAAGCTAATTACTCGGGATGGCAATATTTTTAGTGATTCAGGAATAAATATTCAGAATCTCGGGTTTCCAAAAGGTTATAGGTTCTTGGATTGCCTTGTGTTTCAAGCTTTTTGTGAATCCAAGGTATAGCTGGATGACACTCTAGGGGACTAGGGAAGGAGGAAAGCACCGTCAGAACCTTCGAGAATGACAGCGTGGAATTTTCTGCTCTGCGTCTCCTAGCCTATGATTTTTTATTTTTTTCTTTATAAATTTAGAGTACCCAATTCATTTTTTCCAATTAAGGGGCAATTAAGCGTGGCCAATCCACCTACCCTGCACATCTTTGGGTTGTTGGGGGGAATCCCATGCAAACACGGAGAGAATGTGCAAACTCCACACGGACAGTGACCCAGAGCCAGGATCGAACCTGGGACCTCGGCGCCGTGAGGCAGCAGCACTAACCCACTGCGCCACTGTGCTGCCCTCGCCTATGATTTTTAATCTACTGTATTTATTTTAACTGACTCATCATCACAGGCTGACAAGTGCTGACATAGAAAAAGCACAGCCAGTATATTTGTGATGTAGCAGCTAAATGTTTCTTTACACTCATGGGACCTAGCCCAGTATAATGGTTTGGAAGACCTGCCAAAATTATATACTATGAATTTAGGGGGAAAATGGAAGCTAGTTTCTAAAAGGCCAGGAAGTCCTCGATTCATTTTGGATATCGGCAAGTGTCTCTAAAGAAACAACGGTTTTACTTAGTTATTAGAAGTTGAGGCGCTCCAGCGCAGCAGCCAATTTCAGCTTGCAGGTTTGATGAATTTTTTGTTTAACCCATGGTCACTGGACAATTTCAATCATCATAGCTAGGCTGTAGTTTGCTAAAAAACTACACTTGGTAAATTCCCACTATGCCTCAACTGTACAGAGCTCAGTGACCCATCTGTCTACGTTCAGCCCAACTGCTGCTACCATAACTATGACTGCAGTATAATATTTTAAAATTAAAATGAAGCATAAAGCATCTAAAGCTACTGCTTTATAATATAAAGAATTATACAGAATATAAAGAATGAAAACAGAAGCACAAAAAAAAGTAAGATTTGGAGCTAAATAGCACCGTTCACAACCATAGGATGTCCCAAGTGAAGCTCGTCCTATTCAATTATCCAGAGATCTGGAAACATCAAATCTCACCATTGCTGCTGGTGGAATTTAATAAATCTGGAATTGAAAGCTAGTCTCAGTAATAGTGACTGTGAAACTATCATGGATTGTTGTAAAAACCCAGAGTTCACTTCCCTTTAGAGAAGGAAATCTGGCCTACACATGACATCCCGACCCATAACAATGTGATTGACTCAAACTGGCTCTCAAACGGCCTAGCAGTCCAAGGGAATATGAGGGTGGGTAACAAATGCTGGCCTAGCCAATTACGCCCACGACCCATGCAAGAAAGTACCTATTGCTTTTCATGGTACTTTATCACACTAAATCTATGCAAATTAATGTGCATCGAAATTATTAGAAAAAAATTCTGAGAGGCAGAATTAATCTCCACTTGGGGAGGCAAGGATTAATCAAGAATAGACAACGTGGCTTTGCCAGTGGGACATCATGTCTAACAAATTTGATTTCAGAACAAGCAAACAATAAGCACTGTGATAACCATACCCTAATGGTCATCTCATCCGGTGGGTAAGATTGAGGAAGTTAAATGATCTTGAAGTACATTAGTAACCACGGTAAGCTTAAAAGAGCTGCTTTCTTATTTGAGAATTATATAGACTTCCACGGAAATAGATGATTTTAAATGATGAATGGACTTTAAACTGTCAATGTGGAAAGATTATTGGAATTGGATAAGTTAAGGTGAATCAGGAGACATGCAAATATGTTACACAAGTATAGGAATAAGTTAGACATTAATGTTTTCCCCACCTTTTACATAGGAACATAGAAACTAGGAGCTGGAGTAAGTAATTTGGATCTTCGAGCCTGCTCAACCGTTCAGTAGGATCATGGCTGATCCTCAATCTCGATGCTATATTCCTGTTTTTTTGTCATACCCTTTGATGCCATTGAAATCTCTTTTTGGAGAGGGTCATTCACATTTGGAGCAAGTTGGCAACTTATGCAGCGATGCCAATGTTCAAGGCTGGGCTGGTTGCCAGTTGTGACCGATACCATAGTGTACATGTGCCTTGTGATCACAACTCATTTTGATCAATTTTGGCGTGTTGGATAGGAATTTCCAGGATTTCTCCTCTGTAATTGGCCTAGGGGGCTTTTAAGCGTACTTTATTACCTGTTTGCCGAAGATCGAATTTTGGGAATTATGATGCTAGCTGCACCATGGCCATATGACAAGAACAGTTAGTCTTCCCAATCAGTTTTGTATGGGTGTTCAGCGTATACTGCTCAACCTGATGAACCCAAATAATTCACTTACGTGAAAAATAAAACATAAATGTACAACTGGGATCTTTAAGAGGAACCCAATTTGCTGATGACGAAATTCAAATGCAACAACTTCTGCAATATCTGCTTCTTTGAGAAAGTATGTTAACGATTACTCAAACCGTGTTAACCACATTTGAACTATATGTGAAATGAACATGACCTACTGTATTTGAAAAGGGAAATTATTAGAAAAAAATTCTGAGAGGCAGAATTAATCTCCACTTGGGGAGGCAAGGATTAATCAAGAATAGACAACGTGGCTTTGCCAGTGGGACATCATGTCTAACAAATTTGATTGAATTTTTTGAGGCGACGACTAGGTATATAGTAGAGAGCAATGAAATTAATGTAGTCTACTTGGACTTTGTGATATTTTTAAAATATATTTTTATTAGATTTTTCAGTTGCTTCCAAATAAAGCAACAGAAAAAAGTAAAAAGGCAACAGTGGACAACGGGTTCAGTACAGAACAAGAATTTTGAAAATATAGAAACAAACAAGACCAGTTTCAAACCATACATTTAAGGAACTAGTGCCTCCAGTTTAAATACTGGATCAATCTAATAGCAAGTCAATAACAGGTTACAAATCGAGTGGGAAATAAGGATAAAGCCATATAGATACCAAAGGATAACCAATTCCTTTTGCTAATTAAGGGGCAATTTAGCATGGCCAATTCATCGACCCTGCACATCTTTGGGTTGTGGGGGTGAGACCCACGCAGACACAGGGAGAATGTGCAAACTCCACACGGACAGTTATCCGGGGCAGAGATCGAACCCGGGTCCTCGGTGCTGTGAGGCAGCAGTGCTAACCACTGTGCCACCGTGCTGCCCAGACAAGGCTTCTTCTTCCAATAAACAAATTCATCATTCCGTTAATCTCCTTTAAAACTCTAGCTGACACATCTGCAGCCAATATTACAATCGAGGTGTCACATTCATTTTAACCAAGGCAATCCTGCACAGCCACAAGATTGGCAGGAATGATCAACAAGCCAAGTCCCACCTAATCGAAGCAATCAACTGTCTAAAACAAGGGTAATCGTTACACCCAGGTACTTAAAACCCAACAGGGACCTCCTAAAGAGGAGGTTAGTGGGAGGGGAGAGGAGGGAGGGGGGTGGGGGGGTCTGACCCTTGGCTAACCCACCAGCACGGCCTTTGCCTTTGCAAAATTGATCTTGAAACCGGACAATGCACTAAATCTGACCATCACACTAATGATATCAGGAACCGAGACATCCATCTTCGACACAAATAACAGCACATCATCTACATAAAGTCTAATCTTATGCTGCTTATTCCCACACTTCAACCCCGATATAAGGGCTTTATGCCTAATAGCTTCTGACAATAGCTCTATGGCCAGCACAAAAAGCAAGGAGGATAAAGGACAGACCTGTATGGTCTGCCTCTGGAGCCCAAGATTCTCAGACCTAAAGCCATTTGTAAGCATTGCCACTATAGGCCTATGATGCAACGCCTGAATCAATCTGACAAAGTCCTTACCTAGCCCAAATATCAGCAATGTCAAATAATTCCATTCAACCTGATCAAAGGCTTTTTCTGCATCCAAGGAGATCACCAACCCATCCTGGGCCCTCTTCTGAAAGACCTGAAATCACATTCAACAATCTCCTAACATTATTACTAGAAAACCTGTACTTAACAAGCTCTGTCTGCTCCTCTTGAACAATCGTTGGAAGGTTACCCTCCAGACATCTTGGCATAACCTTAGCATTTTTAGTCAGCGTATTAGACGGCAGGTAGCAGGGCGCAGCTCGTACCCTATGCTTTGGTGGACATGCTGAATGTGGAGTTTGAAAACTTGGACGTCATTTGGTCTGTGCTTCTTTCCAATTGGGCGGCACCAGTGGTCCCGGTTCTGAAACCGGACGGGGCCGTAGGCCTTTTTGGCACTATAAGCTAACGGTTAATACCGCTTCAAGATTGGACCGATATCCCATGCCTTACATCAAGGATCTCTATGCCAAATTCACTGGCGGATGCACATTCACCAAGCTCGATGTGAGCAATGCCTACCTTGTAGCTGACTCTGGATCGGTCCTCGCGGAAATATGTCACCATCGATATGCTGCGCGGTCTGTATGAATATATTTAGTTGCCTTTTGGGGTTTTGTTGGCTTGTGCAATATTGCAATGCGTAACGGAGAGTATTTTGTGTGGCCTACTGTGGGTCACCTTCATGATCAGGGGGTTGGATAGGGTGGACAGTGAGAGCCTTCTCCCGCGGATGGATATGGCTGGCACGAGGGGACATAACTTTAAACTGAGGGGTAATAGATATAGGACAGAGGTCAGAGGTAGGTTCTTTACGCAAAGATTAGTGAGGCCGTGGAATGCCCTACCTGCTACAGTAGTGAACTCGCCAACATTGAGGGCATTTAAAAGTTTATTGGATAAACATATGGATGATAATGGCATAGTGTAGGTTAGATGGCTTTTGTTTCGGTGCAACATCGTGGGCCGAAGGGCCTGTACTGCGCTGTATTGTTCTATGTTCTATGTCCTAGTCACGGGCATAATGGAACAGGAGCATTTGCAGAATCTAGAGGCAGTGTTCCGATGGTTTTCGGAGTTGGCATCCGCCTACAGCAGACAAAATGCATATTTCACTACTTAGGCTTCCGCGTGGACTATGCACGGCTTCATCCAATGGAAGACGAGGTGTGTGCCAAACAGTTACACATTTGGCCCCACTCTGATGGACACAGCAGAGTTACGCTCGTTCCTGGGCTTGGTTATTTACCACGGCAAGTTTGTCCCAAACCTGATGGCGGTACTGGCCCCTCTCCACCTCCTTTTCAAGAAATACCAGGACTGGCTCTGGGGCGCCGTTCAGGAGGTGGCTTTTCGGTGAATCAAATAGTAGCTATCCTCTTCTTGACCCACCATGACCCGGATAAACCCCTGATAGTCACTTGCCTTACTGCAGTCATTTTCAAACCCAGGGTTGCAACCCACGGATGTCGGGCGGGTCACGGGGCCATCCGTCGTGGCGTTCCTGATCGTGGGGCCATGCGTCGCAGCGTTCTCGATCACCAGAAATAGTGCCCAAAGGCGCGATTGGCTTGTAAACATGCCGCCATTCTGCGCGTGCATGCCCCTCAGCAGTGCACAGCCCCAGAGAGGCAGAATGCCTCCTCCTGACATCAGCACGCTAACCCAGGAGCAGATTTTTAAAAAAATTGCTGGAGTTTTCCTGCCTGGAGCGGTGGCAGAGAGCAGGTCATGTGCTGACGTCACGTGTTCTGGGCGCAAGAGAGATTCCTCCATTTTGTAGCTGCCAGTAATGCTTGTGTGAACTCCAGGGCCTCTGGTGAACAACCCCTGAAGAAGCTGAAAACAGGAACCAAGAAGCATAAAGATGATTACTTGAGGTATAGGTTTATTAATTGTGCCAATGCAAATCAGGATTCAAAGCTCATGTGTGTTATGTGCAGGAGAGCACTGGCAAATGAAAGTTTAAAATCCTCAAAACTTCAAAGACATTTGAAGAATAAGCATGGCGGGTTCGAGGACAAACCTCTTTATTTTTTTTCAACGGATGCAGTGAGATCTTAAATCATCAGCGTAAGTCATTACCAGAAATGTAACATTGAATAACAAAGCAAATGAGATCATGAGGGCCAAGCAGGCTCACCTGTCACATTAGGTAAGTGAAAATGGTGGGTTGCAAAGGTTGGCTGGCGTGGGTCCCGAAGGATGGCCGGATGGTAAAAATAGGTCCTGGGCAAAAATGTCTGAAAACCACTGCCTTACGGGATCAGGGCTGTCCTGGCCCATCAGATACCAGATGGTTAATCACTTTCTCATCCCTGATGCTGACTGCCACCGAGCGTACGTACGCTCAGATTGAGAAGGAGGGTTTTGGTGGTGGTCTTCGTTGTTAAAAAGAGCCACCAATATGTCTATGGTTGCTGCTTTATTCTTGTTACGGCCGACAAACCCCTCCTGGGTCTCTTTCGAGAGGATAAGGCAATTCCACCCATCATGTCGGCAAGTATCCAGAGGTGGGTACTGCTGTTCGCTGTCTACAAGTATTCTTTAGGGCATTGGCCTGGGACTCAGATAGTGCATGCCGATGCACTGATCCAGCTGCCCCTGCCAATTGCAACCTCACCTCCCACTATGGCGGACAAAATAGTGGCTGTGTAGAGTTTTATGGAATCCCTACTGGTTACGACGTTTCATAACCACGAATGGACCCAGATGGATCCCATTCTTGCCCAGGTGTGACAACCTGACCTCATAGGTGGTCAGCATCGATAGTTGTCCGGGGAAACCAAGGGCTTTTTCTTCCAGGATGCCCGAGTTTAGTATCGAAGACGGGGTCCTATGTGCGTGGGGCACACGGATTGCAATCCCAGCTAAGGGCCAGGTACTCGAGCTACGAGATTTCCATAATGGGCACCTAGAGGTGTCTAAGATGAAGATGCTGGCATGGAGCTATGTATGGTGGCCGGGATTCAATGCTGATATTCAGAGGTTAGTGCAGCAATGCCCCGTCTGCCAGGAACAGCAGCGGCTCCCCACCGCCGCACCTCTCCACCCTTGGGAGTGGCCAGACTGCCCTTCGGCCAGGGTCCATGTGGACTTTGCTGCTCTGTTCTTGGGTTCCATGTTTCTACTGTTAGTGGATGCCCATTCCAAATAGTTAGTGGTCCATCGGATGTCCAACGATAACCTCTAATGCGATGGTGGAGAAGATGCGTCTCTCTTTCTCCACGCATGGAATCCTTGATGTCCTCGTAACCGGCAATGGGACTTCCGTCACCAGTGCATTTCGTAAGACCAATGGCATCCGGCATGTAAAGATGGCCCCCTATCACCCAGCATCCAACAGGTTGGCCAAGAGGGCTGTCCAAACTTCAAGCAGGGTCTCTGCAAGCAGATGACGGGCTCCTTGGAGACGCACGGACCACTCTGCATACTGTAACGGGGATGGCTCCAGCGGAGCTTCTCATGGGCGGGTGACACCTCACTCGCTTGGGGTTGTTAGTTCCGGATATCGGGGCGGAAGTGCACTGTGCCCAGGATCAGCAGGTGTGTGGCTGTGCTCTGCATTGTCCGTTCCATCATTTATCCCCGGGGGATGAGGTCTTTGTTTGAAATGTTGCCCTCGGTGCCCGTAGGCTCTCCTGGACTATACTTCGTCAGACTGGTCCGGTGTCCTATTGGGTTCAGGTTGGAAACCAGCAGTTACGGCTGCATTTGGATCCCTTAAGCACATGCCCGGCAGCCTTTATGTCCTCAACCGGTTGTGCATCACATTCCGGAGGATCCGGGGCCGAGGACCAGTGGGCCTGTAGGAACACTGCGCGCCCGCACCAATGGACCGCCCATTAATGAAGGCCTCTTCTGCTTCCAAAATGGAGACAGCATCCAGTGGGGATCAGGATGCACAGGGACTGCCTGTCACTGTCCTACCACAATGTTCTAGTTGAAAATGGCGTTCTCCAGAAAGGTATGCTCCACTGAGGCCACCTCCCCGATGTTCCGCCTACACCAAAGAGGGTTCTTTCAGAGTCACAGGATAATTCACTCCAACTGCCTCAAGTTGCCGTCGAACTTTGTCAAAGCCGAGACACTTCAGCTGCATCGCCGCCGAAAAGTTCTGGGAAAAGGGAATCTTCGCCCCCTTGTGGAGCCAGGTCCCACCACCCCATGCATCTCCAGGGCCCTCTGGCAATATTTAAAATTGTGGAAGCGAGTAATTATTGACCTGGGACGTTGATTGTCCCTTAGCCTCAAAGATAGGATACGGTGTGCCCGTTCCAATTTGAAACGCCCAGCCTTCACATCCAATCCCCAAGAAAATATGGCAGCCAGTTCTCAAAGATCTTATCAGGAGCCCTACCGTCCATTCGCTCAGGCAGACCGACAACTCGGATATACTTTCTCTGACCTCAGTTCTCCAAATCTTCAAGGATTTCTGACATGCCACATTGTTGATTTTCCAAGGATTGACTGCAAGCTTCTGTCATAATATACACCAGTATATCATGGTGCAGATACACACACACTGACGGACACACAGCGGGACCAATCAACATACACAACACCGCAGCCAATCACCAGTTAGAGCACACTCACTATAAAGACAGGGAGCATCAGAGTTCCCGCTCATTCGAGCTGCAGCCTCCTAGTAGGACAGAGCTTACAGCTTGCAGCACAGATCTTCACCATGTGATGAGTGCATAGACTGGTTAGGAAAAGGCATAGGTCTTTAGTTCAATCTAATATCGTGTTAACCCACAGTGAAAGTATGTTCAACAGTTTCTGACTTAATAAAATAGTGTTGCACTATTGTAAGTGTTGGTGGCCTGTATGTGTTCCACGGATCCAGAGCACCCAACACATCAGCTTCAGCTGAGGAAGCAACGTTTTCCATGCTCCGAATTCTTTCCCTCATTTTGTCAAGCCTTTTATTGATATTCTGCAACTCGGTCTCATGAGCACTCAAGCCCTGTGTCAGCGCACTGAGTCTCTGATCAATAACTCGGGTAGTGTTGGCAGTCATCACTTTCAGCACCTCCATGAGCACCTCAACAAGAACTGGGTCCAGAGACCCTTGAGGAGCAAGTCAACATATTGGGTGGGCAGCAAGGTAGCACAAGTGATTAGCACTGTGGCCTCACGGTGTCAGGGTTCCAGGTTCGATTCCCTGCTGGGTCACTGTCCGTGCGGAGTCTGCATGTTCTCCCCGTGTCTGCGTGAGTTTCGTCCGGGTGCTCCGGTTTCCTCACACAGTCCAAAGACGTGCAGGTTAGGTGGATTGGCCATGATAAATTGCCCTTAGTGACCAAAAAAGGTTAGGAGGGGTTATTGGGTTAAGGGGATAGGGTGGAAGTGAGGGCTTAAGTGGGTCAGTGCAGACTTGATGGGACGAATGGCCTCCTTCTGCACTGTAGGTTCTATATGTTCTATATTGAAATGGTGGCTCCGCCCCGTTGAATCTGACTGCACCCTTTTATTACTGGATTTCCTCATACTTTTCGGCATATTCTCATCAATACTAATCCAGAAGTCTTCTAGTGATATAACATCACTTATTTGATTATGGATTGGGCAAACCTGTGCTGGGCAACCAAGAAAAAAGATGGCTTATAAAGCGAGTGGCGCCAGAGCCTGCAAAAAAACCCCAGTCTTGGGTCTGCATCATGAGGTCCCCGACTTTGTGGTATTTTTAAAGGATAGGCTTGCAGACCACGAAGGTACAAACAAACAAGAGCTTTATTGGAGAGGTGTTTACTTTATAGGCTTTTAGGATAGACTATGCGTTTTATGATATCATCAATACATCATGCGATCAGACTCTTAAAATTACCTAGTTCCAGCTGGGAATAAATATGAATACACAACAATCTTCGGTAAGGCTCTTGACAAGGTCCCACATGGGAGACTGATCAAGAGGCTGATCCAGGGCAATTTGACAAATAAATCAAAAATTAGCTAAGTGGTAGGAAGCAGAGGGTGATAGTCAAAGGTGGTTTTTGTACCTGGAAACCTGTGTCCAGTGGTGGACCATACTATATCTTAGCTGCTGGGTCCCTTGCTGTTTGTAGTGTACATTAATGGTCTGGACTTTAATGTTGTGGGTTATGATCGCTAGCTTTGCAGATGACATGAAAATTGGTGGTGTGGTAAATAGTAAGGAGGAAAACCTTAGTTTGTAGGGATGATATAGACAGGCTGGACAACTGAGAAGAACAGTGGCAAATGGGATTTAACCCTGAAAAGTGTGAGATGATGCATTTTTGGCAGCATGGTAGCATAGTGGTTAGCACAATTGCTTCACAGCTCCAGGGTCCCAGGTTCGATTCCCGGCTTAGGTCGCTGTCTGCGGAGTCTGCACGTTCCCCTGTGTGTGCATAGGTTTCCTCCGGGTGCTCCAGTTTCCTCCCACAGTCCAAAGATGTGCGGGTTGGGTGGATTGGCCATGCTAAATTGCCCTTAGTGTCCAAAATTGCCCTTAGTGTTGGGTGGGGTTATGGGGATAGTGTGGAGGTGTGGTCCTGGGTAGGCTGCTCTTTCCAAGAGCCGGTGCAGACTCAATGGGCCGAATGGCCTATGACTAACAAGGCAGGTGAATACATAATGAAAGGCAGGATGCTAGGAAGTAGAGGACTAGAGGGATCTTGGGTTCCATGACCAAAGATCCCTGAAGACATCAGGACAGGTAGATAAGGTGGTTAAGAAGGCATATGGAATACTTGCATTTATCAACCAAGGCATAGAATATAAGAGTAGGGAGGTTACAATGGAGCTGTATTAGATGCTCGTTAGTCCACAGCTACAGTACTGTGTGCAGTTCTGGTCGCCACACTACAGGAAGGATGTGATTGCATGAGAAAGGGTGCAGAGGAGATCCATCAGGATGTTGCCTAAGCTGGAGTGTTTCACCTATGAAGAGAGGCTGGTTGGATTGGGGCTGTTTTCCTTAAAGAGAAGAGAGTGGATCTTGTCGTGTTGGGTGCTCTGCTACACAGACGAACCAACACGGTTGCGGATGATACAACTCAGTTTTATTACTAACAATATTTACAATGGTAAACTGGTTACTGTGCTTTGTTCATTACCTTTGAATCTGTGGACCTATCCCTAACACTATCTTGGAGTTGCACTCAGCACATGGTGGATGTCTGAGTGGCTTGCTGTCAGTTCTGTGCCCTGAGCTGTCTCCTGCTGGAATGAGCGGGAAGTGTCGTGTTCCCCGTTTTATAGTGTGTATGCTCTTGCCTGTGATTGGCTGTGGTGTTGTGTGTGTGTTGATTGGTCCGTTGATTTGTCCCTCTGTATGTATGTATGTTTGCACCATGATGTTTACCTGAATATCATGACAGACCTGATTGAGGTCTACAAAATTATGAGGCATAGATAGGAAGAAACCTTTCCCCTTGGTAGAAGGGTCAATAACCAGGAGGTGGAGATTTAAGGTCAGGGGCAGGAGATTTAGTGCGGATTTGAGGAAAAACCTTTTCACCCAGAGGGTCGTGGGAATCTGGAACTCACTGCTTGAAAGGGTGGTTGATGCGCGAACCCTCACAATATTTAAGAAGCATTTAGATGAAACACTGTAGCATACAAGGTATGGATCAAGTACTGGAAAATGGGATCAGAATATTAGGTGCTTAATGGCTGGCTCAGATACGACACGCTCTGTGCTGTGAAACTCCATGTAATACTCTAAATATGTGAACATTTCCAATTGTACAGTATTTGAAATGAAACCATTCAACACTACAGTCCTTCTCCCAGATATATAAAAATGAATATTTTATTTCACTGCACAACCCAAGCAACGTATCAACTTAATGGCCAGACGTAGCAATTTACCGTAGCCCATTCTCAACCAATGAGAAGCTGCACGGTCACATGACAGCCGCGGGTCACATGACTCAGTGAGATGGCTCCGCTCGCCGCAGGATGTCTTCTTTTGCTTTTCTCCTTCTGCTCCGTCCGCCGAACCGCCGCCTCCTGGAACACCAGCCGCAACCTCACCGAGCCAACACCCGTTGTCATTTGGCACGGCATGGGTAAGGTGGCGGCGAATTCAAATCGCGCACATCCAATCTACTTCTCGACCGAAGCGGCTCCTTCTGTCGCTCTCCCCCTTCACTCAGCGCCGCCGCCGCGATCCTTCTTTCAATTCAATCTTTCTGCGTTTCTCCCTGTCTTCCCCAAACCTTCTCCACCTCTGCTCGAAATCGTTCATTCAGAATGCTCCAAACACCAAGGGGCAAGTATTTCACATATGGAGACATTATCGATCTTGCACGGCAAGATCTGTAATCTACAATTGATGATTTTGCAAAAGAACTGCTTCTAAAAGCTCTTTGTATAGGGTATTATGTTAAAGCTGCACTCGTGGATTCAAGTCAGGCAAATCTCATTAAAGTGTAGCGAGGAGGCCGCGAAGTGAAAGCGGACTTTGTTTAAAAGAGGGCAAGAAAAAAAATTAATCTGATCCGCTTTCAGTGGAGGAGCAAAAGATAATAGTTTAGAAAGCGTGTGTAGTATTTTTTAACATGAAATGAGTTTTGCTGTTTTTCCAAATATCTTGCACTTACACAACTCAAAACGCACCTTTAGCAATTGGTTTTCGATTCTACCTCGACCAACTGGTGCACTTCCTCAAACAACAAAACTCATTCTCCATTAACCAGAGAATGGTTACAATGGGGAACGCGTTCCCCCATTGCAGCAAATTGTATTGATAATTTGCAGGGGAAGCCAGAAAAGTCCACTTGGGCTTTGATCAGCCATAATCTTATCGAATAACAGATGGCCTACTCCTCCTATTCTGATGTTTCCTGTGGAACACCACTAGGTTTTAGATGAAAGGGAATGGAGGAAGCTTGTGTCGAGCAGGACCACCGACAATTGGGCCAGGGACCAGTTTCTCTGTTGTAAAATTCTATTTCATGTATTCAAGTAGCTTTGTTCTGCTTTCTGTACAAATTGTTTATGTTTTAGGTGATAGCTGCTGTAATCCTCTGAGCATGGGATTTATCAAGAAACTGGTGGAACAAGAAATCCCAAGAATTTATGTCTTATCCTTGGAAATTGGAAATACTATCACTGAGGTGTGTCTCAATGTATCTTTTGACAATCCTCTTCACTATCTGCAACTTCACCAATCTTTGTGTCATCCGCAAACTACTAATCAGACCAGCTATTTTCCTCCAAATCATTTATACACACTACGAACAACAGAGGTTCCAGCACTGACGTTGTTCCAACTGGCAGGTGAAACTAGAACTAGGGGACATAGCCACAAAATAAATGGGAGCAAGGTTGGAGCTGATACAGCTGAAGGTGGTGTATAGAGCGCACCTTACCAGGGCGAGGATGAGCCGGCTCTTTGACGCGGTAGAAGATGTGTGTGAACATTGTGAGTGGGGGGTGCAAATCACGTTCATATGTTTTGATCCTGTCCAAAGCTGGAGGAATACCGAAAGGAGGTGTTTAGGGTAATCTCTAAAGTGGTGTACGTGAAACTGGACTCGGGCCCTCGGGAGGCCATATTCGGGGTGTCGGACCAGCCGGGGTTGGAAACGGGCGCGGAGCAGATGTTGTAGCCTTCGCCTCGTTGATTGCCCGAAGGCGGATCCTGTTAGGGTGGCGATCAACCTCTCCACCCTGTGCCCTGGTGCCATGCCAGGGGGGACCTGCTGGAATTCTTGACGCTTGAAAATGTCAAATTTGAACTGAGGGGAAGGATGGAGGGGTTCTACAATTCATGGGCGTTATTCATTATGCACTTTCGAGAATTGGACCACATCGAACATTAGGTGGGGTTGGGGGCTGGGAGGGTTGGGGGGAGAGGGACTGTATGTGTTAATGGTGATTATGGGAGTTTCCTGATTCCTTTTTGTCATCTGTTTATGTTAACATGTGGGCTAATGTTTGGGGGTTTGGTGGGAGGATGGGATCGTTGTTATTGATATGGGGATTGACATTACATTCGTTCCTGATTATTGTTGGGTGTAAAATTGGGAGAAAATGTGAAAAAGGAGAATTAAAAAATAAAATAAAATAAGTGGGAGCAGATTTAGGATGAGTTGAGGAGGAACTTCTTCACCCAAATGGATTCCCTGCCCAGTAAAGCAGTTGAGACTACCTCGGTGAAAGTTTTTAAGGCAAATATAGATAGATTTTTGAACAGTAAAGGAATTAAGGTGAGCAGGCGGGTAAGTGGAGCTGAGTCCACAAAAAGATCAGCCATGATCTTATTGAATAACGGAGCAGGCTCGAGGGGCCAGATGGCCTACTCCTGCTCCTATTCTTATGATTCCTGTGGAACACCATTAGTCACAGCCTTCCATTCAGAAAAGCACCCTTCCACTGCTACCCTCTGTCTCCTAGGACCGAGCCGGTTCTGTATCATTTTGCCAGTTCACCTCTGATCCAGTATGAGTTCACCTTTTGTACCAGTCTACCATGAGGGACATTGTCAAGAGCTTTACTGCAGTCCATGTAAACAACATCCACTGCCCTTCCTTCATCAATCGTCTTTGTCACTTCCTCAAAAAAGTCGAAGTTAGTGAGACACAACCTTTCCTTCACAGAATCATGCTGCCTATTGCTAATACGTCTGTTTGTTTCCAAATGTGAGTAAATCCTGTCCCCAAGCGTCTTTTCCAATAATTTCCCTACCACTGATGTAAGGCTCACCGGCCTATAATTTCCTGGATTAGTCCTGCTATCCTTCTTAAATGAAGGAACAACATTGACTATTCTCCAGACCTCTGGGACCTCACCTGTAGCCAATAAGGATAGAAAGATTTATGTTATGGCCCCAGCAATTTCCCTCCCTTTCCTCCCTCAGTATTCTGGGTAGATCCCATCTGGCCCTATGGATTTATGTACCGTGATATTTGATTATCATATCGGATCAGTCATGATCGTTGAATGGCGGAGTAGATTTCTTGGGTCAAATGTCCTACTTCTGCTGCTACTATCTTAGTGTTTAAAAAAAAAAATTCTATTAAGGCATTGATATAAACAACAAACACAGCAAATAAGAGCAGAAGCAAAATTGTACAACATAATAAATAACCAGTACCCATTTCCGTTTCACATCTCCTATTGAGGCTCCCTCTCAGTCCATCAGGTCTTGGTGAACCTTAGGCACCTTCCCCTCCCCATCTCCTTCCCTTGACAGCACCTTATCCTACAGCCCCAAGGGCGGCAGCCAGGGAAAGCACCTCCCTCCTCACAAAATGCCATTTCTGTAAGTATCTAAAACCATTCCCACTGGGAATATTCTTCCTTCAGGTCCTCTAAGCTCGCAAAGCTGCCCCCTGCAAACTGATCCCCATCCACGTGATCCCTGCCTGCCGCCACCCCCCGAAACCTCACATCCAGCCCCCCCCCCGGTGCAAACCTATGGTTATCACAAATCGGTGCCCAAGCCAAGCACCCTCCAGTCTCAAGTGCTGCCTCCACTGTCCCCGTACCCTCGAGGTTGACACCACTACTGGCTCGTGGAGTACTTGGCCGGCAAGAATGGCAGAGGTGCTGTCAATAATGCCCCTCAACTAGTTCCCCTGCAAGAAGCCGCCTCCATCGCACCCATATCGACCCCTCCTCCACTACCCATTCCCCAGCCATAGCCGTTAGCCACCCAGTGGTAATTCATTATATTCGGCAACACCAACCTCCCCCCTCCTCGTCCCCATTCCAAAAATATCCTCTTGACCCGTGGGGTCTTCCCTGCCCACACAAACCCCGAGATCTTTGCTTTGACCTTTTTCAAAAAAATGACTTTGGAACCAAAATCGGGAGGTTCTGAAATATATACAAGAACCTTGGCAGCACCGTCACCTTCACTGTCTGCACCCGTCCCGCCAATGACAATGGTAGCACATCCCAGCTCTTAAAATCCCCCTTTGTCTGCTCCACCAACCGAGCCAAATTCAACTTTTGCAGCTGCGTCCAGCCCCGTGCCACTTGGATGCCCAATTACCTGAAACTCGCCCCCACCACCTTGAACGGCAGCTCCCCCAACCTCCCCTCCTGCCCTCTAGTCTCAATCAGGAACACCTCGGTCTTTCCCATGTTTAGTTAGTAATCGGAAAACCAGCCAAAGTTCTCCAAAATCCACATAATTCTGCCAATACCCCACAATTGGTCCGAAATATATAGCAACAGGCTGTCCACATGCAGCAAAACCTTGTGCTCAACGCCCCCCCCCCCCCCCACGCGCCGCACAATCCCGTTCCAATCCGACGCTCTTAAGCACCATAGCCAATAACCCTATCACCAAGGCAAAAAGCAATGGCGAGAGCAAGCACCCCTGCCTTGTCCCATGGTGCAACCCAAAATATCCCGAGCTCACCCGGTTCGTCAACACATTGCTACTGGCACCTTTTACAGCAACCAGACCCAGTCCACAAACCCCTGCCCAAACCCAAACTATCCCAACACCTCCCACACATATTTCCACTCCACCCGGTCGAAAGCCTTCTCTGCATCCATCGCCACTGCCCCCTCCACAACCTGCCCCTCCGGGGCACCATAATCACATTAAGTACCCTCCTCACATTTGCCGACAACTGCCTCCCTTTCACAAACATGGTTTGATCCTCACCTGTCACCCCCGGGACACAGCCCTTAATTCGCAAAGCCAACACCTTCGCCAGCAACCTGACGTCCACATTTAACAACGATATCGAACGGTAGGATCCGCACTGCTCGTGATTTTCATCTTTCTTCAGTATCAGGGAAGATTCCCCATCCTCCTCGTCTTCATATCCAGAAACACCTGCCCTACCCATTCTTTCCCCAACCTTGTCCGATCCCCTTATCTTTAAATGCGTCTCTTGCAAAAAAAACACATCCGCCTTCAGACTACTCAAGTGCACGAACACGTGACCATTTAAAAAAAAATAAAAAATAAAATTTTTTTTTAGTGTACCCAATTCATTTTTTTCCAATTAAGGGGCAATTTAGCGTGGCCAATCCACCTACCCTGCACATCTTGGGGTTGTGGGGGTGAAACCCATGCAAACACTGGGAGAATGTGCAAACTCCACACGGCCAGTGACCCAGAGCCGGGATCGAACCTGGGACCTCAGCGCTGTGAGGCTGCAGGGCTAACCCACTGCGCCACCGTGCTGCCCGTGAGGCAGCAGTGCTAACCCACTGCACCACCTGTTCAGGCCGCAGGCAGGCCCACTGCGCCACGTGTTGCCCCTGTACATGTGATCATTTGAGCGGCCCATTCAGCCCCCTCATGTTCCACCTGATCAGCCTGGTTGGGGTCTCCCTGCCGATCAACCATATCCTTTTTTGGGCTAGCCCCTGGCCCATGTCCTGCTACCCTCCAGGCCCTCCCTTGGATGTCCAACAGCATCACTTTTTAAACGCGCCACACCAACATCAGCGTTGTCAGCACCCTGCCCTCCCCCCATCAAAACAACAACACCATCTCTCACCCCTACACCAACCACCTGACCGCCCCCCAACTCTCCTCCCATTAACTAGCCTGCTCAGCTAGCCTGGCAGCCCCCGCCCAAGACCTCCATGCCTCCTTTCCCCCCCCCCCCATTGATTCCACACTCTGTTCGCACTCCCTCAAAAAACAAAGAAAAGAAAAAGGTGCACTCACCCTTGATGCGCCCCAAGCACCCTGCCACCAAGCCCAACAGAACATGTCAAAGGAGAAAAAGCTCTCCAACCACCACCAAGAGTAATCACCTCCTCACACCACCTCCAAAGTTCAATGTCGGGGCAGCTCGGTGGCGCAGTGGCTAGCATTGCTGCGTCACGGTGCCGAGGTCCCAGGTTCGATCCCGGCTCTGGGTCACTGTCATGTGGAGTTTGCACATTCTCCCCGTGTCTGCGGGGGTTTCGCCCCCACAACCCAAAGATGTGCAGTTTAGATGGATTGGCCATGCTAAAGTACCCCTTAATTGGAAAAAATGAATTGGGTATTCTAAATTCATAAAAAAACAAAAAAGTTCAATGTCCTCCTTCTCCTGCCAGTCCATTGTCCTTCACAAATTCCGTCCCCTCCTCTGGTGTACCAAAATAATATTCCAGATTCTGGAAAGTCACCCAGAAGCGGGTGGATATGAGGCACACCAAACATCAACCCCTTCTTGAAAGGGCAGCTTTGACCAAGTTAAACCTGGCCCTCTTCTTCACCAGCTCTGTGCCCAGGTCCTGGTATACTCACTGCGCCTTCCCTTCCCAGGTGCACCTCCTCTTCTACCTCACCCATCGCAGAATATTCTCCTTGTCCAGGAAAAGGTGCAACCGCATCCCATCGCCCTCGGCGGCTCACCCACCTGCGGCCTGAAAAGCGCCGAGTCAACCTCCAAGGGTCAGTCGAAGGCCCCATCCCCCATCAGCTTTTCCAACATCTTGGCCACTTACATGCTGACATCCGCTCCCTCAATGCCTTCAGGCATCCCCACGATACGCAAGTTTTGTCTTCTGGAGCAGTTGTCAAGATTCTCCACCTTCTCCTTCAGCCCCTTTTGGGTCTCCCACATCACACCCATATCGGCCACCAACGAGGCCAACTGCTCCTCGTGCTCCCCCACCGCCCCTCCACTTTCTGGATCGCCTGGGACTCCAGCCTGTGATCCACATGACCAATCTCTACTTTAAGCGGCTCTACCACCCTGGCCAGGTCCTCCTGGGCTTCCTTTCTCTGCTGGCTGATTATTTTTAAAAGTCCACCAGTTGCCCTTTACCCTCCGCCATCTTGTCTCGCACGAAGATTCTCCGGCTCCCTTCTTCTCGACCCACTTCTGGTCTGCGGATCCATCCACCAGCCACACCAGTGGAGTCTCACTTTCTCCTGGCACTCCTACGCCCTTTCCCATCCAAACTTCCACTTCCGTCCAAAAATATCCACTTTGAGTGGGAGCTACCAAATGTGCGACCGCTCATTCCGTGGCTGCCACTGGAAGCCTCTATTATCTTAGTGTTATGGACAAGCTGGGAATGAAATTGGTACAAGACCCAGAAAGTTCAAGAAAAGCATTATTTTGTGCATGTTAAAATATCAATGCCAGATATCAAGCAAAATGTTTATTTTCAAAAATAAAGAACTTGTCTTGAGTTATGTTCTATTACTATGCAATCCCTCACAAAAATCTCTATACATTGAAAATGTTTCATAGGACATGGAGAACAGTTTCTTCATGAATGTAAATGACCAGGTTGCGCTGGTCTGTAATATATTGTCCAAGGACAAGAAGCTACAGGATGGATACAATGCAATGGGTTTCTCTCAAGGTGGTCAATTTCTGTAAGTATGACTAAAGGGACCTATTTTTTTGGAAATGCAGTTAAAGGGTGGTTTGGCTGACTTTTTGATAGCTTTTTCACTGCTGATTTTCTATTTGTTATAGGAGGGCTGTGGCACAGAGATGTCCTTCTCCTGCCATGGTAAATCTAATCACATTTGGAGGCCAACATCAAGGTAATACTTTTGGTGCAGTGTACTCAATCCAAGTTTACATTTGTTCAAATGTATAATTTTCGAAGGTTGAAACTTTTACATTGTTCTTGAGTGTTCAAAATTAATCCATTAAAGTTTTTTTAAAAATACACTGATATTGGGACAGAGCTTTGAATAAATTGCAGCAAATCTTACTGAATACATCATATTCTTCAACTGACTTCCCTTAATCAAAGGTTGATTTTAAAACATGGAAAGAAAAATCATTTTCTGTCTTTCTTTCAGACTAAGCTTAGATTTTATTTCTCTTCCTCTTTCCCCACCACTCTAGGAGTGTATGGTTTACCCCATTGCCCTGGAGTGAGTTCCCACATCTGTAACTGGATAAGAAAAATGCTGAACTTGGGTGCTTATAGTAGTCCAATTCAAGAGCAGTAAGTATTAGCAGTGTTAGGAGATTTTACAATATCCCTGTCGTTGTTTACAAGAGGAATTGAACATAACAGTAAGGATGTTATGCAGGGCATTGTTTGGTGCGATCACTTCTCGAATAATTGTGCGATTTTTGTCTCCTTTTAAAAAAAATAAAAATTAAAAAAATTTAGTGTACCCAATTCTCTTTTTTTTTTTTCCAATTAAGGGACAATTTAGCGTGGCCAATCTACCTAACCTGCATATCATTGCGTTGTGGGGGTGAGACCCACACAGACACGGGGAGAATGTGCATTTGGTCTCCTTATTTAAGGAAGGATGTAAGTGCATTGTAGGCAGTTCAGAGAAGATTTACTAGATTGATACCTGTAATGAGCAATGTCTTAAGAGGATGTCAGTTGTTTCCATTGGAGTTTAGAAGAGTGAGGGATGACTTGATGTATAAAAGATATTGAATGGTCTCGACAAGGCAGATTTGGAAAGGATGTTTCCTTTGTGGGTGACTTCACACCTAGGAAGCACTGTTTTGAAATGAGGAGTAGCTCTTTTAGGACCGAGATGCGGAGAATTTTCTTCTGAGGGTTGTGCATCTTTAGAACTCTCTGCAGTGGAGGTCATGTAAAAAAAATTTTAAAAAATTTATTACCCAATTCTTTTTTTTTCCAATTAAGGGGCAATTTAGCACGGCCAGTCTACCTACCCTGCACATCTTTGGGTTGTGGGGGTGAGACCCACACGTACACGGGGGAATGTGCAAACTCCACGCGGACAGTGATCCAGGGCCGGAATCCAACCTGGGTCTTCGGCACCGTGAGGCAGTAGTACTAACCACCATGCAGCCCTTTCATTGAATATTTTTAAGACCGAGGTAGATAGATGCTTATTTCAGATTTCCAGCATCTGCAGTATTTTCCTTTTATTAGATTAATAAGAACCAGGAGTAAGCAATAGAGCCCATCCAGTCCACCTTGCCATTCAATACGATCATGGTTGATCTCATCTTGGCCTCAACTCCACTTTCCTGCCCATTCTCCAAAACCCTTCAACCCATTACTAATTAAAGATCTGTATATCTCCTCAAATTTACTCACTGTCCCGGCATTCATCGCTCTCTGGGGGTAGTGAATTCCAGATTCATGACCCTTTGAAAGAAGTAATTTCTCCTAATTTCTGTTTTAAATCTGCTACCCCTTATCCTCAAACTGTGACTTCTCATTCTAGATTGCCCCACAAGAGGAAGCATCTGCTCTATGTCTACTTTGTCAATACCTTTTATTATCTTGTATACCTCAATTAGATCTCCTCTCATTCTCTTAAACATTAGAGAGTATAGGCCTAAACTGCTCAGCCTCTTCATAAGACAAAGTTCTTATCTCTGTTCATAAGATAAACTTCTCTGGAATTAATCTAGTGAACCTACTCTGAATGGCCTCTATTGCCACTACATCCTTCCTCAAATAAGGGAACTAAAACTGTACACTGTACTCCAGGTGCAGTCTCACCAATGTTGTCTACAGTTGCAGCAACATTTCTCTCCTTTTATATTCTATTCCTTTAGCTATAAAGGCCCAAACTCTATTTGCCTGCCATCTTGCGTGCAGCACCTGCATACTAGTTTTCTGTGATTCATACACGAAGACACCCAGATCTCTCTGTATCTAAGCACTCTAGTTTCTCTCCATTTAGATCATTTGCTTTCCATTTTTCTGACCAAAATGGATAATCTCGCACTTATCCACATTAAACCCCATCAGCCACATTTTGGCCCACTCACCTATCTATATCCATTTATAAATTTCTTATTTCCTCATTGCAACTTATTATGCCACATATTTTAATTAGCCAAGGGAATCAACGGTTGTGGAATTGAAAACAAACAGGTCAGCCATGAACTTATTGAATGGTGGAGCAGACTTGAGAGGCAAAATGGCCACTTCAGCTCCCATTTCATATGTTTGTCAGTAATCAGTAAATATCCATTGCACTATGAGAAAGCGAATATGCTGTTCACCGCCCTGTGTTCATATGAGGGTGAAACAATAAAATACACACTCTGACAGCTGGCAAGAGTACAATTTAAATTTACTGTGGTTTGTGAAAACTGGTTTCGGTCAGGAAAACGGGCAACGCTGTAGCACAGTGGGTAGCATGGTTGCTCCAAGGTACCAGGTTCGATTCCCGGCTTGGGTCACTGTCTGTGCGGCTGCACGTTCTCCCTTTGTCTGCGTGGGTTTCCTCCCCGGTGCTGCGGCTTCCTCCCACAAGACGTGCTGTTAGGTGAATTGGACATTCTGAATTCTCCGTGTACCCGAACAGGCGCCGGAATGTGACAACTAGGGGTTTTTCCACAGTAACTTCATTGCAGTGTTAATGTAAGCCTACCTGTGACAATAAAGATTATTTTTTAAAAATCATGCTGGAGGGCGAGGTAAGAATTCTTTGCACAAGTGACTGATATGGGGGAAACTGCTGTTAGTGTAGTGGAAGTGGATAAGATGTTTGACAAACCACACACGAGCTAATTGGAGAAATGTAAGCGGTATGAAATTAAGGGGGAGTGGAGGACAGCATACTTGATTTAAAAACTAGTTATGGTGGGTGGAGGGACATTTGGAGTGGAGGACAGTTTCTCAGCTTGGTTGGTATTTGTCTATGGAATTACATTCCTGGAACGACTTCTGTTCACTATAGATGATGGGCTAGAGGAGGCATAGCATGTAAGTGAGGGCCAAACAAAACTGGAGGGGATGATGAATGGGTCTTTTTAAAACTGGCAGAATTCAATATCGGTGAATGTGAGGTGGTACTTTGAATTTAAAAAAAAATCTGAATGGGAGAAGGCTAGGAATTTTGGAGTTCGCGCTCAGCAAAGGCAAAGTGTCTGGAAGAAGGAATATATAGAAGTCAGGAAACATTTTTTCCAATTAAGGGGCAATTTCGCATGGCCAATCCATCTAACCTGCATATCTTGGGGTTGTGGAGGTGAAACCCACGCACACACGGGGAGAATGTGCAAACTCCACACGGACAGTGACTTAGAGCCGGCTTCGAACCGGGTCTTCAGCGCCATCGTCCCAGTGCTATCCACTGCGCCACAGTGCTGCCCCTGGGAAACATTTATGAATCTAATAGAAAGCCTTAGTTTCAAGTTTCATAATGGGTTTTGGGGTGAACTCTACAAGAAGAATGATGAGGCAGGAAGAGAGTACAGTGGCGTATCTTGAAGTCGCCCATAATGAGTATTTTAGAACAGAGGAAATTTCAGGATGGTTTAATTGCTCTTGAAATTGTGAATGAAATAGAGTGGATAGAAATTTCCCAATGACGAAAGGGTCCAAAAGGAGGGGATAGATATGACAAAATGTAAAAGGTTTAGGACAGAACAAGGAGTTTAAAAAAAATTGTGAGGCTGTGGAATGCATTACCCAAATAGGTGATTGAAGTAGTGACCATGTTGACATGCAAGAATAGATTAGAAAGGTGATTGAAGAAAAATAAACTATCCAGATCAGCAAATAGAGACCTGCATTGATTCAATGTGTCCCTTAAATTCCTATTAGCATTTACAGACCACAAACGCAGAACTTCAAGAGAGCATCATTTAGTTTGCGGTGTTTTCTCTGCTAAATAGCTCAAGAAGCTGCTTTGAATATTGTATTCAATCATGCATATAAACACACAAAAAACATGCTAAGCAAGGCTAATAGATTCTCCGTCGACTGACACCGGTAGCGGGGACCACGATGCGGTGGAGAATCGCAAAATTGGGATCAGCACCAGGCATTGGCGAATCGAACGTGATGCTCCGAGCCCCCTCCCCGGTGCCAGAATCTAGGTCCACGCTGTTTGTAGTGGGTGTAGATCATATGCATTCGTGGTGGGCCAGGGGAGCCCAAAGTCCATCCGAGGGCCACACTCCCTACCCACAACAATGCACTACCCCATCTCTACCAGACCCCCCCATCCCCCAAGAAAAGAGATCCTTGTCTGGAAGCCAGAGAACAGCCCATGGAGGGATAGTGAAAAACATTACAGCTGTAACATTTAGCTTGAAGCTCCATTTGTGGAAGCAGAAAATCTGTGAACCGAGTCTGGAGCCCTCAGATCCATTAGCCGAAAGCCATTCATAACTTTCTAGTAGTGGGCTGTGATTGCCAGCTTCCACAAATCATCTGCAGCTTGAGTGATTGGAATGCACTTCCCTCTCTTTGATGTGGTCAATATTTATAAACAAGGCCCAAGGTGTTTCCTAAGTATATATTTTAAAAAAGAAAAAAATTTAGAGTACCCAATTCATTTTTTCCAATTAAGGGGCAATTTAGTGTGGCCAATTCACCTACCCTGCACACCTTTGGGTCGTGGGGGCGAAACCCACGCAGACACGGGGTGAATGTGCAAACTCCACATGGACAGTGACCCAGAGCCGGGATCGAACCTGGGACCTCGGCGCCGTGAGGCAGCAGGGCTAATCCACTGCGCCACCGTGCTGCCCCTTTCATAAGTATATTAAAGGCAAGAGGAAAACTGGGAAAAAGAGTACGGCCAATTAAGGACAAAAGTAACACTGTGGAGCCGAAGATGTAGATGAGGTATTAAATTAGTATTTTGCATCTATGTTCACTTTAGAGAAGGGCGTCTACTCACCTCGGCTGAAATTCTTACAAAATTCAGAACTTTTTTTTTTTAAGAAAAGCAACTTGATAATCTTTTTGTCACAAGTAGGCTTACATTAACACTGCAATGAAGTTACTGCGAAAAGTCCCTAGTTGCCACATTCTGGTGCCTGTTCGGGTACACAGAGGGATAATTCAAAATTCTCAGCTGGTACGGGAATTGAACCCGCGCTGCTGGCTTTGTTCTGCATCACAAATCAGCTGTCTAGCCCACTGAGCTAAACCAGTCTCCTTAAATACTATTCTGGACAGTTCATTATGAATGGCTACAAAATGATGATGTCTGGCCCAAGGGAAAAGAGAGCAGCTTTTCCATTGTTTAGTATCTTTAGAGTTGAATTTTCATAGGGATTCTCCCAATATTTCTGGATTGGCTATGCTAAATTGCCCCTTAATGTCCAAAAGGTTAGGTGCGGTTACTGGGTTCAAGGGATGGGGTAGAGGTGGGGGCTTAAGTGGGATGCTTTTTCCACGGGCCGGTGGAGACTCGATAGGCTGAATGGCCTCCTTCTGCACTGTACATTCTATGACGTTGTAGATCTAGAAAGCAGGGAGGGAGACTGTTATTTAATTGAATAGATTAGATTGAGAGGGAGGAAGTGTTGGTGGCTATACTGGGTTTAAAAGTGGATAAATCTCCAAGCTCAAATGAGATGTATCCTAGGCTGCTGTGTGAGGCAAGGGCAGAGATTGTAGGGACTCCGATGCCAATTATCAAAACCTCTTTGGCCCCAGGTGAGGTGCCAGAGGAGTGGAGGATGGCTAATATGGAACCATTATTCAGGAAGGGAAATAGGGAAAAAACAGAATTACGGGCCAGTGATTCCAACATCAGTGGTAGGGAAATATTGGAAAAAAATCTTGAGGGACAGAATTAACCTCCACTTATCAAGGGGATATAATTTCTGATAAATTGGATTTGAATTTTGAGATGAACAGGTATGTAGATGAGGATAGTGCAGTTGACGGTGTCAATATAGACTTCAGTAAGGCTTTTGGCAAGGTCCTGCATGGGAGACTAATCAAGAAAGAGCCTATGTAATCCAGGGCAAATTGTTTTTAAAAAATCAATTTAGAGTACCTGATTTTTTTTTCCCAATTAAAGGGCAATTTAGGATGGCCAATCCACCTACCCTGCACATCTGAGTTATGGGGTGAGACCCATGCAGGCACGAGAATGTGCAAACTCCACAGGACAGTGACCCGGTGCCGGGATTGGACACGGGTCCTCCGTGCCATGAGGCAGCAGTGATGATCACTGTGTCACCTGATCCAGGGCAATTTGGACCTAAAATCGGCTTAATGTCAGGAGGCAGAGGGTGATGGTCAAAGCTGGTTCTTGTGACGGCCTGTGTCCAGTGGTGTACTGGAGGGTTTGGTGCTGGGTTCCTTGCTATTTGTAGAATACATTTTAAAATTTTAATTTACTTCCTTTTATTTTAGTTAGTACCCAGTGCCACAATATTTAATAATTCCAGAGACAATTGCATAATTCCATAAACTAATTTCCTTCCGCAGTCCTGAAAACAAAGTCAATCATAACTACATAAAGTAAAAGATAACCCAAAAATTCATTCTCTTCTCTTTCTCCCCACCCACCCCGGGCAAATAAACCCCATCATACTGTTATTAAAGTGCACAAATAATTGGATGTTATTATTACAACAGTATTTGTAGATCTACAATTGTGTAAGCTCTCTCAACACACAGGAATGCTGGTACACAAAGTTGAGGGGACACAGGGTAGATATGAAGAAACTTTCCCCGAATAGAGGGGTTGACAACCAGGGGACATAGATTTACAGGCAGGTGTAGAGGTTTGAGGAAAAACCTTTTCATTCACAGGGTGGTGGGAATCTGGAACTCACTGCTTGAAAGGGTGATAGATATGGGAACCCACAACTTTTAAGCAGCATTTAGCTGAATAAGGATTGCACCAAGTGCTGGAAAATTAGATTAGATTAGATTGGTGCTTGATTCAGCCACCATTCCCACTTTGAATCTCTTCAGTCTGCTTTCCACCCTGTTGGCAGGTCAGTGACCCACAACTTTAGTAAACGTGACACTATCCCACCTTGTCCCCTCCAACCTAGTTATCCTACTCAAATGGAGTTAATTGGAGGAATAATGGAGAAAGGATCTCAGTGATGTCCACCTCTATGGGTTTTCCCCTCACTAATTCAACATACCCATAAAGGGCATGGTGAATTTAATTATTTCTGTAATTGCTGAAAACTGTTAATTGTTTACTTTCAATTGTTTTCCTGTTAGCTTGGTACAGGCAGAATACTGGCATGATCCCTTGAATGAAGACCTATACAGGAACAAAAGTATTTTCTTGGCTGACATTAATCAAGAAAGGGTATGTATACTGTGACTTAGAGAAAAACTTTAACTCCTGGGGCTGTATCAGCATTCTGTTCAGAGATGTATTTTTGTCTTCCGCTGTATTCATACTTGTCTTAGATTAATGCTGGTAGTCATTTATTGGAATAGATATGCCTGGATCTTACTGTAGCAACTGCAGAGTGTAGCCATCAAATGACATTTAAACTTGGGATTTGAATGTTATTTTGAGATTCAATTACTCTCCATTTTTGTTACAGGGCATTAATGAAAGTTATAAGGAGAATCTGATGAAATTGAAGAAGTTTGTAATGGTGAAATTCTCGAGCGATACCATGGTTGATCCAGTTGATTCAGAGGTGAGAATGTTTGCTCTCAACTCTTCATCAGAACAATTTCAATTGTTTTTTTATTTCCATATTTTATAACTCTTGCAGAGAGTTATCAAGGCAAGTAAGGAAACTAAATTGATTCCAGTATACAGTCAGTTATTAGAGAGCATATCTCCAACCCCATCCTCTCACCAATTGTGTACCATCATTACAAGCAGAATTCTGGCTTCATCTCTTTGAAATTCTTATGAACTTTTTTTGTCACTAAGTTGAGACCATATGTTCAGCTGCTGTCTTCCTTCCCCTTGCTTATTTAGCTCTCTCTAGGCACTGTTTCTCATCCATCTCTTATGCCCTCTGAGACCCACCCTCACTAAACAACTATCCTTGGCTGGCTAATCAAATAGTTTTCTCGAGTGCCATTTCTCCTGTTTTAAAACCAACCATCGGCCTCTTCAAATATCACCCTCGACACCTCCGCATTCATAAACTACCCAATCTTTTCCACAACTCCTTGTTTGCATCCGTCACAAAGGGGTCCTCCCTATTCATAAACTACCCAATCTTTTCCACAACTCCTTGTTTGCATCCGTCACAAAGGGGTCCTCCCTTGCTGCAGCATCAAAAGTGCCAACAGGATATCCTACCAAAGTGGAGCTTCATGCATCCTCAGAGCCACTCGAGCATTGCCATCCACCAGGTTGATATCCTTCCTTAAAATTATTCCCAGTAAGGTCTTTCTTAAAATCTGTCACTTTGACCAAAGGATAGTGGGTTTAAAAAGTACTATATAAATGCAGGTTGTTCTTGTTCCACAAGCTCCCTTTATCCCTGTTGACTACGAGCATGGCACTCTACTCAAGTTGGGGATGCATGCGAGGCCACTTCAATAGCATAGCCAGGTCCATGTGTAATCAAATGCGCAGGTCAGACAGTTCCATAATACTTCCAAACATGAATGATTGACCATTAACCAACTTTGATTACTCAAACAACCTAGAGTGTGTACACATTACTGGTCGTTGGGGTGATTCCCACAGCCAGAGTCCTAACTGAACAAAAAGGAAGTGTACACATGATCAGTTAGCTGTTCCATTACATCCATAATTTTTTTAATTAACAGGATAGTGGAACCTAAAGAAAAGAAAAGCAAGTAATGTTGTACAATCTATTTACTGCTTTCCTTAAAATTAAAGCAGAACAATTTTAAACTTCAAAGCCCAAGCCATGGCCGCGCACTACCTACTGTGCCTTCTTCATAAGCAGTCTCATTTTAACAAATCCAACATTTAAAGCATTGCCTTTCATCTATTCCAGTGGTTTGGTTTCTACAAGGCTGGCCAGGCAAAGGAAACTTACACCTTAAAGGAGAGTGTTCTTTATCAAGAGGTAAGATTTGTTACAATGTTACTTACGTGGTTTACCTCTACTCATGCTGTAGAACAGTAAGAAGTCTTACAACACCAGGTTAAAGTCCAACAGATTTGTTTCAAATCACTAGCTTTCAGAGCACTGCTCCTTTCTCAGGTGAATGAAGAGGTATGTTCCAGAAACATTATGACTCAGTACTCAACACAAGACAACTGTCAATCTCCAGCCGCAATTTTGCAACTCATCCGCTTCATTCTGGATCACAACTTCACCTTCGATAACAAGTTCTTCATCCAGATGCACGGAACAGCCATGGGGACCAAATTCGCACCACAATATGCCAACATCTTCATGCACAAGTTTGAACACTACCTTCAACCGACGTTATACACCAGATACATAGATGACTTTTTTTCCCTTTAGAGCCACGGTGAAGAATCACTGAAACGACTACACGATGACAAGTTCCTTCCCACCATCAGACTCATCATGGACTACTCTCCAAAATCGGTTGCATTCTTGGACACACTCATCTCCATCATTTATTTTAGACGGGCAGCATGGTCGGCAGAGGCTTGGAGGGCCGAAGGGCCTGTTCCTGTGCTGTATCAAGGACAGTCATCTCAGCACTTTGCTTTACCACAAGCCCACGGATAACCTCACGATGCTCCACTTCTCCAGCTTCCACCCTAAACACATTAAAGAAACCATCCCCTATGGACAAGCCCTCCGTATACACAGGATCTGCTCAGACGAGGAGCATAACAGACATCTACAGACGCTGAAAGATGCCCTCGTACGAACGGAATATGGCACTGATCAATAGACAGTTCCAACGCGCCACAGCAAAAAAACACACCGACCTCCTCAGAAGACAAACACGGGATACAACCGATAGAGTACCCTTCGTCGTCCAGTACTTCCCCAGAGCGGAGAAACTACGACATCTTCGAAGATGAACATCTTTCCAAGGTCATCCCCACACCCCCACTACTTGCCTTCAAACAAACCATTGTTTGCAGCAAACTACCCAGCCTTCAGAACAACGACACCACACAACCCTGCTACGGCAATCTCTGCAAGAAGTGCCAGATAATCGACATGGATACCACCATTACACGCGAGAACACCACCCACCAGGTATGCGGTACATACTCTGGCAACTCTCTGCCAACGTTGTCTACCTCCTACGCTGCGGGAAAGGATGTCCCGAAGCGTGGTACATTGGCGAGACCATGCAGACGCTGCGACAACGGATGAACGGACATCGCATGACATTTGCTAGGCAGGAATGTTCCCTTCCAGTCGGGGAACACTTCAGCAGTCAAGGGTATTCAGCCTCTGATCTCCGGGTAAGCATTCTCCAAGGTGGCCTTCAGGACACGCGACAATGCAAAATCACCGAGCAGAAACTTATAGCCAAGTTCCGCACACATGAGTACAGCCTCAACCGGGACCTTGGATTCATGTCGGTCATCCCCCACCATCTGGCCTGGCTTGAGACAATTCACACCTCTAACTTTAACCTGGTGTTGTAAGACTTTACTGTGCTCACCCCAGTCCAACGCCGGCATCTCATGCTGTAGAAAGTCACCTCCCTAGAAGACCAAATGTCAGGCTAACAGCCTTTTCTGACTAAAATTCCGGAGAGAAATTTGACTGGACATCACAAAACAAGGTACAACAAGATAAAAAGGGCTATCGAGGGAAAACAGATGAGCAATGAGAAATAGCTAGTGTTGGAAAGGTTACAAATCAAGTTTGATTAAAACATATAAAACAGAAACTTTGGCACCTATGAGAACAGATAATTAAAAATGCCAATACTGGAAAAGCCAAGAGAAAATTAGCAAGGGGGCTGCACGGTGGGAAAGAAAGAATTGGGTACTCTATATTTTTTTTAAAACTTTCGTGTAAAAATATCCCAGGCCACTAAAGCATTCTTGAGGTTTGGATGTGGCTAAGATTAAGGGGCAAACTTTCAATCGAGAGGGTTTTGACATGACTGAGTTGGGGAGGGAGGGCTGAATTATAAAACTGTGCTTTATTGCTATGGTCACACCACTTCTCACTACCAGAATGAGGATTTGGGTAATTTCGATGTCAAGCATGCTATTAGGATCCTAAAGGAATCCGGGAAAGAAATAATGGTGACTGGGATCTTCTACAATTAGTGGATATGGATTTTAAATGTGATCACCAAAGTAAGAGTTTGAGTTGGAGAAACCTTTAGTTATAAGTAACTGAGTGAAGAAGATTGGAGTAACCCGGTTGTTAGTTTAAGGATTATCATGAAGTTAATCATTTCCATTGGCCAATTTGTGATGAGGGTGTACATCCAAATGAGTTCAGTCTGATAGCTTGGGAGCAAAACTAGTAGTTTGAAATGAACAGCCACTGGGCGGTGCAGTGGTTAGCACTGCTGCCTACAATGCAGAGGACCTGGGTTCAATCCCGACCCTGGGTCACCATTTGTATGGTGTTTGCACATTCTCCCTGTATCTGTATCGGTTTCACCCCCACAACCCAAAGATGTGCAGGTTAGGTGGATTAGCCACGCTAAATTGCCCCTTAATTGGAAAAAAATAATCGGTTACTCTAAATTTAAAAAAAAAAAAATGGGCAGCCAAGGTGGCGCAGTGGTTAGCACTGCTGCCTCACAGCACCAAGGTCCCGGTTCAATCCCGGCTCTGGGTCACTGTCCGTGTGGAGTTTGCACATTCTCCCCGTGTTTGCATGGGTTTCCTCCCACAGCCCAAAGATGTGCAGGGTATGGATTGGCCATGCTAAATTTCCCCTTAATTCCAAAAAAAAAAATGAACAGCCACCATCATCTGGAAGGAGTTAGGCTATTGTCAGCAATCACTCCATAATCTTGTCAAAGTGAGGTCCCAGTAAACACTGCATTTAAGTCGGATGTTGGAAAAATATTTTGGTTGCCCAAATTCGACTGAGTGCAAGACTGAAAGCTTCAATGAAATTTCCAAAGAGGACATGGAACAGAACATGCCAGTTTTTCTTGCAGTTGACATTAACAGCCAGATGAGCAAGTTACCAGGTGGTCTAAGCCCAAACAAATTTCTGAGGGAGTGGTTTTACAGAAAACAAAAGAATTAATAAACTTCTTTTTTTTTTCTCATAGGATCGATTGGGACTGAAGGCAATGGATAAAGTGAAAAAACTGGAATTTCTAACTGCAAATGGGGACCACCTTCAGTTTTCAGAGGAATGGTTCATCAAGAACATAGTTCCTTACCTGAAGTGATCCTTTTACTAAATCAGAAGATTAACTGATTATTCAACATCCCTATCATGGCATGTTTTAACACTGTCCATTATCTAAAGCATTGCAGAGGTTAAAGGAGGAGGGAAAAGGAGAAAAGTTACTACTCTCCAGATATTGCAAAGCTCACTGTTCTAATGCACTGACTCGATAATTTCTAATGAAGTTTTGCTTAGCTTTAACAATACTTACTGATTTAAGATAATTTCCAAGAGGTTTCGCTTAGCTTTAACAATACTATCTATTGTACATCACAAAAATCATTAAAATACTCTCAATGTAACTAGAAATAGAACAGGTGATCCACTTAGAGAAACAGCTGAAGTGTTAAGTTTTTATGACAGGAGAGAAAAGCATAGAATTCTCCGAAGTAGTAGCTCTCTCATATATACCCAACTTGAATGAGTTCATCCTTACACTGGCACAAATAACAATGCAACATTACCCAAAAGCAGTTATGAGCATATTGCAGTCCTACAGCCTCTTCAAACATGGTTAGGACAGTTTGAAGTATTATAGATGTAATGATGCATCTCCCTACATCCCATTGCCATCTATTAGGATCAAGGTTAAAAAAATGACAATCAGAATAGCTAGTGGCTGTGATTTTCATTGTTCAACTAGAGTGGCACTGAATGTACAGTTAGGTTAATTATGTTTCGCCAAACCAACTTGGCAGAAGTTGTTCTGTATTGTGTGAGCTTTATTCTACAAAGCATGACCCTATTCAGCTATGATTGTGAGAAAAAGTCTACAGATATTGCCAGAATAGTTTTTCCTGTTTTTATCTGCAATTGCTTTTCTAATAAAAATTCCTACAGTCATCTGTCGTAATCTGCTTTGTACAAGTATTATTGTGGTTTGTTCTTTTAACATTTCCAGCACGTCCCACTCACTCTTCATATCCAGCTTTGAAACCCCCCACCAAAATTCAGCTGTTCAGAGATGGGCAGGACTAAATAGCATGTAATTGGCTGGCTGGCAAGTGCAGAACTAGAAAAATACAAGATAGTGTCCTTTCTAATACTGGAACTTGCCCTTTAACTAGAGTTATACGTAGCCCAGCATGAAGTATTCTTGGAATTATGTTCAGATAAGTTCAGTTAAAAGCTGACCAGTCCTAAACAGGCAATGTAGCACCCAGTTTTACCTCTGATTTACTCATGGCCATTAATCAGCAACCTTGAAGAAAATGCAAGACACTGTATAAGCAAGTTGGCAAATTTTATTTTGCAGTTTAATCCTGACATACATAAGATAGAATAGTAACCACAAGAAGCAAGAACCAAGTTTGATCCCTCGTATAGTTCTGAAATTATGCTGATCGATATTGAGTTTTGAACATACAATACAGTAGCTAAGTTATCACACCACAAGTAGGCTGTTGACATCAATCTATACTTGTACAATTGATATCCTGTACTATTAGGGGGGCAGTAACTTGGTCAATCTGTACTTGTACAATTGATATCCTGTACTATTAGGGGGCAGTAACTTGGTCGAAAGCTCAAGAACCTTTTACTGTCAAAGTACACTTCAAATGTTGAGAACTCAAGTTCATTACATTATAAATTGAAGATTGAAACAGTATAGTCAATTTGAAATAATTTGCTATAGCAGCCTTGCATCTCAATTGTAGCCATATATAATCATGGTATATTTATTGCCTCTGAAATTCCCACCACCATCATAAATTAGCAAGTATTTCCCAAAATAACCACACAAAACTCAGACATTTACTTACACCATAATCAATCAGAGCTCAATGACCCATTCAGAAATCATAATATACTTTGTTAGTCCACAACTATTGCCCCACTTGTTAGTACAGTTCCAATATTGATCATTGCAAAATTAAAATTAAGCAAAATGTACCTCAAACAAATGCAGATAAATGAAAACAAGCATGAAATGTGATACAACAATGCTTTCACTGTGAACGGAATTTATTTTAAATTGAAATAATTCTGAAGGAGAAAAATTACTCCTACTGAAGCAAATTAACATTTATAGAGAGGAATCAGAAGTAATTTAACTGTCTGGGATATGGAATGATTCATAGACTTAACTTGATAGGAAAAGAACCCTCTCTGAAAGCAGGCACCAAAACTCAGGGATTGCATTGTGTTAGCAATATTCTCAAACTATGCTGTACACATTTCAATAAGAACTGGACCCTGAGAAAAAGTTCCAATATTTTAAATTATTTTAGCCACAACGGAGGGCAAAACATGTCAGGATTCCAATTTCAACTCTCAACTGCTCTGCTAGAAGCAAACTGTGGAAGTACAACTCATGTTGCCACATTGGTAAGGTACATGATGGAGGAAGATTGTGAGAAACAATGTTGGAGGTTGCATTTTCAGTAGAAATGCCCATCTGAGTATGGAATGCTTTAAAGACAGTTAGTCCACAATAACCTATCGCAGCCCTCATCCAAGTTATGGAGGATATCAGACTGATACACAACCACATCCACAAGATTCAGCTTCTAACTCCCATTAAAACTAAAATTCAGGATCTCATCCTTTCATCCACAATTTTTGGTCTGGTTCAAAGACAAAGTTCTTAACCTTGGATGTGTTACAATTATACACATTGATTCATCTAGAAAAGGCTACATGGTTTCAGGAATTAAAACAATCCCAGCAGTGCAGTGAATAGCTGTTTCACCTATAATTTAAAACTAAAAGCAATGGCGTTTCCACAGAACAGACCCCAAATCTGAAATAGTTGAAGCAAGAGGGCACATAAAATGAAACCAAAAATTGTAATTGCATATCAGAACTCCCTTATGCACTGATGGCAGACCGTCCAAGGTTAGAATGGTATCAATGCATTTAAAATTTTAAAAATTATTTAAGCAAGGGCAGGTAAAAGAAATAAACGCCTCTCCCTGTCCACCCAAAGAGCTCAGCAATATTAGTCTTTAATAAAGTTGCATTTTGGTGCACAAAACTCACTCACAAAAGTTCTCTCCAATTGTTTCCATCTCTTATTGTGTTCTACTCCCATAGATTCATGAATACTGTTAGAATCTCAGGCCAGCCATCATGCTCTAATCCAGCTATTTTAGGCCATTTTATACTGGAAAGTGTAATCCCAGTACATCTGAGGTATATGCTGTAGCAGATTAATTACCTCTCATGAGGAGTGATAGGACAAGTTTAAGAGTAGAATGTGCAGAAAGTTAGCTTGTTGCTTCTACAGATTAATCGGAGTTCATCATTACTAGCGAAGACATTAATATCATGCCTGTAGGTAAACGCCCTCAGTAACCATACATTTAACAGGATATTTCTGTTACTGTAGTCGCCAGTTTCTTCCCATTCCAGACAGTCTTGAATTGTTCTGGGATGGGGCACTCGACCTGTAAAAGAAAAATCAACCAAGTGAACAACTGCTAAAATAAATATTTTTTTATTCCATGAATTTTCATGAACAATAAACTGAGGATCTGGATCTTTACTTTATAGCCAGTGATAGCATCAAGACATTGTTAAAATCTCATTTACGGGATGGGAGCATTGCTGGCCAGCATTCATTACCCACCACTAATTGTCCTCGATATGGTAGTGCTGAGCTGCGTTCTTGAACCACTGTAGTCCCTGTGGTGTAGGCACGCTCAGTACTTTTAGGGAGGGAGTTCCAGGATTGCGACCCAGCAACAGTGAAGGAACGGCAATATATTTCAAAGTCAGGCTGGTGAGTGGCATGGAGGGGAACTTCTCAGTGGTGATGTTCCCATGTGTCTGCTGCCATTGTCCTTCTAGATGGTACCAGGAATGAGTTTGAAAGGTGTTGCCCAAGAAGCCGTGGGAGTTTCTGCAGTGCATCTTGCAAATGGTACACACTGCTGACATTGTTCGGTGGTGGAGGGAGTGAATATTTGCAGAAAGGGCACCAATCAAGCAGACTGCTAGGTCCTGGAGGGTGTCAAGCTTCAAGTTGTTGGGGCTGCACTCATCCCAGACAAGGGGAGTATTCCATCACGCTCCTGATCTGTGCCTTGTAGATGGTGGATAGGCTTTGAGTCAGGAACTACTCACTGCAGGATTCCTAGCCTTTGACGTGCTTTTGTAGCCACAGTGTTTATATGGCTTGCCCAGTTCAGTTTGTTCAATGGCAACCTCCAGGATGTTGATAGTGGAGGATTCAGCCATGGTAATACCATTGAATGTCATGGGATGATGGTTAGATTTTTTTCTTGTTGGAGATGGTCATTGCCTAGTACTTCTGTGGCAAGAATGTTACTTGTCAGCCAAAGCTTGGATACTGTCCATGTCTTACTGCATTTGACATGGGTTGCTTCAGTATCTAAGGAGTCGCAAATGATGCTGAGCATCGTGCCACCATGAGCGAACGTTTCCACCTCTGACTTTATGGAAAGGAGGTCATTGATGAAGCAGCTGAAGATGGTTGGGCCGAGGACAGTGCCCTGAGGAACTCCTGCAGTGATGCCATAGCCTCTCTGGTTTTGACAATTAATTCCTCAAGATTTACCTCATGTTATTCCATGTTTTTCTATTTTTGAAAGGCTATTATTGAGAGGCTTAAAGTTTAAAAGTACACCCATGGAATTTCTACTATCAACATGATTTGGCATTTCCTTGAAAAACTTTATTTTGTTTTCAAGTAAACCTCCTGTAATGACTCCATGCTGTTGCCAACTCGTTCCATAGATAACTAGTTGTTTCATGGTTCAATCTTTTAAAGATGTCTCTCAATGCTTTATTCACAACAGGCTGCATGCAGTCAACGGATTAGCTGTGTTCCTTCTTAAGGTTAAATCAGTTAGCTGATTTTTCTCAAGCAAAGTACATTCTGAGAAATGCCATCCTGTTAGATGTTATAAGTTTGTTGTTCTTCACTATGGGTCAAGTACCTACGCAGAAGTAGCCCCAAATTGAATTCTTAACCTCAACCATGAAACACTGAAGTTTAATAAGGTGGTATGTCAATGATTTTACGGAATGGCAGAGCAGACTTGAAGGACCATGCTCACATTTCTTATGACATGCTTTCATTCAATACTTCCACCTAACTGCACAATATTGGCTGATCATTTAGGAGGCAAGTATAGCAACCACTTACCATGTCTCAAATCACCAAGATGCAGTAAACCTATTATATTTGAGAGATGGTTTACATTAAACTGCAGTCATGTGGTCTCCTGACACCAGGCATTCTGGTAGTTGAAGTGCAGCCAGACAACTTTGCTTGGTTAGCGGTTTGAATTTTGATCATCTGGAGTTTAGAAACAGGCTCTAGCCTTTAGTGGACAAGCCCAATCAGAATGTCAAGACCTGCTTGAATCATTAATGATTGCATAAGCAAATTAATGAGAACATTATCTGTAGCTCCCAATGCTTAATGGTCAGAATCTGTGAGATCTTCAAAGGTAAAAAAGTTTGAATACAGATTTTACACTGGTAATTTCTGAAACAGGTTTTGGGGGTACATGTTACAGGACTGGAAAGAAAAACATGAAGGCAATTAATTGGATTACTGCTGCACACTCAATGGCTCACTGGAGTTCCTTCACTTTCTGCTTCCCCACAGAATTGCACGAACAAAAATAGGTGGCAAAACTATACTTACAAAATCATCATCGACAGGAACCAAGACATTCATCTCAGAGGACTTGGCACTGACAATCTCACAACTGAGGGAATCCTTACTAAGGTAGATATGGCAGCCATCAGTCTTATTAATGGAAATAGTTGGCACTTTACCCAACACCTGAGCGGCGGGTGGGGGGGGGGGGGGAAAGAGAGAGAATTGGAGAATCACATTAGATGTAGACTTTACAGACAGAAAGCATCTGAATGAAAAACAATTGGAAGGGAATGTTAATGAAACCAAAACAGTAGTAAATTTCTGCAACGTGTTCACAAAGGTTAGTCATTGAACATAGAAAACTAAATTGAGGAAATATGGAACAGTTTCATTTAGGGTTCAAACCCAATTTAATTGAACATCAACCTTTTTCTCAGATGATTGGGGATAAGATTTTAATAAACCTGAAAAATTGGTACCAATATTTCATTAATAAATTGCTTGAGTTTATGGGCAGCACGGTGGCGCAGTGATTAGTGCACGGTGGCGCAGTGATTAGTGCACGGTGGCACCGAGGTCCCAGGTTCGATCCCGGCTCTGGGTCACTGTCCGTGTGGAGTTTGCACATTCTCCCCGTGTCAGCGTGGGTTTCGCCCCCACAACCCAAAAGATGTGCAGGCTAGGTGGATTGGCCACGCTAAATTGCCCCTTAATTGGAAAAAAATGAATTGGGTACTGTAAATTTAAAAAAATGAATAAATTGCTTGACTTTTGGCAGTGAATTGGTAAAAATAATTTCTCCCCCCCCCTCCCCCAGTTTTAAGTGGACAGCTGCACCTGAATTTTCACATCAAGATACTTGGCATCAGATCAGTGAAGTCAACATACAAGTATGTTCTGTACATCTAAGCTAATGCTACAGATGTGATTTATGTGTCTCAAGATGCCATTTTCAATTTAAAAATTAAAATTTTTATTTAAAAAAAGAGGACCTAGGATTATGTCTAGATATTTCCATTCTTTATGCTGCAGAAAACATCAGTCTTCCATTCTTAGATATGGAGTAAAGACAGCACTACAATATCAGTTGTCGGGACAACACGTGGCACAGTGGTGAGTACTGCTGTCTACAGCGCTGAGGACCCGCGTTCACTGTCACTGGGTCACTGTCCGTGTGGAGTTTGCACATTTTCCCCGTGCCTGCCCAAAAAGTGCTGGTTAGGTGGATTGGCCACCCTAAATTGCCCTTAATTGGAAAAAAAAATAATTGTGTACTCTAAATGAATCAGAAAAAAACAAAAATCAGTTATCAGCAATTGTCCTGTTAAAACAAAGGTTGAAGACCAATAGGTCAGAAAAGACAGTTTGCTAAAAGATCATAATCGTTACCCATAAATTTTTAATGATCTTTTAAAAAAAAAAAATCAGGTTATAATACAAGAGGAAAATTACATTAGTGATAACAGATTTTGGAACTTCTGGTGGTGGCATGTAGGTGGAGGTCGCACGTTAGGTGGCTCCTGCTCCAGGCTTTTATGCCCGGTTTCATGGACAGGTTTTGAATTAACTAGTGTGGGAAGGTACAAGGAAGGTGGGAGATGTCGAAGACCCAGAAGAGCACCGGACAGAAGGGGGCAAACAAAGGCATGCCGTCAAATGAGTTGGTGAGCCCGGCAGGAAGAAAGGTGGCAGAGGTTGGGTGGGGCCACTCCTCTCTCAGTGGAAATTCACCCAATGAGTTGGACATGGCACATCGGTCGCTCAGGCTGAAGCCACGAAGGGCAAATGAGCCACGAAGGGCGGTCACAATTTGCTTCCATAAGTTTCATGTGAAGGAGAAGGCCCTTAGTTGGACAAAGCAGAGGCGAGATGGGAAGGTGTTGGTATACGAATATACCAGGACTTGACAGCGGAGTTGGCGAGAAGGTGGGTGGCCTTCCGATGGGTGAAGGCGGAGCTACACAGCAACAGCGCAAGGTTTGGAATGGTCTACACAGCGAAGGTGATAGTGATGCACAACTCGAGGGTTTTCTGTTTCAAGACGGTGTTCGTGAAGACCAAAGGACTGGGACTTGGTGAAGGGATGGGGACTGTGCTTTGTCTTGACCTCTCTTTTTCTTGGTTTCTCATTTTGCATTTGATGGAAGGGTTGTATGATTTGTGTGTTTTTTGAATGGGGGAAGTGTAGTATACCTGTTACAGTTGTTTACAAGTGTATTGGCTTTGGGTTTATGTCTTTTATCTGGGGGTTCAGTTTTGCATTGATTTCAGGACCTCTGCACTAGCAAGTGAAGGTTGGCTAGTGAACTGGAGTGTGGTGGGGAGGGGGGGGGGGGGGGGGGGGGGGGTGTTGGAACAGGTTTTGGTGGGCCTTGGGCGTGGGGGGGGGGGGGGGAGAAATCGATACAGGGAGGGATATTTGCAAGAGGAAATGAATTGGGGGGGGGGGGGGGAAAAAGAGAAATTCTGGGAGGTAGGGGTTTGATGGAAACAAAAGGTTGGGGCGGTTCAGGCCAGGACCCAGGGTTATGATGATGGCGGATGGGGCAGATATGGGATAGTGACGGGTGCGTTAAGGGGAGGTTGATGGCATTGCCGAGTGTATATGGCCCCAACTGGGACGATGCGGGGTTTATGAAGACGGGGTGCTATCTGGATACACACGAGTTGATAGTTTGGGGGGTGGGAGAGAGGAGGGGAGAGACTGGAATGTGGCGCTGGAGCTGAAGATCGCTGACCCAGTCCGGGGAGGGGAGAGACGAAGGCTGTGCTCATGAGGGAGATGGGAGGAGTGGACCTGTGGAGGTTCTGGCATCCGACCAAACAGGAGTATTTGCTTTTCATCCCGATACACAAGGTGTATTCGAGGATTGACTTTTGCGGTGGGAAAGGCGCTATTGGCTGGGGTTAAGAGGGAGGAGTACTCCACAATCGCGATTTTGGATCACACTCTGCATTGGATGGATGTGGTTTTTTGAGAAGAGACAAGAGACCGGGGTGGAGGGCAGCACGGTAGCACAGTGGATAGCACTGTTTGTTTCACAGCGCCAGGGTCCCAGGTTTGATTCTACGACTGTGCAGAGTCTGCGTGTGTTTCCTCTGGGTTCTCCAGTTTCCTTCTACAAGACCCGAAAGACAAGCTGTTAGGTGATTTGGACATTCTGAATTCTCCCTGTGTACCCGAACAGGAGCCGGAATGTGGCGGAGGTGATTTTCACATTAACTTCATTGCAGTGTTAATGTAAGCCTACTTGTGACAATAATAAAGATTATTGATTATTAGAATGGATGTGGGGTGTTAGCAGACCAGACCTTCTGTGATAAGATTGTGACGGTGATGGAGGAGTATGTGGGGTTTAATTGCACAGGGGAGGTCTCGCGGTCGGTGATTTGGGAGGCTCTGAAGGGAGGAGGCGATCTCGTTCAAGGCTAAGGTGGATAGGGAGAGAGGAAGGAACGCCAAAGACTGATAGGAGATTTTAGAGGTGGATGGGAGGTACGTGGGGGACCCAGACCTGGGTCTCCCCACAGACAATGGTCCAGGGCCGAGATCAGATCCGGGTCCTCGGCACTATGAGACAGCAGTGCTAACCACTGTGCCGCCCCCGATTGCGAATGATGTTGTACAAGTGCAATACTTTTTAACCCCAAGTCCTACGTTTCTGCATATGTTACAGGACTGAATTAAGTTGCCTACTGCTGAAAACCGTAAATCTGCTGTTTCCTCCAATGTCCATTTCCAGTGTTGAAAGCTGTTATTTCTTTGAGCAGGACACAGTTATTTTCTCCTCCCCTGCTTCAATTACCTGAATTTTCACATCCCTGGAATTTATGATCTCCACAATTCCAACAACATCTTCAAAAACTAGACCCATTTTCTTGCAGTTATCTGTAAAACAAAAAGCAACAGATGTGTCAGGCTATAAAAATCTGCACCATTACAAATCCCATGAAATCCCATTAGCATTTGCATTTAGTAAGCCTTCGCCAAGAGGCACTCAAAATCTGGTCAGGACTTCATTTTTCTCCAAACATTAATTATATAACTGATTCAATTAATAAAGCCCTGCAGATTAAGACCAATTGTAGTGCCACTTTAGATGCTTTGGCTAAATTCTGCTAATTCACCAAGGCAAGGGTTGAACCTTAAAAATTCCTCACATGCACGGCTGAGTTCTCATTGGACAAGTGTACTGTAGTGTAAGGGAGGTCCTTCTGACACTAAGGTGACTATTTTGAAATGTTAGCATACTTCAAGTTAGTGTTTTGATTGGATGTAAACTACAGTAACATGGTTGAGTGGCCCAGAGACCGAAGATTTAAAAAAGTATGTTTTTAAATTTTTTTAAATTACATGCAAGCTTTTCATTTGATCAGATTACATTTGAAAATTAATATTCGAAATGTAACAAATTGAAACTTACCCCAAAATTGTTTCAATGTTGAAAATAACCAGTTGGTATTTTGGCATACACTACATTTGTTTGAGACCAGGCACATCCCTGAGGATGGGATCTTCTGATTTGGAAGGTGCTCAGGGACAAGAGGGTCAGACTGCAGCTGAAGCAGGTAAAAAGGCTCAGAGGACAGGAGTGTCAGCCTTTGCAGCTGTCCAACAGATCTGATATTGTTTCAGCTCATTTGGATGGAGGCACAGGGTGGACGAGCTGACTGGCTGGCACTGTCGTACTGGAAGCCATTCAAATTTCCTTTGGGGGGGGTGGGGTAAGAAAGGGAGCACACTAAGGAAGCTAGTGGTAGTCGGGGACAGTCGTGTATGGAGCATTGATAATACCCTCCGTAGCAACAAATGAGAGCCCAGGTGGCTATGTTACCTGCCCAGGTGTTAGGATTGGAAAGGAACTTTCAGTGGGAGGGAGAGGATCCAATGGTTGTGGTCCTTGTAGGTACCAACAATATCAGCAGGTTGAAGAAAGGGGTTCTGCATAGTCAGCATGAAAGGCTAAGCACCAAATTAAACAGAACCGTAAAAAGGTAATAATATCTGGATTATTAAGTGAACCGTGTGCAAATTGGCATAGGACAAATAAGATTACAGAAATGAACACGTGGCTCAAAGGCTGATGTGAGAGACGTGGGTTCTGGTTTGTGGGACACTGGCACCAGTATTGGGGAAAGTGGGATCTGTACCGTTGGGACATTTGATATCTGAACTTTGCTAGGTCCTAGTGAGTCACCTAACTAGGGAAGAGAGGGTTTTAAACTGAATAGTGGGGGCAAAGGGTCAAATTTGGGAAGATGTGGTAAACCAAAGAGCAGAAATAGGGCAAAAGAGAAAGGTACTAATGTGGGAAATGATAAACAGACCATGACAGGAAGGAATGGAGTACACAAATTGGACAGTGATAAAAAAAACTAAAGGCTCAGTATCTAAAGGCTTGTAGCATTCAAAACAAAAAGATGAACTTAATAGTGCAAATAGAAATTAATAAAGGATGATCCGATAGCCATCATAGAGACATGGCTGCAGGATGACAAATTTATACCCGAATATTGAAGGGTACATGACATTTGAGGACGACCGGAAGTTAGGAAAAGGTGGAGAAGGTTAACTAATAATGGTATAAACAAATGGATAGGGATGACCTATGCTCAGGAAACCACGATGCAGAAACGGTTTGGGTTGAGATGACAAAATGATAAAGGCAGGACGTCACTTGTGGAACTGGTGTATAGGCCCCCAACTGTAACTATATGGTAGGTCAGAGTATAAAAGGGGAGAGAATGGGAGTTTGTCATAAAAGTACAGCAATAATCATAGGGGATTTTAATCTACATATAGACTGAAAAAAAATCAGATGGTCAAAGTTAGCGTAGATGAAGAGTTCATATAATGTTTGGGGTGATTTCATAGAACAGCACATTTGGGCATCAACCAGAGAGCAGGATTTACTAGACCTTGTATTGTGGGATTCATTGATAACCTCAATGAAGGCATCCTGCTGTTGCAGCAATCATAACAGGATTGAATTTTACATTCAATTTGAGGAAGTGCCATGTATTTTAAACTTAAATAAGGTAAATTATGTGAGCATGAATGTGCAGTGAGTTAAAGTAAACTGGCAAATGACCTTAAGTGATAGGTCAAGAGGTTCAGTGACAGGCAATTAAAGGATACTTCAAAATACACAGAATAGTTGCATTTCAATGATCAAGGGGAAGGCTCACCATCCGTGGTTAACCAAAAAAGTTAAAGACAGTATCAAACTTTTTTTTAAAAAAAAGCATATAATCTCGCAAAGACAGGTAGCAGGTCAGAGAATTGGAAAGAACAACAAAGAATGGCACAGAGATTGAGGGGAGGGGGATTAGAGTACAAGTGAAAGTTAGCTGGTAATATGAAGACAGAATTTTTTTAAAATAGAAAAGAGAGTACTGGACCTATAGAAATTGTGTCTGGGTAATTGAAAGTGCAAAGTAGGTCTATGGCAGACAAGACAAACAGGTATTTTGCATCAGTTTACACTATAGAGGACATGCTACAGGGCAGGTGGTAGCATTGTGGTATTGTCACAGGATGAGTAATCCAGAGACCCAAGATAATGCTCTGGACACCTGGGTTCGATTTCCACCATGGCTGGTAGCGAGTACAGTGGTTAGCACTGCTGCCTCACAGCACCAGGACCCAGTTCAATTCCGGCCTTGGGTGATTGTCTGCGTGGAGTTTGCACGTTCTCCCCGTGTCTACATGGGTTTCCTCTGGGTACCCTGTTTTCTCCTCACAGTTCAAAGATGTGCAGGTTAGGTGGATTGGTCATGATAAATTGCCCTTAGTGTCCAACGGTCTGGTGGGGTTACGGGGACAGGGCAGCAAATTGGGCATCGGTAATGTGCTTTAAGAGAGTCGTGCAGACACGATGGGCTGAATGGCCTCCTTCTGCACTGAAGGGACTCTATGATTGTACAAGTAACATCCCAGAAATAGCAGGAAATGGGAGGGAGGAACTCAGGAAACCTACATCACCAGAGAAACAGTACGGAGCATAGAATCCTTAGTGTCAGGAGGAGGCCATTTGCCCCATCGAGTCTGCATGGACCCACCGAAACAGCACCCTATCTAGGCCCACACAACAACCTATCTCTGTAACCAAGTAACCTCACCTAACCCTTTGGCCACCAAGGGACAATTATGCGTGGCCAATCCACCTAACCTGCACATCTTTGGGCTGTGGGAGGAAACCGGAGCACCCGGAGGACACCCATGCAGACAAGGGGAGAATGTGAAACTCCACAGAGACGGTCACCCAAGGCAGGATTTGAAACCAGGTCCCTGACACTGAGGCAGCAGTGCTAGTCACTGTGCCACCAACAAGGGCTGTGGGCTGACAAACCCCAGAGTCCAGATGGACTTCACCATAAGGTTGTTGTTAAAAAAAAAAAAGCTCATGGGATAATTGATGCATTAGTTTTAATTTTCCAAAGTTCAATGAAGGATCCAATATTTCGGAAAAATTGCAAACATATCTCCTTTATTCAAAAAGGGAGGGAGACAGAAAACAGGAAACTACAGGACAGTTAGTCTAACATCTGCAATAGGGAACATGTTGGAAGCTGTTGCAGGGGACGTACTAAAATTCAAGGCAATCAGGTAGCATCAACATGGTTTTGTGAAAGGGAAATCAATTTATTGGAGATTTTTGAAGGAGTTACATGTGCTTTGGATTTATTATACTTAGATTTCCAGAAGGCACTTGATAAGATGCCACATCAAAGGTCACGGTGGAAAATAAAAGCTCATGGTTTAGTGGGTAAGGCTAGTTAACAGGAAGCTGTTGACATAAGTGGGTCTTTTTCTAGTTGGCAGCATGTAACTAGTGGTGTGCCAAAGGGATCAGTGCTGACACGGATTGGATTGGATTTGTTTATTGTCACGCGTACCGAGGTACAGTGAAAAGTATTTTTCTGCGAGCAGCTCAACAAATCATTAAGTACATGGGAAGAAAAGGTAATAAAAGAAAATACATAATAGGGCAATACAAGGTATACAATGTGGAAAGGGTGTTTCCTGTTGTAGGAGAATCTAGAACTAGACGTCACTGTTTAAAACTAAGGGGCTGCTCATTTAAGACAGATGGGAACCTTTTTCTCGGAGGGTCATGAGTCTTTGGAATTCTCTTCCTCAGAAGGCGGTGAGAACAGTCTTTGAACAGTTTTGTGACAGAAGTAGATAGATTCTTGATTAACAAGGAGGTGAAAGGTTATCAAGGTAGACAGGAATGTGGGGTTATAATTAGATCAGCCATGATCTTACTGAATGGAAGAGCAGACACAAAGGGCTGAGTGGCCTACTAATTCATATGAATGAAGTGAATGAGATTGGCGTCATGGTTTAGTCAATAAATTTACTTGCCTGATAAAAGTAAAGTATATCAAGCCACCAGAATTTTTTAAAAATTCCTTTCAGAGTTACAAAGCCGAGTGTGGACAGGGTCAAACCCCATACCAGCTCCTTAACTGCTCCAAAAACCAATTCAAATTGGATCCAATTCATTGTCCCCACAAGAGAGGCATACCAGATCCAGGCATTACACCTGACCTCATGCTCACCTTAGCCAAAAGGCAGAGAAGCGATCACCAGGAATTTTATGATCTTGGAGCTGGAGCAGTCCAATTATTGGGAAAAACCTTTTGTAAAAAGGATTAAATTAATCTTAAAGGTCTAACCTTTGTTCATTTCTGCTTACCAACTGTGATAGAATTGATCTTGCCTTTGACATTAAGTGTGCTGTGTGCACATTTGTACACATATACAACCTGCTTCAACTCGGTGTCCTGAATCACCAGGTTATTGACATTCTCTTGGTTTTCCTGCAAGTAGAGAACAAGTTAATTTAAAAAAAAAATAACTAAAAGGTAGTGCGGGATTAATTTGAAAGCAATCCCATGTATTGAAGGATGCTTGTTTACTCATTCAATAAGTTACTTATTCATGACTTCCGGTTGCGGCTATGCCTAGGTAGGTTGCATGGTCGGCAGATCCCGCTGATAACGGACTTTTGGGCCCTTTTAAGGAGCTCCAGCGGCACTTTGACGACGATTCCCGGTGTGGGAAGGAAACAGTGAGGGTCCCCCAGCGCTGTATGGAGTGGACCAGGAGTAGGGCAGTTAAAAAAGTGGCTTTGGAGAAGAGAGGAGAATGGGCGCGAAAAAACAAGATGGCAGCTGGTGGGGATCAAGCAGCGTGGGCTCAGTGGTCCCGGGAGCAGCAGCAGTTTCTGAGAAGCTGCTTTTTCTGATTTAAAGGCGGAGATGCTGGCCCATGATGGGCATGGGGGCTTTCCCGGGGCCCCTGGAGGTGGATAGGGCGCACAGAGTTCTGGCAAGGAGGCAGAGGGCGAACGAGGCGCCGAGGGCTATGGTGGTAAGGTTCCACCGCTTCACCGACAAGGAGTGTGTCCTGCGATGGGTGAAGGAGCGGAGCAGCAGGTGGGAGAACACATAGATCCGGGTCTATCAGGACTGGAGTGCAGAGCTGGCCAAGAAGCATGCGAGATTTAACCGGGCCAAGGCGGTCCTCCACGGAATGGGGGTGAAGTTCGCCCAGCGAGGCTGTGGGTTATGTATCAGGACCGGCACCACTATTCCGACACGCCGGACGAGGCGTGGACTTTCATCAAGAATGAGAAGTTGGACTCGAGTTAATGGACTGCAGTGTGTTGTGGGGGTTGTTGGTGGGGTGGGGGGGGGGGGGGGGGGGGGGGGAGAGGATGAGGCGGTGTTTTGTTGGGGTTTTCCCCACGTTTTCTTGTGTTTTTGTGGCCCCTTTGCTGGGGCTCTCGGTCCTTTGGGCGAGGTCGCAGTTGGGAGGAGCTGCGTCGCAGGAGGTGGGGACGACCCAGGCAGGGAGCGCGGTTTCCCCATAAAATGGTGGGGGTGGTACCTGAAGCTGGGGGCTGGTGGGTGCGGTACTTTGTTTTGTTTTCCTTCTCAGTTCACACGGAGTGGGGGGGGGGGGGGGGAAGAGAGAGAGAGAGAGAGAGAGAGAGAGAGACTCTCTCTACCCCACTTAAGGGGGGGGGGGGGGAGAGGAGAGGGTTGGAGATTTGTAAGGGGAATCCACAGGGGGATTGGAGTGAAGGTGGGAGTGGCCGGGATCAGCTGACTTACGGGAGTGCAATGGGGGGGGGGGGGGGGGCAAAGGAGTTTTCCTTCTTTTCCCTTGTGCACAAGGCTTACTCGCGGATTGATTTTTTTGTGGTAAGTCGGGCGCTAATCCAGAGAGTGACGGGGTGGAGTATTCGGCCATTGCGATCTCAGACCATGCCCCGCACTGGGTGGAGCTGGGGGAGGAGAGAGGCCAACGCCCACTGTGGCAAATGGACGTGGGACTACTGGCGGACGAGGAGGTTTGTGGGCGGTTTCGGAGGTGCATCCAAAGCTATGTGGAGGCTAATGATAATGGGGAGTTCTGGCCTTTGCCTCCTTGGTAGCCCGGAGAAGGCTCTTGTTAATGTGGAGGGACGCGAAACCCCCAAGTGTAGAGGCTTGGGTCAGTGACATAGCAGGATTTCTCAGGTTGGAGAGGATAAAGTTTGCCTTGCGAGGGTCCTTGCAGGAGTTCGCCAGGCAGTGGCAACCGTTCCTTGACTTTCTCGCAGAATGTTAGGGGGGTCAGCAGCAGCAGCAAACCAGGTTGGGTGGGGGAAGAGAAGGGGGTGGTGGACTGACTTCATTTGTAAAGGGCAGATGTCCCATCTTTTGTTAAATTGTTAATTTGTTAAATGGTTAAGTTGTGTTTTGTTTTATTGCTATGTTTTCTTTTCACAGTTTTTCTTTTTGTAGTGGCTTGTAAACATTTTTGAAAACTTTTGAATAAAACCAAATTTTAAAAAAAAGTTACTTATTCATGATTGCTAGTTAAATTGCAGGGAGTGCATACGGTCAAGCGGAGCGTGCTGCCCACGTTCCTATTTCTTTTTTTTTAATTTAAAGTAGCCAATTATTTTCCTTTTTCCAATTAAGGGGCAACTTAGCGTGGCCAATCCACCTAACCAGCACATCTTTGGGTTGTGGGGGTGAAACCCACGCAGACATGGGGAGAATGTGCAAGCTCCACACGGACAGTGACCCAGGGCTGGGATCTGAATGGGGTCCACAGCGCCACAGTCCCAGTGCTAACCACTGCGCCACATGCCGCCTCGCATTCCTCGTTCTGTTCAGATTTCTCCTGATCTACATTCCCACGGCCTTTTTCAAAGTTGAAATCATGTTTTTGTGTAAAGGAGGAGGAATGAGGGGCGTCTGGTCCTCCCAAACCTCCAGTTTACCACTGGGTGGCCACCGCAGAAAGAGCACACCTTGATTGATTGATTCATACTTGTCACATGTACCGAAGTACAGTGAAAAGTATTTTTCTGCGGCCAAGAGAACGTACACAGCACGTACATAGTAGACAAAAGAATAATTGACAGAGTAGATTGACAAATGGTACAGCAACAAATAGTGAATGGTTACAGTGCGGAACAAGAACCAAACAAAGCAAATACATGAGCAAGAGCAGCATAGGGCGTCGTGAATAGTGTTCTTACAGGGAACAGATCAGTCCGAGGGAAGAGCCGTTGAGGAGTCTAGTCACTGTGGGGAAGCAGCTGTTCCTAACGAGAATACGAATGAGTGCATTCTTTCTGGACGTGTAGGACAAATGCAAACAGTGCCAGGGAGGCCCAGTCAATCACACCCACAGACTTGTAGGGTGCTGGATGTCCTTCTTTGAGGCCATGTCCAGGATTGTGGGAGTGAGGGTGGAGCCATGCCCACTAGGGCGGTCTTTGGGCTATCAGAGCAGCAGAGTTCTTCGTGGGAGTGAGGTGATGCCATATCTTTTGCCTCCCTGATCGCCCACCGGGAGACTCCTGCTTAGCTGGCCTTCAGCAGCACCATCTAAGGCTGCAGACTGGCTGTCTGACCTAGTGGAATTTCTGAGGCTGGAGAACATGAAGTTCGCCATCCATGTGTCGGAAGAAGACTTTCACAAGATGTGGAAGCCATTCACCAACTTATTTCAAGACGTATTGTGGCCAGCAACCAATAAAATGGGGGTGGGGGAAGAAAGAGACATACAGAACAAGTCACCGAACAAGAAAGAAAAAGAAGGGGAGGGATGAATGCACCCAAGAGAAACATGGGAAACAAGCAGAAAGATGGGAAACTATTAGAGACCAGTTTGCTGGCAAATTAATGCCTGAACTACAATGTATATAAATCACTGTAAATACGTCTTTTGGCCACGTCTGGCAATGTAAAGTCTGCAAGAGAAACATTTTAAATATTTTTGTTGAGGTGTGGGAGGGGGCGGGGGGGGGGGGGGGGGGGGGCTATTGCTACAGTTGTCAGTTGGAACTTCTTTTGCTGATGTGTGTTGGTTTGTTTGGCCCTGTGAACTTGTAACATGAAATGTTAAAAGCTCATTAAAAATATTTCAAAAATACAATAAACGACCTTTACTGAGGCCATTAAAATTCAAGCAGTCTACATATCTTACAAAATATGCAAATCAGACTGCACAAACCAAGGAGAATGCTGCTTGGATGCTCAGGTTAAGCATTAGATAGCCTGGGGCGGAGGACACGAGAGAGAGAGAGAGAGAGAGAGAGAGAGAGAGAGAGAGAGAGAAAACAGGTTGGCCAGAGTGTGATGTTTCCTCAATTTTCCTACCGTCGATGTCACAGCAAGAGGAGTGGTGATTTGACAATATTAACTACCCCCAAGATGCCTCAGACCTGTCGTTTCACAGCAGAAAACAAGGAATAGGTAGGACTTGTAGACATTTTACTACCTTTGCTTTGTACAGAGTATTGCATGCGACAGCAAGCGTGACAAACCAGCATTTTAAATAGCTTATCATTTTCTGAGCCGGGGCTCGGTGTCTGCCCCAAAGCCATGGTTGCAGCACACCGGTTGAAATCCACTGCACTAGATCATCAGGGATGCTTTTCAAATCTTTCTGAAATCATACAGCCTATTATCCAAGAAAAAATGATTTAGTCTAACTTTGACTCACCACTCTCCATTTCTTCCCTTCCAATTCCAACATGGGTGGCTCTTTCTTGGCTGCAGGCTTTGGTGATGAAGTAGCTGCTTTGAATGGCTTTGGACCAGTGTGGACAGGAGCATTTGCGTTTCTTAATGCTGGGTTCTTATGAGTTTTATTGCTATCTGGCACGTGCTTCAGTTCTGAATGAACAAGGAAATGCTTACAGATTAATCCAAGACAGATTTTCTTGACATCGTCACTCATCTCCAGCCATATGCATCTTAATTCAATTTGTGGGATAGCACTCTACCAAGAAGTGTTCAAACTCAGTCTTTGTAGGCCATGTTTGTGCAATCAGTTTGAAAGTTCTCTAGATAATGCAGATAAATCATCTTAATTTAGGATTGATCTATTGAATAAGGCCAGAGCACTATAACACCCGTACCTAAATATCATGGTTACAGGATATTCAACTTATTGATGGGCCAGTCAGTTAGGGCTACAAAGAAACAGTGGTTTGCAATTCAGACACACTGCAGCATCTTCATACCAACTTTGGAATCTCTCTGCTGGCATGCTTTTTCTTAGTTTGCACTCATTTCAAACAGAAGTCCAAGTGAAAGTACATTAGCTCATTAATTCTCCATTTACATTTGTTCAAGTGGATTACAATTTCAGAACAACTCTCACAATGTTAACTCTACAAACATTTTCAAATATGCATCATCATTACTGGACCAACAGAATCTGTGACCTTACAGCTTCTCTCCTGAATGTTACAGTTTAGGCCCATGTTACTTCTCTTAAAGCTAATGGATAGCACCACATTTTACTATGTTAAAGTATATGAGCTCACCAATTATCAAAAGTATGCTTCTCTCTCAAAAGGAAAGCTCTGAAGTTAATATATATTTGTGCAGTCTATTTTGCTTATGTTCCAACTGCTAGTAATTTAGATATTTCTGAATTCTGTGGTCCATTTATACCAGGGTAATAATGTCAAATTAAGTACCAAAAATAGGCAGTGTATTACTTACTACTTGTAACTGTTGATCCCTTGTTAAGTTCATCAAATAGAGCTGCTCGTGAACTAGCAGTGTTTGAGTGACAGGCTTCTGCAGGTGGTGGCGGTGGTCCAGGTGGAGGAGGAGGGGCAGCTCCTCCCGATGAAGGTGGTGCAGAAGATATTGCAGCTTTAGGTCCCTTGAAAGAAATTGGGACGGAAATTAAAATGATGAAGTGCATCCCTATGAATATTACTAATATGAGGTGGCAAAAGTTCAACATCACAAGCTCCAAGGAGGTATCAATTTTAGCAATTCACTGCACCAAGTGGGAAGCCCCTTCCATCAGGATCAAAACAAGAGAAAAGCCAATAAATACATTTAGAGTACCCAATTACTTTTTTTTTTTCCCAAAGGGCAAATTAGATTGGCCAATCCACCTAATCACATCTAGGAGTTGTGGGGATGAAACCCATGCAGACACTGAGAGAATGTGCAATCTCCACATGGACAGTGACCCAGGGCCGGGATTGAACTCGGGCCCTCCACATCGTAGGCAGCAGTGCTAACTACTGCACCAACGTGCAATTAAAAATTGACTACTCACTATTTCAGACCTCTCAAAATCATGAAGTGCACTAAGATCCTGTAATTACATATTAGTTCAAGGCAAGATGTGGCTTTACTCACATCCCTCAAGTTTCACAACTTAGACAGTGGATGGCAGCTTCCGGCGGGTGGGGGAGAGAATACAGAGTTGATTACTGCCAAAATGAATCATTTAAAATACTGCTGACATTTGGGTATGTTTTTTTTCTTCAATAAAATGTGTCTTGCTTGAACTGTAATATATTTAGCACAGAGGCTCAAGATGAATCCTTGCTAGGAGTTACCCTTACGGCACAAAGTTGCTTGGAAACAAAGAATATTCAGAATTATTGAAATTTATAGTAAAAAAGAGGCTTGCTTCAGTGGTTTCATTCATATCCCTATTAAATTCTCTTATATACTTTGCTTGTGCCATTTTCAGAAAGATAAACCATATTCTAACAATGCCTTGCACAAAAACAACTCACCATTCTCTTATTTATGCGCTCTCACAAGTCAGAGTGAAAATGGTTTCTTATTGACTTATCAAAGTTCTTCAAATCTAAATACCCTTCAGGTCACCTCTTAACATTTTCTGTCCTAATGAAAAGAGGTTCAACTTCTGTAGATTCTCAAAGCAAAGTGGGAGGAAGAGTTGGGTGAGGATATGGAGTTCTGGTGTGAGGTGCTCCGGAGAGTGAATGCCTCCACGTCGTGCGCGAGGTTGGGGCTGATACAGCTGAAGGCGGTATACAGAGCACACCTCACGCGGGTGAGGATGAGCCAATTCTTTGAAGGAGTAGAAGAGGAGTGTGAACGTTGCCCAGGGGGGGGGGGGGGGGGGGGCCTGCTAATCACGTTCATATGTTTTGGTCCTGTCTAAAGCTAGAGGATTACTGGAAGGAGGTTTTTAGGATAATATCTAAAGTGATGCACGTGAAACTGGACTCGTGCCCCCGGGCGGCCATATTCGGGGTGTCAGACCAGCCAGGGTTGGAAACGGGTGCGGAGGCAGATGTTATAGCCTTCGCCTCGTTGATCGCCCAAAGGCGGATCCTGATGGGTTGGAGAGCAACCTCTCCACACCGTCCCCTGACGTGGCGGGGGGACCTGTTGGAATTCTTGACTCTTGGGAATTCTTGACTCTTGAGAAGGTTAAGTTTGAATTAAGGATAGAGGGGTTCTACAATTCATGGGCATTATTTATTGTGCACTTTCAAGAACTGGATAACATCGAACATTAGTTTAGGGGGGGGGGGGGGGAGCGATGGGTGTTAATGGTGGCTATGGGTGATTCCTGATTCCTTCTTGTCAGTTGTTTATGTGAATGTGGGCAAATGTTTTGGGTTTGGTGGGAGGATATAATCGTTGTTATTGATATGGGGACTGACATATTTGTTACTGATCGTTTATTACTGATTGCTGTTTATTGTTGGTGGGTGTAAATTTGGGAGAAAATGCGAAAGAGAATAAATAAATATTTAAAAAAAAACATCTGTAGATTCTCCTTAACATTTTAAAAATAAATTCAGAGTACCCAATTATTTTTTCCAATGTTTGGAAATGTTTGAAACAATCCACATGTTTGGGTTGTGGGGGTGAAACCCACGCAGACACAAGTGGGGGGGGAAATGTGCAAACTCCACACAGACCGTGACCCGGAGCCAGGATCAAATCCGGGTCCTCAGTGCCGTAGACAACAGTGCTAACCACTGCACAACCTTTTTTAAATATACATTTACAGTATCCAACTCATGTTTTCCAATTAAGGGGCAATTTAGCCTGGCCAATCCACCTACCCTGCACATCTTTGGGTTGTGGGGGTAAAACCCACGTAAACACGGGGAGAATGTGCAAACTCCCCACGGACCATGACCCAGGGCCAGGATCGAACATGGGACATCAGCACCATGAGCCAGCAGTGCTAACCACTGCGCCACCGTGCTGCCCTAGTGCCGTCCTCTCTTTAACATAAAGTCTCATATCCTCGTGCACATTGACAAATTTCTAAGAAAGAGTGCAGTGAACAGGGTAGAGGAGTTGATATTAGATGAAGAATGCCATTGTACTATATTGCAGAAGCTCTAGGTGGTGCAACTGCAGCGCAAGTTGTGTTGCAGCCCATGCAGAAATAGCCATTCATCTCATTAAAAATTATGATGGAAGTCATGAGTGACTGAAGTAATTTCCAACCTAGGGATACACTGGGCATAACTGAACAACATATAGCTCTACAATTAATAATCCACTTTACACAGAACCGCATGACATGTTTCCAATAGAGAAATGGTCCATTATGTCACTGTCCAGACTTTCTGCTAAATCAATCCAAAACTTGTCGACTAACCCATTCTCACCCCACACTTTTTGCCCGTTCCACTTTAAATATGTATTCTGTTTTGCTGTTATGGGACATTGTTCACACAAATGAGCTTTTGTGTTTGCCGATGGACAGCACGGTAACTAGCACTGTTGCTTCACAGCACCAGGGACGCAGATTCAATTCCCGGCTTGGGTCATTGTCTGTGCGGAGTCTGCACATTCTCCCCGTGACTGCCTGGGTTTCTTCCAGGTGCTCCAGTTTCCTCCCACAAGTCCCGAAAGACATGCGTTAGGTAATTTGGACATTCTGAATTCTCCTTCAGTGTACCCGGACAGGCGCCGGAATGTGGCGACTAGGGGCTTTTCACAGAAACTTCAGTGCAGTGTTAATGCAAGTCTGCTTGCGACACTAAAGATTAAAATATTATTAATGTAAGCAGCTGTAAAGTGCTTGTGCAATCCAGAGGCAATAAGATGTTATACAGATACAAGTTTTTCATTCTGGACAGAACACCAAATTAAAAGGACCTAGAAATAAAGGCATATTGTGCAAAAGAGCGATAGAGAAAGTTCTGATATCAATTAGTGCCGGAGCTGCACATTGATAATTGAAGCAATAAAATGGAACAATAAATTAAGAGACACTAAGTGAAGGTCAACGAGAAGGGGAAACGAGCCAGAAAAGGAGGTCATGGCATCGGATTGTTAAAGTCTCGAGTAGAGAAGATGCGCAACTTCAGGAGCATAGCGTCGCACGACCGTACGCCAAGAGAATAGTTTAAAATCCAGGGACCATACCATAAAAAGTGAAAAATGGTCAATATTGTTCCAACACCATAGATTATCATAGAATTTACAGTGCAGAAGGAGGCCATTTGGCCCATTGAGTCTGCACCGGCTCCCGGAAAGAGCACCGTACCCAAGATCAACACCTCCACCCTATCCCCAGAACCCAGTAACCCCACCCAACACTAAGGGCTATTTTGGACACCAAGGGCAATTTAGCATGGCCAATCCACCTAACCTGCACATCTTTGGACTGTGGGAGGAAACCGGAGCACCCGGAGGAAACCCACGTACACACGGGGAGGATGTGCAGACTCCGCACAGACAGTGACCCAAGCCAGAATCGAACCTGGGACCCTGGAGCTGTGAAGCAATTGTGCTATCCACAATGCTACCGTACTGCCCCTCATGATGTACACAAACTATGAATTGACGGAATTGTTGAGATTAGCCTGGTAGTAACTAATACAATTATTTGGTACTTAAATGCAATTGACCCTTGCAGTTCCGTTCATATCCTCCAAGGTCAGTTACTGCCAAATGTGAATTTTGCAGCTTCTGACCATTTTTCTTAGAACAGCATGTTTATCATTTTTGTGCAAATGATAAATTCCAATGCATATTAAAGTCATGCAAATTGCCGTAAACCAGCAAACTCCTATTAGATGACAATCCTCCCACCATCTTGGGTAGTTTGAGCGAGCTACAATATCACTGGTCTCAAATTCTCCAATTATGCCCTCCTTGCTTTCAAAAGCCCACATAAAAACCTCTCTGATTATGCTTGAGGCACAGACCTCCCTCTATTCTCTTGTCCTACTGTGTCAGCTTCCTCCTAACTGTAGTTTGGAACCTTATTGCACAAGAAGCAGGGTGTTAATCAAAACTATCCAGGACTACAATCTTTGAATAATGAAGTTAAAGAAACTTTAAACTCGGCCAGTTTCAACCTTCACTAATCTTACTTATTTCTAAACAAGATATAAAATGAATATGTGTGGAATGAATTTCACGAGATTTCTTGAATAAACTACGTTTTACTGGTAATGTCATTCAAGTTTTATTCAAAGTATCAAGACATTTAGAAACACTCATCCAGATGAGCATGTATTGTAGTTGATTAATTTCCACGCTGCCACTTCCACGAGTAAATGAATCCCATAAAGGTGGTCAGAGTATCTGCACAGGATGCAGATCATGTTAGGAGAACAAAGGTAGTTTTACAGGATTTATATTGGTAAACACCAAGATTTAATTTTTACGTTTTTGTGCCTGGAAGGGACAGTCCATGCTGGACAAAGGTGTTTGTAGATGTGGGGGTTGGTTTAGTACCAACTGTGTATCTATTGCATTTGGAGAGGGTTACAGTGTGAAGAATAAATTATGGGCATAAGCATGCTACTTAGCAACTGGGGCCTTGAAACGTAGAGAAGTTTTTAAGTTTTAGCTGAATTTGTGGGCAGTTGGAGACAGGACACAGGGGAGTAAACAGCACTCGACTCTGGCAGGAGGTGGACAGGCTGGGTTGCAAAGATGCAAGCTTCCCAAGAAACAAGATACAATCCAGATAGCCAGGGAATTGGGATAGAAAGAATGTTTAAGACATCTCAAGTTAAGAGAACCGAGATCATGATATTGTTCAAAAGAATTCAAGGAAGAGTAATTGCACTAACTAGATTTAAAGTGGAACAGCAGACTTCAGAGGTAGTCTGAAACATCTGATGCCATTTTAATACAGTCTGGGAATGGAGAGTTAAGGAAATTGTGAGCAGTTTACACAGCAGTCAAAACAAAGATATCCCGAAGGAGTTGGTGTAAAATCCTGGGCTGGATTCACTGTTAAAAATGGAGCAGAAGCTTGGGTTAAAAGTGACATCTGGAAAACTTGGACTCGACGTTTGAATGCAAATCATTAAGGGAAAGTATGATTACGAGAAAAGATTTTAAAGTGTGTTTTGGGGATTGGAGTTTACAAATACTCATGTGATCATCATCTGGGGCAGTCGGAGGAGAAAACCACAAACATCAACTTGGGTTCAGAGCAGAGTATGTGCATTATAATCTTTATTATTGTCACAAGTAGGCTTACATTAACACTGCAATGAAGGAACTGTGAAAAGCCACTCGTCGCCACACCCCGGCGCCTGTTCGGGTACAGGAGGGAGAATTTAGAATGCCCAATTCACCTAACAAGCACGTCTTTCGGGACTTGTGGGAGCAAACCCTTGCAGACTCCGCACAGACAGTGACCCAACCTGGGAATCAAACCCGGGACCCTGGTACTGTGAAGCAACAGTGCTAAGCACTGTACTACCGTGATAGCCACAGTCTTTGACGTATTTAACCAGTCACCTTGCGTGTTTAAAAGATGCCAAGACTATTGTAGATTAGGATGCACTTTATAACCCATGTTAATCCGCAAATCTGTGTGGCTTTGTTAAGATAAAGGAGAAGCAACGGAGTACTGTATAATAATCTCAACCTTGTGTCTCAAATGTTTTTTTGTTAAAACTAATTAGCGGTCTTGTGACTCTGTTCCTCCACGTTTTATTGAAATGAAACAAAAGTTGTCGTCTTTTGAGCAAGGTTCCATTCTGGGATCATCCCATCCAGTTATATTAACTGGGATCATAATCACAACATCCCAGGTTTGGTTCCCAATCTGTATCATTGCCTTATCTTCATGTAGGGAGTAACAGTGATGCAACTAATGTCTCAGCACCCCTAGACTGAGGGAAGGGGAAGAATATCAGAGTTAAAGCTTTTTTTTTTTTTTTTTGTTGAATTCTCAACAGCAAACATTAGCAGGCTAACTTACTATGGCAGCCAATAGAAAGAATGAGCAGCAGCCGATTACACCTTTTCACCAGATACCCAACCAAACGGGAAACAAGCAGGGAGCATTGGTTCACAACTGCATTAGCACGGATTCTTTCAAAGTAACTGATACGAACTGGAGCATTCCCTTACCCTGGTTGAGGCGAGTGAACTCTATGCAAACCTGGTCTGTGTGGCTCAATATGACAGGACACAGTGCAACATTTTAGTAAGCCAGAGATGATCAGCACCAAATCATTCCATACAGAAATCTGCGACACTTACTGTCTTGTTCCATGAAAGCCCAGTGGTGTGGTTTGCCTTGATGTATGCTTGCAGTTCAGTCCAGAAGCTTATATAGGCCTTCACCCACTCCACATGCCTTTTATCACTGAAATTGAAAAAGTCACATGTTCAAATAACAAGTTTCTCCCATCTATGTTCTCTTCTATGCATCTTAGATTTTTTACCCCAATGTCAGTACATCTCATCTAATATGCAAGGGAGATGGGAGGTGAGCAGGAAATTTGAGCTGGGATGGAATTCATGGCAGAGGAGAGGGTACTAGAGTGGGAGGATGCATCTATTTCTATCACTATCTATATGCATTTAGTGTATGCCCAGACCAATATTGGCTTGCCCTCAAGTTATTACTACAGTAGCTGAGAAATAAAAACAGACAGGGCTTAGGATTTTAAAATTCTCAAGTAGGAAAAATGCATAAAGTACTGGATAGTCCTGGATCTACTGATTGGTATAGATTTTTTTTCTTTGTAGCTTAGTGCAATTTATGTGATTTTGCATCATTGTTCAAGGCAGTTATATGTTCACCCAAACTCTCCCTCCCCCCCCCCCCCCTTTCAACCATCTCACTTGTTGCCTCCACCTCCACTTCCAGTCTGATTTCAAACTGTTTATTTCTGTTCTGGAAATCAAATATGGATAAATTTAACACAGGTTAGTACATAGGAACAGGAGTAGGCTTTTTGATGCCTCAAGCCTGCTCCGCCTTACAATACTGTGTCTGATGGCTATTCGAGCCGTAACACCTTTCCTGACGCCCCCCCCCCCCCCCGCCCCCAAACAACCATAGACTCCCTTGTAAATTAAACATTTGCCTACCACACCCTTGAATATATTGAATGATCAGCCTCCCCTGCTCGCTGGGGAAGAGAACTCCAATCACCAACCCCCAGAAGAAATTCCTTCTCATCTCTGCCTTAAAATGGGAAACCTCTCATTTTGAAACTGCATCCCCAGTTCTAGATTTCCTCACAAGGGAAAACATCTACCCAGACATGCCCCCTCAGAATCTTTTCACAGATGAACCAAATATAAGCAGTATGGGATACCATGAGGAGCAGAATTTTTATGTACAACATTCATGCAGGAATTTACTGATCAAAGTACATATTTGTCTACAATGGAGAATGGAATTAAAGTTTCATGGGAAGTGGACTGCAAAAATCAAAATTTAACTGCCATTTGGAGTTCAGGATCATCTTTAACGTTGCAACTCAAAGATCAAATGATAAATACCAATTTATTTTGTTATCCTGGCATTATAGAAACCAAAGATATTTGAAAGACTAATCTGTAAATTACCATATCCTTGCTCTCACCCAGCTCAGAGCTGCACTGGATGTGGCCTGAAGGTGGGCTATTCACCAACAAGGCAGAGGTAATTTTTTTTTTCTTTTTATAAAGTTAGAGGACCCAATTCATTTTTTCCAATTAAGGGGCAATTTATCATGGCCAATCCACCAAGCCTGCATATCTTTTGGGTTGTGGGGGCGAAACCCACTCAGACACGGGAGGCAAACTCCAGTGTTCCAGAGCCGGGATTGAACCTGGGACCTTGGCACCGTGAGACAGCAATGCGTCAACAGGCTGCACCGAGGTGGAGGTAATTAGTAGAAAGAAAAAATAAAAATACTTATGACTTGGGTGCTACATAATGGGTTACCCAAATTGATGAATGTGGACACAGAATGCATCAACTTTGAAAACAATCACTATATATTCAAAACACTTGAATTGTAGTTTGTCTTTTTGTATTGTTGATCTTGTGGATATGTAGAAGCTATATTTTTAATACTCTTTATTGTCACAAGTAGGCTTACATTAACACTGCAATTAAGTTACTGTGAAAAGCCCCTAGTCGCCACATTCCAGCACCTATTCAGGTACACAGAGGGAGAATTCAGAACGTCCAAATTATCTAACAGCACATCTTTCGGGACTTGTGGGAGGAAACCAGACCACCCGGAGGAAACCCATAGACACGGGGAGAACGTGCAGACTCCACACAGACAGTGACCCATGCTGGGAATTGAACCTGGGACCCTGGAGCTGTGAAGCAACAGTGCTACCCACTGTGTTACCATGCTGCCCAGACATATACAGCTTTAGAAGCTGAGGATTTTGGTTTAAATGATATATATGTTTGACAATGATAAGGGATTGCCATTATGCTAGTTTGCAAAATTCCATACAGAAAAATCAGCATTTTTAAACTAAAAAAACTTGTTGAAAATGCAAAAGGAGTCCAAGGGAAATGATAGTAAGTGGCAGTCATACGTGTCTTTGTACTCCTTCAGAACCCTATTGGTATAAAACATAGCAGCGTCGGTCATCTCCTTAACGTAAGGACCAGGTTTCGGAGCCTAGAAGGAAAAGTGATCATTAGTTCTCATGTAAAGTCTTGCTGTTCTTTAGTAAAGGAATGTGAGTGTTATGTACAGAAAACGTAGGTGCCATCCTTATGACTTCAACGGGAAAAGCATTTAAATATATAATTTACATCACTTACACCATCTATGGGCAATCACCTATGGAATAATGCTAACTGTTTTCCACTTACATAGAACTCTATTACAAAGACAATACTTATAATGTATGAAGTCTGTCAGCCGATTACAGGCAGTTCAACAAATGTGCTGCACCTCACTAATCCCTTCTCTTAACCCATTTTAAAAGGCTCTGCTGATTTCAGAAAAAGTCAGGTTATCAAGCAATCTGCTGTTTGCACCTTGGATGAGATTTGTTGGATTGATATTGATTCAGATACAATTGCTAACAATTATTAGAGGCAATTGCAAAATGGAGACCTCAAGTATTCTTCAGAAAGCCTTTTGTAAAATATACATGACAAATGTTTATCACTCCATGTAAAAAAAATAACTTGATATCCAGATAAGGCGTCCACACAAATCACAATTGGTTACATTCAACTAAAATGCTGCTTCATTGCTAAAATCTATTAGTATTAATGCCCGTTGGTTTAAGAGGTAAATAGTGTCATCACCAACATGCCCACTATAATCGTCAGTGATTGCTCACAGTCGCAGTTTGCTTTCACTTTGCCTATTGCTGTTCCTCTCCTTCAGGCTGGGCATTCTGTTCCAGTTTGCCCAACAAAGTGATTTTATAAGAGCCAATCTAATCCAGGAACAGTGTCAATAATACTGATGACTAAGAGCGGCACAGTGGCGCAGTGGTTAGCACTGCTACCTCACACCACCAAGGAACCGGGTTCGATCCCAGCCCCGGGTTACTGTCCACGTGGAGTTTGCACATTCTCCCCGGTGTCTGCGTGGGTCTCACCCCCACAACCCAAAAAGATGCGCAGGGTAGGTGGAATGGCCATGCTAAATTACCCCTTAATTTGAAAAAAATAATTGGGTACTCAATTTAAAAAAAAAATAAAGACTGCGGACTAAATTGGGAATAGAATTTATTTAAAAAATTAATTCGAAGAATATATTCACTTAACGGTTTAAGTAAATTTATAGGTTAAGTAGCTATCAAAACGTCCACAGATGAACACTGCGGACGACCCTTATCAAAAGTATATCAAAAATATCAAATGCATGCCATACCAAATTAGGTCATGGCTCTCCTATTAACAAAACTGGGAAAAGTTGTTTGCGGAGTAGAATACTTACAATTGCCAACCACCCCAGAGCAGGAATGCTCTCACTAATTGCAGATAGATGATTGAACTGTTTGCTTGCACGTTTTTTCTCTCTGAACTCTTGGATCTGCAGAATTCTATTGGAGAGAGGCTGGAGTAGCTGGGTCAATTCATTCTGCAAAAAACAACGGCAGATCAAACAAACATCAATGCAGAAAATTAACCATACATCAAAAGAAATAACATGCTAAATACACAGCTTGAAAAGAAGCAAATTACTTCATTCAAAACATTGAGCTCACCATATGCAACAATTCAGCTGCAGAGAAAATTGGACTGAGTGACAGAAATATTTTGATGAGTTATTTGCATTTTTTAAAAACTCTATTTTCTTTTTTACTATCAGTTTACTTTATTTAATATACAAAGATGAAAGATCAGTTATGTCACCCATACATACATATCAATGCCATTTCTGATTAGCAAGTTTACGGATGATACCAAGATTGCAGGAATTGCGGATAGTAATGAAGATCGTCAGAGAATACAACAGGATATAGATAGGCTGCAAAATTGGGCAGAGAAATGGCAGATGGAATTTAACCCAGACAAATGAGAGGTGATGCATTTTGGTAGATCCAATTCAGGTGGAAGCTATAAAATAAATGGCAGAACCATCAGGAGCATAGAAACACAGATCTGGGTGTGCAGGTCCACAGATTCTTAAAAGTGGCAGCACAGGTGGAAATGGTGGTAAAGAAAGCATATGGAATGCTTGCCTTCATAGGATGGGGTATCAAGTATAAAAGCTCGAAAATTATATCACAGTTATATAGAACGTTGGTTAGGCCACATTTGGAATACGGTGTCCAATTCTGGTCACCACACTACCAGAAGGACATGGAGGCTTTGGAGAGAGTGCAGAAAAGGTTTACGAGGATGTTGCTCAGTAGGGAGGGTATTAGCTATAAGAAAAGATTGAATAAACTGGGATTGGTCTCCTTAGAGAGACGACCAGATAGAAGTTTATAAAATTATTAAGGGTATAGATACGGTGAACAGTTGGAGGCTTTATCCCAGGGCGGAATTTAAAATTACAAGGGGGCACAAGTTCAAGGTGTGGTGGTTTTTTGGGGGGGGGGGGAAACAGGTTCAGTGTAAATGCTTTTCCCGTTGATGTCATAAGATGTGCGGGGAAGGTTCTTCTACACAGGGTGGTGGTGGCCTGGAATGCACTGCCAAGTGAGGTGGTTGAGGCGGATACGTTAGGAACTTTTAAGACTTATCTGGATAGGCACATGAACAGACGGGGTATAGAAGGATACAGGCGGTTGGTCTAGATGGGACTCGTGATCGGTGCAGGCTTGGAGAGCCGAAGGGCCTGTTTCTGTGCTGAATTGTTCTTTGTTATAACTACTGCATTTAGCAGTCAGCCCATAATATGCCTCCACAATAGAACTGGAATCCACGGTTTCCTGACTCGTGCAAGAGCGTTACCAGAAACAAAGCTGACATTTGAAAACAATCAATTAGCTAGCAATGAAAACTTCTGTCGAATTCTCATTTGAACAAATACCAAATTATGTCAAATGGGATTCCCATTTTTTTCACTTGGCAAATCTTCATTTGAATGCTATCTTCTAAGAGACACTAAAAAAAAACATATCCAGACCAACAACTGATGAAATTTAATCCAGCGTCATTCATTTTGTGAATCAGAATGCTGGAATGTAGAAGAAGCACAAATAGTCACAAGTCTAAAAAGTGAGTCTTGCCACTCTGATGAAAATGAAGTTAGCCTTTGAAAGATCCTCTGAAAATGGGGGGGGAGGAAACTTTAACACGGTACTGGATCCAGCATTGGACTGCTCTAGGTCCAGGACGGGTAAGAGGCCGGCGGCGGCCAAGGTGCTGTGTGGGTTTATGGACCAGATGGGAGGAGTGCACCCATGGAGCTTTGTCAGGCCGGGGGCCAGGGAATTTTATTTTTTCCCCCCCCTATGTCCATAAAGCCTACTCCTGGATTGACTTCTTCGTTATGAGCAGGGCACTAATCCAGAGGGTGGAGGACACGGAGTATTCAGCCATAGCCATCTCAGACCATGCCCCACATTGGGTGGAGCAGGAGCTAAGGGAGGAGAGGGACCAGCGTCCGCTGTGGCGCCTGGATGTGGGCTTGCTGGCGGATGAGCTGGTGAGCGGGCGGATCCGGGGGTGCATTGAAAGCTATCTAGAGGGTAACGATACTGGGGAGGTGCAGGTGGGGGTGGTCTGGGAGGTGCTGAAGGCGGTGATTAGGGGTGAGTTAATCTCCACTAGGGCCCACAAGGAAAGAAAGGAGAGGAGAGAGGGGGAGAGATTGGTGGGGGAGATTTTAAGGGTGGATAGGAGGTATGCAGAGGTCCCCCGAGGAGGGACTACTCAAGAAGCGACGAAGCCTCCAGGCCGAGTTCGACCTTGTCCAGGGCGCTGATCTTGAAGCGGGACAAGGACCCATTACAGAGTGGGTCGTATAGGCCAATCTCGCTCCTCAACGTGGAGGCGAAGCTGTTAGCGAAGGTGTTGGCTACTAGAATTGAGGACTGTGTCCCAGGGGTGATTCCCGAGGACCCGACAGGTTTTGTGAAGGGAAGGCAGCTGAATACCAATGTGCGGAGGCTCCTCAACATAATCATAATGCCTGCAGTGGAGGGGGAAGCAGAGATAGTGGCGGCGATGGACGCGGAGAAGGCCTTCGATAGGGTGGATTGGGGGTACCTTTGGGAAGTGTTGAGGAGGTTTGGGTTCGGAGAGGGGTTCATTAGTTGGGTTAGGCTACTTTACGAAGCCCCCGGTGGCGAGTGTGGCCACGAATCGGAGGAGGTCGGAATACCTTCGGCTGTACTGGAGGACGAGGCAGGGGTGCCCCCTATCCCCCTTGCTATTTGCATTGGCAATTGAACCTTTGGCTATGGCTTTGAGAGAGAGAGAGAGAGAGAGAGAGAGAGAGAGAGAGAGAGAGAGAGAGAGAGAGAGAGAGAGAGAGAGAGAGAGAGAGAGAGAGAGAGAGAGAGAGAGAGAGAGAGAGAGAGAGAGAGAGAGAGAGAGAGAGAGAGAGAGAGAGAGAGAGAGAGAGAAAGAGAGAGAGAAAGAAAAAGAAAGAGAGAGAGAAAGAAAGAGAGAGAAAGAGAGAGAAAGAAAGAGAGGAGAGAGAGAGAGAGAAAGAGAGAGAGAGAGAGAGAGAGAGAGAAAGAGAGAGAGAGAGAAAGAGAGAGAGAGAGAGAGAGAGAGAGAGAGAGAGAGAGAGAGAGAGAGAGAGAGAGAGAGAGAGAGAACGAACACCGGGTATCGTTGTATGCCGATGACCTGTTTACTGTATGTGGCGGACCCAGTTTTGGGTGGGGGGGGGGTGGGGGGGGGGGGGGAGATGCCGGAGGTGATGCGGATCCTCAGGGAGTTTGGGGACTTTTCCGGGTAGCAGCTCAACGTGGGGAAGTGTGAGCTCTTCGTGGTACACCCAGGGGACCAGGGAAGGGGGATAGACGAGCTTCGATTGAAGAGGGCGGAAAGGGGTTTTCGGTACCTGGGGATCCAGGTGGCAAGGAGCTGGGGACCCTACACGAGCTCAACTTGACGCGACTGGTGGAGCAAATGGAGGAGGAGTTTAAAAGGTGGGATATGCTGCCACTCTCCCTGGCGGGTAGGGTGCAGTCGGTGAAAATGACGGAGGTCCCGAGGTTTCCTTTTTGTATTCCAGTGCCTCCCCATCCTGATCCCCAAGTCCTTTTTTAAGCAGGTTAGCAGGAGCATCATGGGATTCGTGTGGGCGAAAAAGACCCCGAGGCTGAGAAGGTTGTTTCTGGAACGGAGTAGGGACAGAGGAGGGTTAACATTGCCTAATCTGTGTGGGTACTACTGGGCTGCCAATGTGGCGATGATGCACAAGGCATCATCAGGGCAGCACGGTAGCATTGTGGATAGCACAATTGCTTCACAGCTCCAGGGTCCAAGGTTCGATTCCGGCTTGGGTCACTGTCTGTGCGGAGTCTGCACATCCTCCCAGTGTGTGCGTGGGTTTCCTCCGGGTCCTCCGGTTTCCTCCCACAGTCCAAAGATGTGCAGGTTAGGTGGATTGGCCATGCTAAATTGCCCTTGGTGTCCAAAATTGCCCTTAGTGTTGGGTGGGGTTACTGGGTGGTGGGATGGGGTGGAGGTGTTGACTTTGGGTAGGGTGCTCTTTCCAAGAGCCGGTGCAGACTCGACGGGCCGAATGGCCTCCTTCTGCACTGTAAATTCTATGTGAGTGGGTAATGGAGGGGGCGGCGTGGAAGAGGCTGGAGATGGCGTCCTGTGTGGGCACGAGTCTGAGAACGCTGGTGACAGCACTACTGCCGCTCCCGCCGACAAGGTACACCACGAGTCCGGTGGTGGCGGCGACTTTGAAAATTTGGGGGCAGTGGAGATGCCACAGGGGTGAGCTAAAGGCTTCGGTTTGGTCCCCGATCCGAGAGAACTATCGGTTCGTCCCAGGGAGAATGGATGGAGAGTTCCTGAGCTGGCACAGGGCAAGAATTAGAAGGATGGGGGACCTGTTTATAGTTGGGACGTTTGCGAGCCTTGGGGTGCTGGAGGAAAAATTTGGGCTTCCCCCTGGAAATGCCTTCAGGTACATGCAGGTAAGGGCGTTTGTAAGACGGCAGGTGAGGGAGTTCCCGCTGCTTCCAGCACGTAGGATCCAGGATAGGGTGCTCTCGGGGGTGTGGGTTGGAGAAGGCAAGGTGATCTACCAGGAGATGCAGGAGGAGGAGACAACCTCGGTGGAAGAGCTAAAGGGTAAATGGGAGGAGGAGATAGACGAGGGTACGTGGACGGACACCCTGGTAGGGTTAATTCTTCCTCCTCTTGCACCAGGCTTAGCCTGGTAGAATTTAAGGTTCTTCACAGAGCGCATATGACAGGGGCGAGGTTGAACAGGTTCTTTGGAGTTCAGGTTCTTTTGGAAGACAGGTATGTGAGGTGCTCAGGGAGCCCAGCAAATCACGCCCATATGTTCTGGGCGTGCCCAGTTCTGGAGGGGAGTTGCAAGGACGGTGTCTAATGTGGTGAATACCCTGGTTAAGTCGAGCTGGGGGTTAGCAGTATTTGGGGTATCGGACGAGCCGGGAGTGCAGGAGGCGAAAGAGGCCGGTATTCTGGCTTTTGCGTCCCTGGTAGCCCGGCGGAGGATTCTGCTACAGTGGAAAGTTGCAAGGCCCCCAAGCGTGGAAGCCTGGGTCAGCGACATGGCAGGATTCATTAAATTGGAGAGGGTAAAATTTGCCTTGCAAGGGTCTGTGCAAGGGTTCTTCAGGCAGTGGCAACCGTTCCTAGATTTTCTAGCGGAGCATTAGGAGGTGGTCAGCAGCAGCAACCTGGGGGGAGGGGGGTGTACTTTGCATTTACTACTGTGTTTATTATTGCTTAATGGGGGGGTTTGTTACAAATATGTAAAAATGTGAATAAAATATTTTTTAAAAAATAAAGTTCCTCTGAAACCAGACAATTGACAAAGGGATTCCAAGTGAATGGTCTTGAGGTGCCCAAAGATTGTTCGCAATAAGCAAATCGAAAATATGCAAGTCTGTGTTCCAGCATTATATAGTATTCTCACAAAAGGACCAATAGCATCGGTAGTGTAGTAAACTGCAAAGGGGCAGCAGAGTGTTTTTGAAGTGAATCTTAAAGCATAAATGTCACTTTTACCCTGTATGTCTTTTGTGGTGTATCTGATGCAATATGCTCACTGGTGAAAACTGCAAAATATATTTAATCACCTAAACAAAATCGAGGGTTTGTGGGGCACTGCAGGGATTCTAGTGTGCATATATTTTAAATGGGGACAGCCTTTGTCTGCTTTTATTCTAGTACAAATGTAAAATAATTGCAGACTGTAGTCAATGCTTTTAAAAGTGGAAAAACAATAATCTTTTTCAAAAAACTTCAACTCGATGCAAAGTTGAATTAGAAATGTGGCGAATCAGTTTCTAAAGCCCAAAATAAGTCAATAGTTCACAAATAAAGTTTTATTTTAAAAAACATGGCAAACACCGGGCCTTTGTTCTTGGCATACTGAATACAACATTAGCACACGTTTTCGTTATTTGTCACTGCAGCCTTTGCAGCAGGAAAAATCTACAAGTGCCAGTATTGATTATTTTTTGTTTTTAATAATCTTTATTAGTGCCACAAGTATGAAATGAAAATGAAATGAATGAAAATCGCTTGTCAGAAGTAGGCTTCAAATGAAGATACTGGGAAAAGCCCCTAGTCGCCACATTCCGGCGCCTGTTCAGGGAGGCTGATACGGGAATTGAACCGTGCTGCTGGTTTGTCTTGGTCTGCTTTCAAAGCCAGCGATTTAGCCCTGTGCTAAACAGCCCCTGTAGGCTTACATTAACACTGCAAAGTTACTGCGAAAATCCCTTAATCGCCACACTCCGGCACCTGTTCAGGTACACAGAGGGAGAATTCAAAATGTCCAATTCACCTAATAGCACGCCTTTCGGTACTTGTGGGAGGAAACTGTACACAAGAGGGAGAATTCGAAATGTCCAATTCACCTAACAGCATGCCTTTCGGGGCTTGTGGGAGGAAACTGGAGCTCCCGGAGGAAACCCACACAGACACAGGGAGAACGTGCAGATTCCACACAGACAGTGACCCAAGCGGGAATTGAACCCGGAACCCTGGCGCTGTAAAGCTACAGTGCTAACCACGCTGCTACAGTGCGCCCTGTTTATTAACTGAAGGGGGAAATTTTTTTTTAATTTAAAATTTGATTAAACTTCCCAGAAGGACGACTTCCGGTAACATCATGCAAGACCAAGGTGCACAAAAAGTGGCTCCTGGCTGGGTCTTTGTTTTTGATCCCTTTTACCCATTTCTTTGGGGGAGTTTGATGACCACACACCTGCTGTGGGCTTTGGGAACTGTTAACCGACGAGTCATGTCAAAATCGTTGACAAAGATCAGAATCTCACTTATACCCAAAAAAGATAAAGACCCGACAGAATGTGGATCATATAAACCCATTTCACTGTTGAATGTTGATCCAAAAATACTCGCAAAGGTCCTGGCCAAAAGGCTGGAGGGCTGCATACCGGAGATGGTCGCAGAGGACGAAACGGAGTGTGTCAAGGGTAGGCAACTCATGGCGAACATCAATGAGGGCCAGGCAGGGATGCCCTACATCCCTCCCCGCACTGTACCTTTCCACACCCCAGAACTCAACACGATGGCCAATCGCAAGCATGAACAACAGGTCCTACGGTGCATAGCAAAACAACAAACCCCAAAATGGACCCCCATCAAACCGGAGTGGACAAAAATCCCCCAATCCCTACCCCCACTTCAAACATGTTCCCAACCATTACGAAGTGCCAACATCCCGGTTCCCAAGCATTGTCCACTCAGTTCTCCCCCCTGTTTATGCTCCTTAATGAAGTTTTTGCCCGCTTCTGGGGTCTCAAAATAACACTCCCGGCCTTCAAACGTCACCCATAGTTTTGCCAGGGAGAGCACCCCGAACCTGATCCACTGCCAGTCGAGCACCAGTGGCTTTGTTGAACCTTGCCGGCCACTTCGCCAACTCTGCTCCGATGTCCTGATAAATTCGGACCTTGTTCCCTTCCCATTCGCAGGTGCGTTTATACCTGGCCCAACACAAAATCTTCTCTTTCTCCACAAATGTGTGGATTCTCACGATCACCGCCCGCAGCGGCTCCTCAGCTCTAGGCCTGTACCTTCGAGCAAGAGCTGCCCAGTGCGACCACTCACACCGTGGCTGCCACCAGAAGTTCCAGCATGGCTGTGTGATTTGATGGAGTCTCTGCACCTGGAAGCGGTTATGTTCATGGTGAGGGAAGCGAGTGATGGCTTCTATTGGACTTGGCGTCTGCTTACATTGCATTTCAAGGATCTGGGGTAGATTTTGTTTTGTCATGGTTTGTTGAGGTTGTTGATACATGGTTTGTTGTTTTGATTGTTATTTTGTACAAATTGTTAAAAACTTAGTAAAAATATTGTTTTTGAAAACCTTCCCAGATTGAACAGTAGTCAACGCTTAAACATCATACACATCAACGGAAGGTAAACATTAAAAGCTGTTTTGTAACGCCTTTTAAGTAGTCAGTTTTGTGAGCATTAAGCACTTTTGTAAATTCCAGTTGTCATAATTTGCTACCCATTGTACTGCCTTGCTTACCTACAGTATTTACTGTTAAAAGCACATACTGTTGTCTTTTGTTCCACCATTAGCAAGTATTTTTGAGACCACCCAACATTTTAGAATGCACTTAAACAATCTGTTTTTTGTCTTTTTTCCCAAATCAAACACATCAGGCATGAAAGGTGCTGACAGAGGGGGGACTTTAGATTAACTAAACTACAGATGATTGGATGTGCGGCTCATAATTAGCAGCTATTTTAGTCTTGTATTATACCTCAATTAGTCTCCAGTGGGAACCTCGGCAAGATAAACAACCAAACATTGCAGAATTACAGTTCATTTATCGAGATTGTCACAGTTGTCATAAACTACATGAGAATATTTCCAATTACAGGCTCCCGTGCGAGTACCTACTGTAGCCACCTAAATTGGCCAACTCCCGATTTAAAATGGCGAATGGCAAAGGATGATGGGAAAGTCAGCCAACACAGGCAGAAACCAGCAGGTGCAGGTTTGTGTATTTAACTCTGCAAAAGCCCAGACAGCATCGATACCAGCGACCAGCAGCATAACAATGTAACAGCCATCTACATACTGATGAGCAACCCCCGGGAACAATAGCAACATTTGGGACACTCAAAACTAAGCCAGACTCCCCGGCGCCAGCAGGAGCCAACACAAGAGGTTAATGAACACCTCAAGACCGCCCATCGATCAGGGAACCGCTCCAGGATTGGAGAAATCGAACCAAGCGATTGGAACGAAGTCCAATCACCTAGAACCAGGTACAGGGTCCGCCCCGAAAGGTGGGAAGCCCCTGGGGACTATAAACGTTAAGCCCCAAGTTCAACTCGCTCTCTTCTTCCTGCCCGCAAACCAACCTTGACCGTGACCACCGAAAAAAGTAAGTCTTAATTCAATGCTCGCTACTAGATAGGTGCTCCTAGCTACCAATCCGTACCAACTTTGAATCCCGCAGACTCAGAACCCGAACAAAAGGCCATTTGTTCTGGTGGGCCAGTCCGAAGTTAAGTAGCTTAGATGTAGAATTTGTGCATGAGTAGCGATTACAGTGTATAATAAATGTGCTTTGATTTGAATCTTACTAATCGGTGTATTGAGTTATTGATCATTACTTGGACTTGAACCTCGTGGCGGTATCATAAAGATACCTGGCGACTCGAGAGCAAAGGTAATGAAACAGAGCAATTGAACCAACCGGAAAGTTAGCAACACTACTGATGCATTTAATTGGATTCGTCTCCCCCCCCCCCCCCCCCCCCAAACTCACTAATGGTGATAACTGGCCAAAAACAGAAACAAAATTGCACTTGCTTAAAGTCTGAACAATTCAACTTTAAAAGTCAAACTCCCAACCAATAATGAGTTCAATAACACCCCGCACTAAACAACACAATAACCAGATCAAGACTGCCAAATTCAATTCTACACACTAACTCTGCAGCCAGATTGCTGGCTTAATTCAAACAGAGGCCCTGGATGTGAAAATATGATGAGAAATGAGTAGCCTCTCACGCCTGCCTGCATTCGATAAGATTCTGGCCTATATTCTACCCCAACTTAATTTTTCTGCTTTTTCTTTCTATCCCATGGTTCTAAATATATTCAATGACTCAGTATCCAAAGCTTACAGAATTCCAAAAGTCAGACTTTTAACCCACTTCGTCACCCAGTCTTGCACTGATTCTTCGTCACCGATGAAGCACTTCAAGGATGCAACTCAGCGTAATTTGCGCTATGAAAAAACGTACAGGGCCCTGCTCCACCACACGGAAGTGAAATGGATGTACAAATAGTGGAAGCAGAGGTACTGTTTACTTCAACATAGATTTGGGAAACACGTATTTAAGCAATTTCAACAGAAGCAGTGAACGCAATTGACATTTACGTTTCCATGCACAATCTTTGGCCAAAGTGGCCTGCTACTGGACCCTTGCAATAGTGGTTGAACCAGCTGCTAAATAATACATAACAGGAAAAAAGGCCTGCAGTAATATGGCATGCCCTTTCAGCATCTTGAAAGTGCTTTTCAGGCAATTAAGTACTTTTTGGTGTTGCACTGCAGTGATTCAGGAATCACAGCAGCCAAATAGCGCGCAGCAAAATTGCACTGACAAGAGTGTGATAATGACCAGAAAACTGTTTCAGTGACCAAAAGAAAAAATGCTGGAAAATCTCAGCAGGTCTGGCAGAATCTGTAGGGAGAATAAAGAGCTGACGTTTTGAGTCCAGATGACCGTTTGTTAAAGCTGGCAACTGTTTCAGTGATGTTGGTTGAGGGATAGATTATCATAGAATTTACAGTGCAGAAGGAGGCCATTCGGCCCATCGAGTCTGCACCGGCTCTTGGAAAGAGCACCCTACCCAAGGTCAACACTGCCACCCCATTCCCATAACCCAGTAACACCAACCAACACTAAGGGCAATTTTGGACACTAAGGGCAATTTATCATGGCCAATCCACCTAACCTGCACATCTTTGGACTGTGGGAGGAAACCGGAGCACCCGGAGGAAACCCACGCACACACGGGGAGGATGTGCAGACTCCGCACAGACAGTGACCCAAGCTGGAATCGAACCTGGGACCCTGGAGCTGTGAAGCAATTGTGCTATCCACAAGGCTACCGTGCTGCCCAGATATTAGTAAGGACTCCTCTGTTCTTCTTTGACATAGTACTGTAGGATCTTGCGTGCATCAGAGGTTCAAAGCCTCATCTGCAAGATGGCACCTACAACAGTGAAGTATTTCTTTAGTACTTGCACTGGAGCATCAGCCTTGATTTTATGTTCAAGTCTCGAACCATAATCTTTTAACTCCGAAGCAAGAGTGCTCTCACTGAATTATTCCGAACAGAAGCCTCTACATCATTCTAATTGACACCAGCCTCTAATTTGTATCTCCGTGATTGCAGAGAAAGATTTTTAAATCAAGGTTTGGAAAGTCACAAGCAGAGGGTATCAAATCTATACAAATGAGACGATGGCAACGGCTGGTTAAAGTAGTCACACAATTTCCAAAGTAATGAATAAATGAAAATATTGAATCTAAAAACAGGAGACATTTCTAAATTTGAAAAGTTCCCACAAGCAAATACGCTCCATGATTGCAGAGAAGGATTTTTAAATCAAGGTTTGGGAACTCACAAGCAGAGGGTATCAAATCTACACAAGAGACAATGGCAACGGCTGGTTAAAATATTCACACAATTTCCAAAGTAATGAATAAATTAAAATATTGGAGACATTTCTAAATTTGAAAAGTTCCCACAAGCAGTTACAACATCCATCAGATCAAACACCTACCACTGGAGGCTGCTGGCATTTGGAGGCAATCACCAGAAATGCTCTCTCCATCTTCACAGTTTCAAGCACCAGGTCAGCCTAAGCAAACAGTAAAACAAAATGATTGAATACACAACATATTTTCAGATGGTTAGCCCTTATTTATATAAACTGTATCAAACAGTTAATTTTCTGCTTTCAAATGTTACTTTGGATCAGTCTGAATGCAAGCAAGGATGTAAAATGAAGATTTTTGATTCAAATTGTTATTTTGCCAATGAACACCCAGGATTGCTAATCAGTACTCCCACCACTGGCACTTTGTTAGAAAGTTCATTCCAATTGATTAATCATCCCAGCATTAAAAATTACCATTGGAAGAGAAAGGTATAACAAACACTTTCATGGAGTTATTTGAAACACCAGACACTTATAACTCTTATAGATGAGACCAAGAGCAGCACGGTGGCGCAGTGGTTAGCACTGCTGCCACATGGCACCGAAGTCCCAGGTTCGATTCGTGTTCCGGGTCACTGTCCGTGTGGAGTTTGCACATTCTCCCAGTGTTTGCGTGGGTTTCACCCCCACAATCCAAAGATGTGCAGGGTAGGTGGATTGGCCACACTAAATTGCCCCTTAATTGGAAAAAAATAATTGGGTACTCTAAAATTAAAAAAAAAAAAATAGATGAGACCATTTACAATGCCCAGGGAAGGGTACCAACAAATTACTCAGCCCACCAACAGCCAGAAGGTGACAAATTAGCACTGGCAAAAGTTCCCATCTTTAGTTGATCTCAGCACCTCTGGATTCAGCAGCTTTGCCTGCTTTCACTTTCAGCTGGTAGAAATCCGAATGTAAAAATGAGCATTTTGACAATCAGGCATCAAGCTGCTCATTTATTTTCTGCCACTGTACACGTGGGTTTAAAAACCTGGTTTGTTCACAGAAAATAGTACAGCTGTTTTGTATACAAATCCAGTAAATAAATAGCATTCCTGCAAAGCCTCAACGAGTTCACATCCTCCAGCCTTTAAAAATTGCTTTAAACAGTCAATTTTGTTTATGGGTATTTCTCCCTTTCCAAATTTAACTGACTCCTCCAGATGGGTGACACATTAAGTCTTTCTTTCTCAAATAAGCATCTATCTAAACACAAGGTGGAAATCAGCAACATAATACCACAGTGGCCTCGTGTGATTTTTGGGAAGAAAAACATTTTATGTTGGGCAGCACGGTGGCTCAGTGGTTAGCACTGTTGCCTCATGGCACCGAGGATCCGGGTTCATTCCCCGGCCCTAGGTCACTATTCGTATGGAGTTTGCACATTCTTCCCGTGTCTGCATGAGTCTCACTCCCACAACCCAAAAGATGTGCAGCACGGGAGCATTGCGGATTGCACAATTGCTTCACAGCTCCAGGGTCCCAGGTTCGATTCCGGCTTGGGTCACTGTCTGTGCAGAGTCTGCACATCCTCCCCATGTGTGCATGAGTTTCCTTCGGGTGCTCCGGTTTCCTCCCAGTCCAAAGATGTGCAGGTTAGGTGGATTGGCCATGATAAATTGCCCTTGGTGTCCAAAATAGCCCTTAGTGTTGGATGGGGTTGCTGGGTTGTGGGGATAGAGTGGAGGTGTAGACCTTGGGTAGGGTGCTCGTTCCAAGAGTCGGTGCAGACTCGATGGGCCGAATGGCCTCCTTCTGCACTGTAAATTCTATGAAATCTATGTGCAAAGCAGGTGAATTGGCCACACTAAATGCAAGTTGTTTTGTCTGAAATGGAGACAATCACAGTGTCACATAATTAATAGCCAAGGAACGGCAAGAGGGGCTTTAATCCATCTATTTCTTTCTGAAGATGCTGCCTCACTGGTGTGCAGTTCCACCGCTCCTTACTGAACGAGACACTCATGATGTACAAGCTTAAATATTAAATCAGACTGACTAAGTAGCTTCACAGTAAAGTTCAGCTATTACAGGTAGACTTTCCCTTCTCCATCCTGGTTATGTGGGTTGAGTAATTGAAAGGAGCATTAGATGAAATGAAATGAAAATCGCTTGTCACAAGTAGGCTTCAAATGAAGTTAGTGTGAAAAGCTCCTAGTCGGTTTTCACCTTTCAAGTGGCAGGCTATTTAGATCAATTTTTTATTGGGAGTTTAATCAACATAGAGGTAAAAATAAATCTTGGGGGTGAGGATGATGCCTCTGCCTCCCAAACACTTCGGATTCATGAACAGGAACTATTAATGTAATAGAGCTGCCCATCATTTCACAAATCACTGAATAGAATTACTCACATGTTCTCCAATATCGCCACCAATCTCTTTGCTTTGTTTCCAATATGTTGTCAATGGTCCATCAAGCAGCTCATCAAATGCCTGTACAAAAGGAGCAAGCTCTACACAAATGAAACCACAGACCCAGATTAATATCATGCACTATGTACAAAATCAACAAAACCAAATATATACGTACACTTAAAAATATACATTACGCTACAAAGATACATTTACCTAAACAGGCAATTAAATGGCTTCCACAGGAACCAAAGCAAACTTTTGATTGTGATATTTAACAACTCCAATGGGTAAATGTGCAGAATGGTCTTGCAAAAATATACTTTATTCATAAAATCTCGGAAATAAACATACAAAAACTTCTCAAATTGTCATAACAGTAAAGTCCAATGATATTCACATTTTCCCCAGCGGTCAAGATGCACTCAGGTACTTCAATTCAGTGATGAAAACAAAGAAGTTTAAAGAAAAGTACAGCACAGGAACAGGCCCTACAGCCTTCCAAGTCTGTGCTGATCATGATATCCTAACTGAAAAAAAAACCTTCTGCCCTTACTCACGTACTAATCAGACCACACACATTTTCCTCCAGATCATTTATATAATAATCGCTTATTGTCACAAGTAGGCTTCAATGAAGTTACTGTGAAAAGCCCCGAGTCACCACATTCGGGGAGGCCGGTACGGGAATTGAACTCGCGCTGCTGGTTTTGTTCTGTATTACAAGCCAGCTATTTAGCCCACTTTGCTAAACCAGCCCCTATATAACCTACAAACAGTCGTCCCAGCACTGATCCCTGCAGAACACCACGGGCTACAAATCTCCATTCTGAAAAATACCTTTCCACCACTACTGTCTTCTATAACCGAGCAAATTCTACATTCATCTTGCCAGCCCACCCCGAATCCCAGGTGACTTTAGTTTTTATACAAGTCTGCCATGTGGGACCTTGTCAAACGCCTTTCTAAAGTCCATATAAACTACATACACAGCCTTCCCCTCTTTTTTTTTTTTAAAGAGGTGACAAAGAAAACTCTCAATCAAGTTTGAGACACTAAATTATGGTGCCAGCCACTAACTAGTCCACTTTCCTCCAAACCTGTCCCTCAGTATCTTTTCGAAAAGCTTCCCCATCACTGATGTCAGGCTCACTGGCCTGTAATTTGCTGGATTTTCCCCGCTTCCTTTCTTAAACAAGGGAACTTGGGCTATTCTCCAGTCCTCTGGAACCTCGCATGTGGTCAAAAGAGGATGTGGAATAAGGCCCCGGGTCCGGACGGGTACCCAGTGGAGTTCTATAAAAAGTTCTCGGGGATACTGGGGCCAGTGTTGTTGAGGATGTTCAATGAGGCAAGGGAAAGAGGGGTGCTGCCCCCGATGTCACAGGCAATGATTTCACTGATTCTTAAGCAGGACAAGAACCCGGAGCTGTGTGGGTCCTACAGGCCGATCTCCCTGCTGAATGTGGATGCCAAGTTGCTGGCCACAATCATGTCCTCCAGAATTGAGGATTGTGTTCCGGACGTTATTGGGGAGGACCAGACAGGGTTTGTTAAGGGTAGGCAGTTGGTGGCCAACGTAAGAAAGCTGTTAAATGTGATCATGATGCCCCCGGAAGGTAGGGAGGTTCAGGCAGTGATCGCAATGGATACAGAAAAGGCTTTTGATCGGGTAGAATGGGACTGTGGGAGGTACTGGGACGGTTCGAATTTGGGCGGGGCTTTACTGACTGGGTCAGGTTACTGTATCAGGCTCCTGTGGCAAGTGTGCGGACGAACAGGACAACATCGGACTATTTTAGACTGCACTGGGGGACGAGACAGGGATGCCCCCTCTCCCCACTGTTGTTTGCGCTGGCTATAGAGCCGTCGGCAATCGCTCAGAGCTTCAAGGGGCTGGAGGGGACTGGTCGCGGGGGGAGGGGGTGTCGCTCTGTGCAAATGATCTGCTTCTGTACGTTTCGGACCCAGGAGAGGAGATGGAGGAAACCATGGAGGTTTTAGGGGAATTCGGCCAGTTTTCAGGGTATAAGCTAAACATGGATAAGAGTGAGATGTTTGTGGTTCAGGCGAAGGGACAGGAGGGGGGACTGGGGGAGCTGCCGTTTAAGTCAGTAGGAGATCGTTTTAGGTACCTGGGCATCCAAGTGGCGTGGGAATGGGACCGGCTGCATAAATTGAATCTGGCCCGGCTAGTGGACCAAATGAAGGACGATTTCCGGAGATGGGACGCACTCCCGTTGTCGCTGGCCGGGAGGATGCAAACGGTGAAAATGACGGTCCTACTGAGGTTCCTATTTGTATTTCAATGTTTCCCCATTTTTATTCCGCAGTCCTTTTTTAAGCGGGTCAACAGAGAGTTCACGGGCTTCGGCTGAGCAGGCAAGACCCCACGGGTAAGGAAGGCAATGCTCGAGCGGAGCCAGGGAGAGGGCGGGCCGGTGCTGCCACATTTTAGCAATTATTACTGGGCACCAGTCTGGGGACGTTGGTAACTACGCCTCTGCCACTCCTGCTGGCGCGGTAGTCCACCAACCCCATGGTGGTGGCGGCCCTGAGGGTTTGGGCCAGTGGAGGCGGCATGTGGGAGCATTGGTCTGGGCCCCAATTTGTGATAACCACCAGTTTGCCCCGGGGAGTATGGATGGGAGGGGGTTCCGGGTCTGGCGGAGAGCGGGGATTGAGGGGAGCTTTCAGAGTATGAGGGCACTGGAGGAAAAGTTTGGGCTGGCGAGGGGAAACAAATTCAGATACTTGCAGGTGCGGGACTTCCTTCGTAAACAGGTTGCAACCTTCCCACTCCTCCCGCTGAGGGGGATTCAGGACAGGGTAATTTCCAGAGGGTGGGTAGGGGAGGGGAGCGTCTCGGACATCTACAAAGAGCTTATGGGGTCGGAGGAGACGCAGACCGAGGATCTGAAGCATAAGTGGGAGGAGGAGCTGGGAGGAGAGATAGAGGATGGTTTATGGGCAGATGTGTTGAGTAGAGTCAACATGTGCCAGGCTCAGCCTGATACAATTTAAGGTTGTGCACTGGGCTCACGAGTGGCCCGGATGAGCAGATTCTTTGGGGTGGAGGACTGGTGCACAAAATGCGCGGGAGGACCAGCGAACCATGTCCACGTTTTGGACGTGTCCAAAGCTTCGTGGATTTTGGCAGGGGTTTGCAGACGTCATGTCAAAGGTTTTAAAAATAAGGGTGGCGCTGGGTCCAGAGATGACGATTTTTGGGGTGTCGGAAGATCAGGAAGCCAGGAGGAGAAAGAGGCAGATGTTCTGGCCTTTGCTTCCCTGGTAGCCCGGAGACAGATACTATTGGTATGGAGGGACCCAAAGCCCCCGAAGTCGGAGACCTGGCTATCGGACATGGCTAGCTTTCTCAGTATGGAGAAAATTAAGTTTGCTTGAGAGGTTAACTGTTAGGGTTCACCCGGAGGTGGCAATCGTTCGTCGACTTCCTTGGGGAAAATTAATTGTCCGGGGGGGGGGGGGGGGGGTAGTTTAGGTTAGAGTAGGGGGTGGGACCTGTATGAAAGGCAAACGGTTTTTGCACTATGTTTATGGTTTCATGTATCTTGTCTATTTTGTTGTTATACCAAAAATACCTCAATAAAATGTTTATTAAAAAAAAAAAAAAGAGGATGTGGAGGTATCTGTTAAGGCCACAGCTATTTCTCCCCTTGCGTCCCGCAGTAACTTGGGAAACATCCCATCCACCCCCGCGGACTTATCTACCTTAACGCAATTTAGGCTACTTAAAAACTTCCTCCTTTGACTTCGAGAGAGTTCACACGCCTATCCATGACCTCAACGTCCATCATGTCATTGGCGAATACCAATTAACTACTCATTAAGGATTTCATCCACTTCCTGTGGTTCCACACAAAACTTCCCTCCATTGTCCTCCAATGGGCCTACTCTTTCTCTTGCTCCTAATTTATGCATAAAAAGCCTTGGGATTCTCCTTGACCATGTTTGCTAAAGACATTTCATGGTCCCTTTTAGACCTCCTAATTCGACGATTAGGTTCCTTCCTACTTTCACTGAACGCCTCAACGGCTTAGTCAGTTTTAGATGCCTAGACCCATCTATCATGTGCTTCCTTTTTACGAAGCTTAAAATTTCCCTCGTCATCCAGGGTTCCTGAAGCCTGTCATTTCTATCCTTCATTTTTGCAGAGACCATGCCCGTACTACACTTCAATCAACTGGCCTTTAAAAGCCTCCCACATGTCAGACGTGGATTTGCCCTCAAATAGCTGCTCCCAGTCCACATTCCCCAGTTGCAGCCTAATTTGCCCTCGTCCAAATTAAGCACCCTCACCTGCGGGCTACTCTTTTCCTTAGCCATGCCTACCCAAAATCTTATGGAATTATGGTCGCTAAGCCCCAAAATACTGCCCCACTGAAACATCAATCACCTGGCCTGGTGTACTTTAATATTTTCATTACAGAGTGCAATTCTTTTCAGACTATATGCAATCGATTATGTTGCACTCTGTGGTGCTTAAATACAGTTACCGACGGCTTGGATTTAGCACACAATCCGAGGTTTTACATGGGTTCTAGCCCCTTGGGTGTACATTTGCTGACAGTGTTGCACAGTGGCCGTCCCCCATTGGGCCTTGGCAGTGGCTACCCCAAGCTGGAGCGCGTCTCTTAGCACATAGTTGTGGATCTTGGAATGTGCCAGTCTGCAACACTGGGTCGAGGACAATTCTTTGCACTGGAGATCAACAAGTTTTGGGAAGACCAAAGAGAGTCTCTCTCCAGACCGTCTTTGCAAATGCACTTTCTCCTCTCCCCTCCCCGTCCAAGGCGCGGGTGTGCATAAAGGATGTGAACCAACCAAGCTAGTTCTTGACATTTGTTTGAAAGTTCTGGTGAGGAGATGTTCTGCGAGGATGACGGAGTCTGCTCAGAGAACCATCAAAGTGATCCACTGTCTCCTTTTTGCCCAAGGGGCTCCAGGACATGATGCGCAAACCACTGCTCGATCACCTTGCACAAAGTTTTCCACGAGGGACAGATGATGCATTACAATCAAACTACTTGGATCATTCAATGGCAACATGGCCAGACCCATCCTTCACAACACTGGGGACAGGTAGAACCTCAGTACATGGTGACACTTGGTGTTTGTGTACCGGTAGTCCCTCTGCACTCACCATGTTGAAGCTGAGAGTATAGCACTCATTTCAAGAGTCTCAGATGTAGCCCACCTAAAGGAGCTGATAAGTGTGGTCAATGCTGGGAATGTTGGCCACAAGAACAATGGCATTGGCAGGATAGACACACCAATGTATTTGCACGATGTTGTAGTGCTAGTGGTACATTTCCAGGTTTTGGGGTGCCTGCTGTACACTGTCTATGTCTGAGCCATAAAGGAGGATGGATATCACCACTGCTCTATAGACCATAAGCTTCTAATTATTGTATGAACAAACTTAATAAAAACCATTATACCAGTACATAGAGCAACTAACGTCTCTCCTTAACTCTACAACAGACGGACACAGCCTCAGCCAGGTCGTGCTTATCCCAAAGACACCATAATCTGGAAACAGAAACTGCTCACACAGACCATTCAATCATACCATCACAAAACATGACAAAGTTCAGTCAAGAATTATTTCAAACAATCAAGATAATTATTTGCCATTACCCTCAGAGCTACATGTTGCAATGTGAGAGCCAGCTCCGTGTCTACCAGATTGTTCCATTGTTTCCAATTGTATAACAACTTTCTCCAGCCTTTGTACAAGGGCCTCCATGTTTGCCATTGTTCAAACCTAGAGGGGGAAAAACAGACCCAATAAAGTGAGTCAAACTATGGAATACTAATCAAATTTTAAATATCACATTGCTTAAGCAATGTTTTGCTATTCCACCCATGTATGGTTCACTTATTCAAACTGACTGATCAGTAGGACCAGATTAAACCTTTGCAAGCAGTTGCATTCCCTGCATGTTAATTTGCAAAAAAAAAAAGCACAGCAAAGCCAAGTTACTTTATCAATTACAATTATAACCAATATACATTCAAATTATGAACCACAAATTAATTGTAATGGTATCTTAAGTCAGTGATAGTTATATACATTTTCAAACATTCTTTACGAATTTGATACCAAAACCACAAAGTCAGATTTCAGGAGCAAGTCTGAAATGTTGCTCAACTTGGCTTGAAAACCATGAGAAGTTCTACTACTGCCATTTTTGCAGTGCCGTTAATGTACAGGGATGAGGGGGTGAAGACAAAATGTCTGAAAATTTGTGGCAAGGAATCATCTACATATTGTAGCACAAACCAGCAAAGCTGAAGCACCATGAGGGAACAGAAAATGATGTCACTTTTAATGATCTGTTATGAAAAGCAAATGCTTCCAGGCCTTGAGGGGGTACAAACATTAATTTTCCCTTTGTTTATCATCTATTACTGTCAACTCCTTGGACCAATACATTTGCATGAAATAAAACAGAACTCAGCATTTTGGCATTCAATGCAGCTAGGGTGTGTAATATAGGATGAAGTCCAAACGAACAACAGAACATGGCCATGCTGGATTATGTACATGCAAAGAAAATGACAATGGAAAGGGAGTGGTGGAGATCAGAAAAAGATTTAAAGGGCGAAATTCCACATTTGAAAAATCAGAGCTCTGCTAATAGATAGGGAGAAGAAAGTGGGACGGCAGATAGGTTTAGCAGAGAGTTCAATAGCTTTGAGCCATAAATAGTGGAATGCATATATAGCAGGGGGTTGTTATGTAAACATCAGAAATGAGTCTTGGGGGCCTTCCGGAGACGGGGCCCCCGAGTGGACGCACGAAAGGTGGCTCTCCTCCTGAAAACTTGGATTTCGGCACTTTAAGCCCAAGATAGCCTGCTAAAATCAGGAGAAAACACCCCTCACCCTCCTCCAACACCATCAGGACAAGACATGTCAAGCGGCAGCAACTCCAGGGACAGAAAAGATGGAAAAGGCAGCAACAGTCTGGAGAGAAGGCATGAGGCAGCCGGGGGGGGGGGGGGGCATTGACACCGGATCACAGGCGCGTGCACCTGCTTCCCAGGGAACGTGCATGATAACTAATTCCTGGGACACAGATCCCCAGTGTCTTCAAGGACCAAGAATGACGGGTTGGCTCTCCTGAGATAGGGGTAGCCGCTTAGGCCTTGCACATCAGCCAGAACCTAAGAGCGAGGCAGAGACCCAATATAACCAGGCTCATGTTGCCATCCTTGCAGTCGTCGAACAATGCATCGGACTGCTCAAAACGCAGTGCCAATGCCTGGACCGCTCTGGTGGTGCACTGCAGTACACCCCTCCAGAGCGTTTCCCACTTTGCGGTCTGCTTTGCCAGAATCTGGCACAGCAGCAGGTGATACGCTGGAGGAGGGACATGCAGCCAGACCAGGAGGTCGACCTCAGGGAGAACCCGCAGGAGGTCCCCGAGGAAGGCCCTCATCCTTCCTCATGCCAAATTCTCACAGGATGAGGTTTGTCTGTCAGCTCACACCACCCCCTCCCCCAAAGGCTACAGGTGCAGGAGATGATACCGACAATGCATGGCACTGAGGCCATTACTCCCAGGTTGTATTAGTGACCCTGCTGCTGGTCCTCTGCCTCCCTCGGGGGAACAGGATCTGCCTCGCATCCACAACATCAAGATGCCAGGTCGGCACCCCCAAAACGAGGAGCAGATTTGCATGTTGCCATGCTTGCGCAATGACTGGGAGTGAGTGGTGAGAGAGCGTTTAAAAGCACCTCCCTCTTACTTGCGGCGAGACATTGTTGCGCGAGCGTGACAAATCACACGGCAAGACAGCCAGTAACAGCAAGAAACACGTGGGGACTCATTTCTGGCACTAAGTGCCGTTAAATACAGGCTGCGATCTCACCAACGCAGCCGTCGAAAAACTCTGGCAATCGTGCCCAAAATGACACTAGAAGTATTTTGTTAAATCATGTCCTATTTTCCGAGACAGGGAACATGTCCACTAAGACATGCTTGTGCAGCTGCCAGAAATGCATGATGTTTGGTTCAAAGGAGCAATCAATTCACTGATTTCAAAGCCACTCAAATCGAAACTCTTGCTTCTGCTTTGCTCAGGTCACTATCTTCAGGACAGATGAAGGGAGAATACTAGCAGTGTTTTTAAAACCCCAGGAACTGGATTATTTCAACCCTAAGTAACTCAAATATTATTGAATAAGTACAAATAAATGTTAAAAACATACTCTGTAACAGGATTGGAAGTTTTACAAATATTTGTAGAATTAGGTACACGGTTAAAAGTTCAGCATGGCCCACCCAATTTACCTGTTGTGACTGATCTGTTTTAAGTACATTACATGATATCTCTCCTATTGCAATCACAAAATGCAATTGATAGGCCAGATACAGCACAATGCTGTAGAACTTGAAAGCACCATACTGCCTTGTACTTGTGAATTTGGCTGTAAGTTGATTTTTGCTTCATTTAGTGGATGGACAACAAATGCTGCCCTTGACACTGATGCCCACATGCCAAGAACAAAAACATTTCATTCCCGTTACCAACCATATTTAAGCAGAATTCATTTGGCTAATACAATCCATCGGAAAAAGATTGGTTTGCATTATGGCTATTAAATTTAATTAGATACACTGTTCCTGAAACAGCAAAGTATGCGCAATTGCACATGGTTCTAGGTCTGCTTTTAAAAGGTAAAATAGATCCTTGGGGGGGGGGGTTGCGCAGTGTACTTCTACATTAAAACACTCATGGGTTAAACGGATGTTTTTGTTTCAATCAAGGATGTGTAATTCAACCACTTTTTAAAAATTCTACTATTTGAAATAATTTCATACTGCAAAGCAAGTGAGAAAGGCATCCATTTTATAAAAGTGTTATATGAATGGTTTTCATTCAGACCTTTGACAAAATGGCATTTTCTGCTCGCCACATGCCCAACTCAACAGTATAATTACCAATGCATCCAATTTAAGCATTGTGGCTTCCATTCACAAAAAACTTCTCTGCCTTCTAAGTGCCTGATTTGAAGAGCAACTCTGCCTCATGATTTGTAAAATTAAATTATCAGCTTTCCCAATACTACATTATTTTATCTGTAAAAGAAAAGTTTATCTTGAAACCTACATTTTTGCTGAATCCAGTCTTTCTTCTTCTACCTCCAATAGCATGTGACTTGAACAAGCCAAGAACAAAGGTCACAATTGAGGTGTTCCCATGTAGACCAAGCAACTGAAAACTCAATTACCACAAGACTGAACAGCCAGCTTAAATCAGATTCAGCTGCTGATAGGACAAGCACAAGCGAGATATGCAACAGAGCATATTTAGTTTCACCTTCACCGACAAGCCAAAGAATGCCCTTGAAGCCCTGGGTTAAGTTTTCAGGCCTGGCCTCTCTATTTTGTCATAGGAACATAGGATTTAGGAGCAGAAGTAGGCCATTTGGCCTTTCAAGCCTGACACACCATTCAATAAGACTGTGGCTGATCTGGCTGCAGCCTCAACTCCACTTTTCTGTCTGGTCCCAAAACCCTCAACTCCCTTGTCTATCAAAGATCTGTCCAACTCTGCCAAGAATTAATCTACTGCTTTCTTGGGAAGAGAATTCCACATACCAACAACCCTCAGGGAACAAATTTCTCCACAGCTCAAGTCTTAAAAAGAGAGGCCTTTTATTTGTAAACTGTGTTCCATCGTTATATTCTCCTAAACAAGTGGATACATCCTCCACCGGCAGTATCCACCCAGCTAAGCCACCTGCCATTCTTCTAAACTATAATTGATATAGGCCCAACCGGTTGAATCTTTCTACATAAAACCTTCTCTGAACTGTTCCACTAATGCAATTATGTATATTTTCTCCACAAATAAGGAGACCAAAATTATACACAGTATTCCAGAACAAAAACAGAAAATGCTGGAAAATCTCAGGTCTGACACGAGTTACTGTTGGGTCAGATGACTCTGCACCAAAGCTGTATTCCAGATGTTGTCTCACTAATGCTCTATGCAGTCGCAGTAAAACTTCCCTACTTTTATATTCCATTCCCCTTGCAATAAATGCCAACATCCCATTTGCCTTCTGTATCATTTACTGTACTTTCATACTAACTTTATAGCAATAGGGCACCCGGATCCCTTTGAACCTCCAACTTCTGCAATCTCTATTTAAATAATATCCTGATTTCTCACTTTTCCTTCCAAAGTAGGCAAGTTCATATTTCCCCATCATATACTCCATCGGCCCTTTTACTTAACCGGTCTCTCTTTTTTGCAGACTCCTCGACAACTTACTTTTTGTTATCGACAAATTTAGCTATAATGCATTCGGTACCTTCACCCAAATATTGATGCACATTGTAAACTGTTGAGGCCCCAGTACCGATTCAGTGTGGCGTTCCATTAATTGCCAATCTGAAAAAGATCCATTTACCACTACTCTCTACCTATTAGCTCACCAATTGTTTATTCATGGTAATATATGTTACTCCCCACACCATGTGCTCCTACCTAGCGTAGTAAGCTTTGATGTGGTATCTTATCAAATGCCTTTCAGAAATCCAAATACACTATACACCTGCAATTTCCCCATGATTCACCTTGTTACTTCCTCAAAAACTCCAATAAACTAGTTAAACATGGTTCCCCTTTAATAAATCCATGCTGACTCTGCATGATCCCATTATGATTTTCCTGTTCACCTCTTGGTTTTCAAGTAACTTCGGGATGTTTTCTATGTCTTCTGCAGTGAAGACAGACACAAAATACCTGTTCAGCGCCTCCACAATTTCCTTGTTTCCATTATCAATTCCCCAGACTCTCTAGAGGACCAACACTAGTTTAGTTACTCTTTTCCTATTTAAATACTTGTAGAAACACTTACTAGCTAGCTTTCTCTCACATTCAGCTTTGTTCCTTTTTTAAAGTCATTCTTTGCTCAATCTTAAAATTTGACCAATCTTTTGATCTGCCACTAAGCTTTGTTGATTTTGCAATGTTTATTTGGTACAGCAGTTAGCTTCTTTATTCAGCTACAGATGATGCATCCTTCGCAAAGAGACTTCCTTACCGTGATAAATCTTGGCTGCAAGGTGCTTAGCTCCATTGCCTTGCTTTTAAACTGGGTTCCAAGGTTACTTTTGCTGGCTCTACTTTATACACAAACACCAATCTTCGACCCACATTTCAGCCCTTCAAACTGAACATTAAAATTCTATCATCAGTTACCTAAAGACTCTTTATTAATCCTGTCCCACCATATCAGTTACCTAAAGACCCTTTATTAATCCTGTCCCATTGCTCATTACCAGGTCAAGAATAGCTCACTCCCTGGTTAGTTCTAGAACATACTGTTCGAAGAAATTGTCCCAAATATCCTCTTATGAATTCACTTTCCAGGCCACTTTTGTCAATCTCCATGGAAGTCACCAGTGATTGTTGCAATGCCTTTCTTACACACCCTTTTGTTTGTTTTCCGATATTCTCTGTCCTACAGTGTAACTAGTGTCAAAATCTAATGAAGCTAAAATACATACAAAACCTCTACCACAGCAGCTGCCAACCACCAAAGCAGCCAAGAAATTAACCTAATTTTCACCAAATAAAGTTGAGTGAGATTGATGCACATTAAATGAGTGCCTCATTTTTGTGCCATAAAACATTCTTCCTAAAGTTTGTTGACTTTAAATTCCAGCTGTGGCAAGTTCAGACAAGCAAAGGAGCATAATCAAGTATTTCACAAGGTAAAGAGTTTTAAACCCATATTACAGTATCCTAAACATCAAACACTCATGCCAGATATTAGATTGCATTTTGTGTGCACAGGTTTTAAACATAATTCAATCTTAATGGAGCGATTCAATTCAAATTATACTTCCGATTCATTCCAGGAAAGAAAATAACCACACAACTGAAAAATAACCACAAGATGACATCAGAGCAAATTCATGCCTCAAAGTTACAGATCAAATGTCAACTTTTCGAGTGCATTAACGTTTTCAGGAACTCCGCTTTCCTGATCACGAGATTCCTTGATTAAATTCTCTTACTTTGCAGGGTCAGTGAATGTTTCATTTTACTACCAGGTTCTCCGGCGTGGAGGATTGAGGGTTAACACCGCCCTTCTGCCATCACCACACCAGAGGAGTTATAAAATGCACTGGGATGGTTAACACCAATCGCTTCGCCAACAGTTCAACCCGGGTCTCTTAAAATCTCCAAATTCCTAACATGGTCAAAATAACCTTGTCCATGAGCAGGAGGAGCACGACCCCATAAATCCCCAAATAAGGCGAGCGCAAAAAAACCCAGCCCAACCCCTCCTCGTTCTTCGCCCTGCCCACAGGCAGACAGGAAGCCAAGTAAAGCAGCGACTCCCTTCCCAACACATTCAAACCCGCCTAGTACGGAAACTGTTTCTCCCCACTCCATACTCTCCTGCCTGTCACTATGGAAACTCCCCTCCTCTGGCCCTTCCCCAACCCCAAACCCCGTCCCCTCACCTGAGAGCGGCACAAACACACACTCTTAAAAACACCGCCGCAATACAACGGGTCGGAAACAACGGTAAAATTGCGCACCGAGTGCCACTGCTCCGATTACAGGAGCTGAATCCGGTACTTTTTTTTAAAAAACACACAACGCCCAGCCCGAACGCTGCTCACATCCACCACTCACCTGAGCGTGAGCCGCTCCTACTCCTCCAACACCGTCGCCGGAAGTACCACCAATATCCCACAACACCCCGCGCCGCCCAGGGCCCCACATCCGTTATCGCCTTATTAGGGAAAAAATACGGCCTTTCGGCCAGAGCGGGTTTAAAGGCTGAACTGAGAGGAAAGATCATCCGAGGAAGTGGTAATATTTACTTTCTTCCTCATTTAGTATCCTGTCCATCAATTTAGCAACTTTGGAAGTTTCTGCAGCTGGTTGGTTAACATGAATATTTATCCCCGTGTCTTCCTTACAAGTTTATTTTGCCTTCAACTCTCGGCCCATTCCTCTTTAGTTATTTCTTACACCCAGCAAAGAGCTACATGCAACCGCAGAAATGGCGATCTTTCTTTCCGCCAAATATTGTTTGGCAAATTGTTGATTATTCACGCTTTGTATTTGCCGAGGTACAGCTTTCATGAAGCGCTCCCAAATTGGCTTCCTTTCCAAGTAAGAACATACTGGAAGTATATTGTGGGAGGACTAAAGACTCGTTTTCTCTAAAGAATAACGGCTGATGATATACCAACTTTTTTTCTAGGAAACCTAATCAGGTTTAGGAAACCAGCAATCTTAAGGGGAGCGTAAGTTTCATTGTTTGAACAGTGAATGTAAACAGAAACATACATTTACACCGAATGATTCTGATTGCGTCTCTGTATCAGCTAACTAGTTTCACGGCACAAAATCGCTGTTAAAAGCAGATTTAGACAAAATTCGTTAGAAACAATATTTTGAATTTTTTACAGTTGGCAACCAAAGGGAAATGTAAAGACAATCACAACCGTAGAGACAATTGAAACGAGCAATCTTGATCATCGAAAAACATGCACGATGAAAAGATCAAAGCACTGATAATGAGACACTCAATGTTACTAGTTTACAAAGAACAAAACAGCACAGGAACAGGCCCTCCAAGCCTGTACCGGTCATGATACCAACCTTGACCAAAACCCTCAGCACTTCCTTGTTCCGTATCCTTTTATACCCATCGTATCCATGTATTTGTCAAGATGCCTCTTGAATGCTGTTAACGTATCTTACAAACTACTATTTTGAAAACACCAGGCTCTACCTCACCACCATCTCTCTCAATACGTCCACTATCTCTGATTTGTCATGCTCCATATTCAAAATCCAATCCTGGGTGTGCAGAAATTTTGGGTGCGACTCGACCAAAAATATTTCTGAGTGTAATTTTGGGCAAGTGTGGCAGGGTGTTTCCCGCTGACATTTTGGATGAGATCCAGACTAGTATTCACCCATACGGTCGTTTTTTGGGGCCTTGGGGAGTTTCTCCCCGGTCTAGCCCACACACAACTTTTTTTTCAGCAATGGGGAACTGAACGTGCTGGTAGGACCAGCTCCTCTGAGATTGGGATGTCATTTTGAATGGGTGCCCTGATCTCCAAGTGAGCTTGAGCCTGATACGGCACAACATCTTTATTTTAAAATCCCTCACATGGCCTTATCCTTCCTATCTCTGAAACCTTTTCCAGCACTACAACCATCTGAGATCTCCCAGCTGTAAATATGTATTAGTTTTCTTTACTTTGGGACGATGTTAGTTTACTTACCTCAATATGGTTGTCTTTGTTCATTAAACATAGTTTAATCATCAGGTCCAAATGTTTTTCCTACTGAGCCCTTACCTCTATTGCTGACCTGAAGCATGGCAATTAATGAATGTGGGCCCAATTTTAACTAAGTGGATGGATTTTGAATTAGTTAAAAATAAAATGACTTTTAACAAATGTGGCAAGTTTTCAAAATATATTCGGTACTCAAAAAGGTTAATCTGCGACTTCCGGTTGCGGCTATGCGGAGCTAAGTCGCACATTCGGCGGCTCCCGCAAAAACGGACTTTTGGGCTCTTTTCAGGGCCCACAACGGCACTTTCTCGACGTTTCCCGGTGTGGGAAGGAGATTATAACAATTCCCCGATAGTATATGGCTTCTACTAGGAGCGGGTCGACTAAAAAGGTAGTGGTGGACCCGAAGAAGGTGCGAGGGAAGAATAACAAAATGACGGCGGGCGGAGACCAGGCAGCATGGATGCAGTGGGCGCAGGAGCAGCAGGAGGGTATACAGCGCTGCTTCAGAGAGATTAAAGCGGACCTGCTAGAGCCGATGAAGGCTTCTATTGATAAGCTGCTGGAGACACAGACGGCCCAGGGGGTGGCGATCCGCGAGGCCCGACAAAAGATCTCCGACGAACTTCCGGGTGCGGCGATGACCAGCTGAGTCGCACGTTTCGGCAGCTCCCGGTGAAACGGACTTTTGGGCTCTTGATAGGAGCCCCAACGGCAATTTTGACGGCTAAAAACACTGTGCGGTAAACCAGAAGGGAATCCCCCCTGGATACGGATGAAAAAAGGAGGAGAAAGTGGCCGGATTGCAGTGGATCCTTTAGAACAGCGGCAAGGAAGGCAAGCAAACACCAAGATGGCGTCGGAAGGTGGCAGTTCAACATGGGGCCCTGAACAACAAGAGTTCTTGAAATGCTGTGTGGAAGAGCTCAAAAAGGAAATGAAGAAAGAGCTGTTGGCCCCGATACTACAGGCGATCGAAGGGCTAAAGGAGGAACAAAAGACCCAGGAGCGGGAGCTTCGGGTCGTGAAGGCAAAGGCAGCCGAGAATGAGGACGACATACAGGGCCTGGTGGTGAAGACGGAGACGCATGAGGCACATCAGAAACGATGTGTGGAAAGGTTGGAGGCACTGGAGAACAACGCAAGGAGGAACAACCTGAGGATTCTTGGTCTTCCTGAAGGTGTGGAGGGAGCGGACGTCGGGGCATATGTGAGCACGATGCTGCACTCGTTAATGGGAGCGGAGGCCCCGGCGGGTCCGTTGGAGGTGGAGGGAGCATACCGAGTGATGGCGCGAGGGCCGAGAGCAGGAGAAATTCCCAGAGCCATAGTGGTGAGATTCCTCCGTTTTAAGGATATAGAAATGGTCCTTAGATGGGCAAAGAAAACTCGGAGCAGTAAATGGGAGAACGCGGTGATCCGCGTTTATCAAGACTGGAGTGCGGAGGTGGCGAGAAGGAGGGCGAGCTTTAATCGGGCCAAGGCGGTGCTTCATAAAAAGAAGATAAAATTTGGAATGCTGCAACCGGCAAGACTGTGGGTCACATATCGAGGGAGGCACCACTACTTTGAGACGGCGGATGAAGCGTGGACTTTTATTGTGGAAGAAAAACTGGAATGAGCGGGTTATTAAAAAGAACGTTTGAACAAAGTGGTGGGGCGAATGTGGGGGGCAAAGAGGGGGGTTAAAAAGGGGGGAAAGAGGAGTTTTATGTACTAATACCTCTACAGACAGGATGGTCTACATCTGAACCTGAGGGGCACAAATAACCTGGGGGGGAGATTTGTTAGTGCTCTTTGGGGGGGTTTAAACTAATGCAGCAGGAGCATGGGAACCTGGATTGTAGTTTTAGGGTAAGGGAGAATGAGAGTATAGAGGTCAGGAGCACAGATTTGACGTCGCAGGAGGGGGCCAGTGTTCAGGTAGGTGGTTTGAAGTGTGTCTACTTCAATGCCAGGAGTATACGAAACAAGGTAGGGGAACTGGCAGCATGGGTTGGTACCTGGGACTTCGATGTTGTGGCCATTTCGGAGACATGGATAGAGCAGGGACAGGAATGGATGTTGCAGGTTCCGGGGTTTAGGTGTTTTAGTAAGCTCAGAGAAGGAGGCAAAAGAGGGGGAGGTGTGGCGCTGCTAGTCAAGAGCAGTATTACGGTGGCGGAGAGGATGCTAGATGGGGACTCTTCTTCCGAGGTAGTATGGGCTGAAGTTAGAAACAGGAAAGGAGAGGTCACCCTGTTGGGAGTTTTTTATAGGCCTCCTAATAGTTCTAGGGATGTAGAGGAAAGGATGGCGAAGATGATTCTGGATATGAGCGAAAGTAACAGGGTAGTTATTATGGGAGACTTTAACTTTCCAAATATTGACTGGAAAAGATATAGTTCGAGAACAATAGATGGGTCGTTTTTTGTACAGTGTGTGCAGGAGGGTTTCCTGAAACAATATGTTGACAGGCCAACAAGAGGCGAGGCCACGTTGGATTTGGTTTTGGGTAATGAACCAGGCCAGGTGTTGGATTTGGAGGTAGGAGAGCACTTTGGGGACAGTGACCACAATTCGGTGACATTTACGTTAATGATGGAAAGGGATAAGTATACACCGCAGGGCAAGAGTTATAGCTGGGGGAAGGGCAATTATGATGCCATTAGACGTGACTTGGGGGGGGATAAGGTGAAGAAGTAGGCTGCAAGTGTTGGGCACACTGGATAAGTGGGGCTTGTTCAAGGATCAGCTACTGCGTGTTCTTGATAAGTATGTACCGGTCAGGCAGGGAGGAAGGCGTCGAGCGAGGGAACCGTGGTTTACCAAGGAAGTGGAATCTCTTGTTAAGAGGAAGAAGGAGGCCTATGTGAAGATGAGGTGTGAAGTTTCAGTTGGGGCGATGGATAATTACAAGGTGGCGAGGAAGGATCTAAAGAGAGAGCTAAGACGAGCAAGGAGGGGACATGAGAAGTATTTGGCAGGAAGGATCAAGGAAAACCCAAAAGCTTTCTAGAGGTATGTCAGGAATAAGCGAATGACTAGGGAAAGAGTAGGACCAGTCAAGGACAGGGATGGGAAATTGTGTGTGGAGTCTGAAGAGGTAGGCGAGATACTAAATGAATATTTTTCGTCAGTATTCACTCAGGAAAAAGATAATGTTGTGGAGGAGAATGCTGAGCCCCAGGCTAATAGAATAGATGGCATTGAGGTACGTAGGGAAGAGGTGTTGGCAATTCTGGACAGGCTGAAAATAGATAAGTCCCTGGGACCTGATGGGATTTATCCTAGGATTCTCTGGGAGGCCAGGGAAGAGATTGCTGGACCTTTGGCTTTGATTTTTATGTCATCATTGGCTACAGGAATAGTGCCAGAGGACTGGAGGACAGCAAATGTGGTCCCTTTGTTCAAAAAGGGGAGCAGAGACAACCCTGGCAACTATAGACCGGTGAGCCTCACGTCTGTAGTGGGTAAAGTCTTGGAGGGGATTATAAGAGACAAGATTTATAATCATCTAGATAGGAATAATATGATCAGGGATAGTCAGCATGGCTTTGTGAAGGGTAGGTTATGCCTCACAAACCTTATTGAGTTCTTTGAGAAGGTGACTGAACAGGTAGATGAGGGTAGAGCAGTTGATGTGGTGTATATGGATTTCAGCAAAGCGTTTGATAAGGTTCCCCACGGTAGGCTATTGCAGAAAATACGGAGGCTGGGGATTGAGGGTGATTTAGAGATGTGGATCAGAAATTGGCTAGCTGAAAGAAGACAGAGGGTTGTGGTTGATGGGAAATGTTCAGAATGGAGTACAGTCACAAGTGGAGTACCACAAGGATCTGTTCTGGGGCCGTTGCTGTTTGTCATTTTTATCAATGACCTAGAGGAAGGCGCAGAAGGGTGGGTGAGTAAATTTGCAGACGATACTAAAGTCGGTGGTGTTGTCGATAGTGTGGAAGGATGTAGCAGGTTACAGAGGGATATAGATAAGCTGCAGAGCTGGGCTGAGAGGTGGCAAATGGAGTTTAATGTAGAGAAGTGTGAGGTGATTCACTTTGGAAGGAATAACAGGAATGCAGAATATTTGGCTAATGGTAAAGTTCTTGAAAGTGTGGATGAGCAGAGGGATCTAGGTGTCCATGTACATAGATCCCTGAAAGTTGCCACCCAGGTTGATAGGGTTGTGAAGAAGGCCTATGGAGTGTTGGCCTTTATTGGTAGAGGGATTGAGTTCCGGAGTCGGGAGGTTATGTTACAGCTGTACAGAACTCTGGTACGGCCGCATTTGGAGTATTGCGTACAGTTCTGGTCACCGCATTATAGGAAGGACGTGGAGGCTTTGGAGCGGGTGCAGAGGAGATTTACCAGGATGTTGCCTGGTATGGAGGGAAAATCTTATGATGAAAGGCTGATGGACTTGAGGTTGTTTTCGTTGGAGAGAAGAAGGTTAAGAGGAGACTTAATAGAGGCATACAAAATGATCAGGGGGTTGGATAGGGTGGACAGTGAGAGCCTTCTCCCGCGGATGGAAATGGCTGGCACGAGGGGACACAACTTTAAACTGAGGGGTAATAGATATAGGACAGAGGTCAGAGGTAGGTTCTTTACGCAAAGAGTAGTGAGGCCGTGGAATGCCCTACCTGCTACAGTAGTGAACTCGCCAACATTGAGGGCATTTAAAAGTTTATTGGATAAACATATGGATGATAATGGCATAGTGTAGGTTAGATGGCTTTTGTTTCGGTGCAACATCGTGGGCCGAAGGGCCTGTACTGCGCTGTATCGTTCTATGTTCTATGTTCTAATCCTGCGATGTGGTAACTTTTCTCTCTTCCACAGGTGGTGATGGGGGAGGAGGGGAGGTGGAGGAGATGGGGCGTTGGCCATTGGGGGCGGGGCCAAGGGAGAAGCGCGGGCTTGGTTCCCGCGCTATGATAATCATGGCGGGAATAGAGAAGCAGGAAGGAGGGGGCGTCGCACGGTGCGAGCCGAGGTCACGGGGGGAAGCCGAGGTCGGCCAGAGTTTGCTGACTTCTGGGAGCAACATGGGGGGAGTAATTACGCTAGCGGGGGATCTAGCGGGGGGGGGGTGGGAGGGGGGAATTACTGGGTTGCTGCTGCTGGGGAGAGGGGGGAGCTGGTATGGGAGGGGATGGGCGGGGGGGGCACCGCCTGGGGGAGATACAGCTGCGTGGGAACCAGGTGAGGAGCTGGAAAAAGGTGATGGCTAATCAACAAGGCGGGGGGGGGGGGGGGGGGGTAGGAAGCCCCCCAACCCGGCTGATCACGTGGAACGCGAGAGGGCTGAACGGGCCGATAAAGAGGGCACGGGTACTCGCACACCTTAAGAAACTTAAGGCAGATGTGGTTATGTTACAGGAAACGCACCTGAAACTGATAGACCAGGTTAGGCTACGCAAAGGATGGGTGGGGCAGGTGTTCCATTCGGGGCTAGATGCGAAAAACAGGGGGGTGGCTATATTAGTGGGGAAGCGGGTAATGTTCGAGGCAAAGACTATAGTGGCGGATAACAGGGGCAGATACGTGATGGTGAGTGGCAAACTACAGGGGGAGACGGTGGTTTTGGTAAACGTATATGCCCCGAACTGGGATGATGCCAATTTTATGAGGCGGATGCTAGGACGCATTCCGGACCTCGAGATGGGAAAGCTGATAATGGGGGGAGATTTTAATACGGTGTTGGAACCAGGGCTGGATAGGTCGAAGTCCAGGACTGGAAGGAGGCCGGCAGCAGCCAAGGTACTTAAAGATTTTATGGAGCAGATGGGAGGTGTAGACCCGTGGAGATTTAGCAGACCTAGGAGTAAGGAGTTCTCGTTTTTCTCCTATGTCCATAAAGTCTACTCGCGAATAGACTTTTTTGTGCTGGGAAGGGCGTTGATCCCGAAGGTGAGGGGAACGGAGTATACGGCTATAGCCATTTCGGATCACGCTCCACACTGGGTAGACTTGGAGATAGGGGAGGAAACAGGAGGGCGCCCACCCTGGAGAATGGACATGGGACTAATGGCAGATGAGGGGGTGTGTCTAAGGGTGAGGGGGTGCATTGAAAAGTACTTGGAACTCAATGATAATGGGGAGGTCCAGGTGGGAGTGGTCTGGGAGGCGTTGAAGGCGGTGGTTAGAGGGGAGCTGATATCAATAAGGGCACATAAAGGGAAGCAGGAGAGTAAGGAACGGGAGCGGTTGCTGCAAGAACTTTTGAGGGTGGAAAGACAATATGCGGAAGCACCGGAGGAGGGACTGTACAGGGAAAGGCAAAGGCTACATGTAGAATTTGACTTGCTGACTACGGGCACTGCAGAGGCACAATGGAGGAAGGCACAGGGTGTACAGTACGAATATGGGGAGAAGGCGAGCAGGTTGCTGGCACACCAATTGAGGAAAAGGGGAGCAGCGAGGGAAATAGGGGGAGTGAGGGATGAGGAAGGAGAGATGGAGCGGGGAGCAGAGAGAGTGAATGGAGTGTTCAAGACATTTTATAAAAAATTATATGAAGCTCAACCCCCGGATGGGAGGGACAGAATGATGGGCTTCTTGGATCGGCTGGAATTTCCCAAGGTGGAAGAGCAGGAAAGGGTGGGACTGGGAGCACAGATCGAGGTAGAAGAAGTGGTGAAAGGAATTAGGAGCATGCAGGCGGGAAAGGCCCCGGGACCGGATGGATTCCCAGTCGAATTCTATAGAAAATATGTGGACTTGCTCGCCCCGGTATTGACGAGGACCTTTAATGAGGCAAAGGAAAGGGGACAACTGCCCCCGACTATGTCTGAAGCAACGATATCGCTTCTCTTAAAGAAGGAAAAGGACCCGCTACAATGCGGGTCCTATAGATCTATTTCCCTCCTAAATGTAGATGCCAAGGTCCTGGCCAAGGTAATGGCAATGAGAATAGAGGAATGTGTCCCGGGGGTGGTCCACGAGGACCAAACTGGGTTTGTGAAGGGGTGACAGCTGAACACGAATATACGGAGGCTGTTAGGGGTAATGATGATGGCCCCACCAGAGGGGGAAACGGAGATAGTAGTGGCGATGGATGCCAAGAAAGCATTTGATAGAGTGGAGTGGGATTATTTGTGGGAGGTGTTGAGGAGATTTGGTTTTGGAGAGGGGTATGTTAGATGGGTGCAGCTGTTGTATAGGGCCCCGATGGCGAGCGTGGTCACGAATGGACGGGGATCTGCATATTTTCGGCTCCATAGAGGGACAAGGCAGGGATGCCCTCTGTCCCCATTATTGTTTGCACTGGCGATTGAGCCCCTGGCGATAGCGTTGAGGGGTTCCAAGAAGTGGAGGGGAGTACTTAGAGGAGGAGAAGAACACCGGGTATCTTTGTATGCGGACGATTTGCTACTATACGTGGCAGACCCGGCGGAGGGGATGCCAGAAATAATGCGGATACTTGGGGAGTTTGGGGATTTTCAGGGTATAAATTGAACATGGGGAAAAGTGAGTTGTTTGTGGTGCATCCAGGGGAGCAGAGTAGAGAAATAGAGGACCTACCGTTGAGGAAGGTAACAGGGGACTTTCGTTACCTGGGGTTCCAGATAGCCAAGAATTGGGGCACATTACATAGGTTAAATTTAACGCGGTTGGTGGAACAAATGGAGGAGGATTTTAAGAGATGGGATATGGTATCCCTGTCACTGGCAGGGAGGGTGCAGGTGGTTAAGATGGTGGTCCTCCCGAGATTCCTCTTTGTGTTTCAGTGCCTCCCGGTGGTGATCACGAAGGCTTTTTTTAATAGGATTGAAAAGAGCATCATGGGTTTTGTGTGGGCCGGGAAGACCCCGAGAGTGAGGAAGGGATTCTTACAGCGTAGCAGGGATGGGGGGGGGCTGGCACTACCGAGCCTAAGTGAGTATTATTGGGCCGCTAATATTTCAATGGTGAGTAAGTGGATGGGAGAAGAGGAGGGAGCGGCGTGGAAGAGATTAGAGAGGGCGTCCTGTAGGGGGACTAGCCTAGAGGCTATGGTGACAGCCCCATTGCCGTTCTCACCGAGGAACTACACCACAAGCCCGGTGGTGGTGGCTACACTGAAGATTTGGGGACAGTGGAGACGGCATAGGGGAAAGACTGGAGCCTTGGGGGGGGGGGGGGGGGTCCCCGATAAGAAACAACCATAGGTTTGCCCCGGGGGGGGAATGGATGGGGGATATGGAATGTGGCAAAGAGCAGGAATAATGCAACTGAAAGATCTGTTTGTGGATGGGAAGTTCGCGAGTCTGGGAGCGCTGACCGAGAAATATGGGTTGCCCCAAGGGAATGCATTCAGGTATATGCAACTGAGGGCTTTTGCGAGACAACAGGTGAGGGAATTCCCGCAGCTCCCGACACAAGAGGTGCAGGACAGAGTGATCTCAAAGACATGGGTGGGGGATGGTAAGGTGTCAGATATATATAGGGAAATGAGGGACGAAGGGGAGACTATGGTAGATGAACTAAAAGGGAAATGGGAAGAAGAGCTGGGGGAGGAGATCGAGGAGGGGCTGTGGGCAGATGCCCTAAGCAGGGTAAACTCGTCGTCCTCGTGTGCCAGGCTAAGCCTGATTCAGTTTAAGGTATTACACAGGGCGCATATGACTGGAGCACGGCTCAGTAAATTTTTTGGGGTGGAGGATAGGTGTGTGAGGTGCTCGAGAAGCCCAGCGAATCATACCCATATGTTTTGGTCATGCCCGGCACTACAGGGGTTTTGGATGGGGGTGACAAAGGTGCTTTCAAAAGTAGTAGGGGTCCGGGTCGAACCAAGCTGGGGGTTGGCTATATTTGGGGTTGCACAAGAGCCGGGAGTGCAGGAGGCGAGAGAGGCCGATGTTTTGGCCTTTGCGTCCCTAGTAGCCCGGCGCAGGATATTGTTAATGTGGAAAGAAGCCAAGCCCCCGGGGGTGGAGACCTGGATAAATGACATGGCAGGGTTTATAAAGCTAGAGCGGATTAAGTTCGTTCTAAGGGGGTCGGCTCAAGGGTTCACCAGGCGGTGGCAACCGCTCGTCGAATACCTTGCAGAAAGATAGATGGAATGGAAAAAAGAAGGCAGCAGCAGCAGCCCAGGATCGGGGGGTGGGGGGGGGGGGGCGGAGGAGGAACCAGAAGGACTCTCAGGGTTGTTAACATATACTGTATAATATGTATAGGTCGTTGCGACAGATAATTATATATTGGACTGTTAAATTATATTTTTGGAGAGTGTTACTTGTGATAAGGCAGTTGCCAATTAGGGTTAGTTTTCATTTTTGTTATTTATTATTTATTCATTTTCTGTTTATAAAATAGGTCATTGTTATTTGTGTTGTTATAATATTGTGTAAAGGATGCACAATGTACTGTGTTGGTTGACCAAAAATTTTCAATAAAATATTTATATATTAAAAAAAAAAGATCGACAACGAGGATGAGATCTTAGGCCTGGCGGTAAAGGTGGAGGCGCACAAGGCGCTCCACAAGAAATGGCAGGAGCGGTTCGAGGAGATGGAGAATCGGTCGAGGCGGAAGAATCTGCAGATTCTGGGCCTCCTGGAGGGACCAGACGTGGGGGCCTATGTGGTCACCATGTTGAACTCGCTGATGGGAGCGGGTTCCTTCCAGGTGCCCCTGGAGCTGGAAGGGGCCCATAGAGTGCTGGCGAGGAGGCCCAAGGCTAATGAGCCTTCGTGGGCGGTGCTGGTGCGGTTTCATCGGTTCGCTGATCGTGAGTGCGTGCTCAGGTGGGCCAAGAAGGAGAGGAGCAGCAGGTGGGAGAACGCGGAGGTTCGAATATACCAGGACTGGAGTGCGGAGGTGGCGAAGAGGAGGGCCGGGTACAATCGAGCGAAGGCGGTGCTGCACAGGAAGGGGGTGAAGTTTGGCATGTTGCAGCCGGTGCGACTGTGGGTCACCTACAAGGACCGGCACCATTATTTTGAGTCTCCGGAGGAGGTGTGGGCCTTTGTTCAGGCCGAGACGTTGGGCACAGTTTGAGGGTCGGGATGAGCGTTTGGGGACTGCGGTTGATATGTTACATTTGGGGGGGGGGGGGGCCTTGTTCTTGGTTTCTTTTTCTTTGTGTTTATCTCTTTCTGGTCGGTGAGGGTGGTTAGGGTGGGTTGGGCACTGTTCTGGTTGGGTTGGTCGGGGGGCTCTTGGAGGGGGGTAAGGAAACGGAACAGGGGTGGATGGCCGGCGGTGAGATGGGGCCCCGCGGGGGAGGGCAAGGCCCGAGTCGGGGGTGAGGGGACTGGGCCTGTTAAACGAGCTGCGTCAGAGGTGGCGGGGCCGGGTAGGTGGAAAGCGCGGGCTATTTCCCGCGCTGAAGACTGGAGGGGGCGGGGAAGCGAGGGTTGTTTCCCGCACTTAGGGGGGGAGGCGCAGAGCCTGTGGATTGGGAACGGAAGAGGAGGGTGTGTCACACAATGGGAGGAGTTGAAGGAGAGGCAGGAGTGGCTGGGGTCAGCAGGAGTCAGCTGACTTGCTGAAGTGCAATGGGGGGAGTAAATCAGCTAGGATGGGTCCTAGCCCGGGGGGGGGGGGGGGCGAGTTGCTGCTGCTATGGTCAAGGGGGAGCTGGAGCGAGTGGGGGGGTCGAGACGGGGGTATGCCGCTGTGGGGAACGGGCCAGGCGTGGGGTGCGGGCGCGTGCCTGGCCGAGGAGGGGTAATGGCTAGTCGGAGGGGGGCGGGCTGATAACCTGGAATGTAAGGGGACTGAATGGGCCGGTTAAGCGGGCCCTTGTGTTCGCGCACCTGAAGGGGCTGAAGGCGGATGTGGTTATGCTCCAGGAGACACACCTGAAGGCAGACCAGGTAAGATTGAAGAAAGGGTGAGTAGGTAAGGTGTTTCATTCGGGGCTGGATGCCAAAAATTAAGGGGTGGCGATCTTGGTGGGAAAGAAGGCGTCGAACATTGTGGCAGACAATGGCGGTAGGTAAGTAATGGTAAGTGGTAAGTTGCAGGTAAGAGAGGGTGGTACTGGTCAATGTGTATGCCCCGAATTGGGACGATGCGAATTTTATGCAGCGTATGTTGGGTCGGATCCCAGACTTGGAAGTGGGGGGCCTGATCATGGGGGGAGACATTAACACGGTGCTGGATCCGGCACTGGATCCCTTCAGGTCTAGGACGGGTAGGAAGCCAGCAGCGGCTAGAGTGCTGAGGGGTTTTATGGACCAGGTGGGAGGGGTGGACCCTTGGAGATTTGCAAGGCCGGGGGCTAGGGAATTTTCATTCTTCTCACATGTCCATAAGGCTTATTCCCGAATCGACTTTTTTATTTTGAGCAGGGCGCTGATAGCGAGAGTAGAGGATACCGAGTATTCGGCGATAGCCATTTCGGACCACGCCCCGCATTGGGTGGACTTAGAGCTGGGGGAGGAGAGGGACCAGCGCCCGTTGTGGCGCTTGGAGGTGGGGCTGTTGGCGGACGAGGAGGTGAGCGAGCAGGTCCGAGGAAGTATAGAGAGGTACCTGGAGGCCAACGATAACTGGGAGGTCCGAGTGGCGATGGTATGGGAGGCGCTGAAGGCGGTGGTTAGGGGAGAGCTGATCTCCATTAGGGCCCACAAGGAGAGGAGGGAATGGGGGAGAGGGAGAGGCTGGTGGGGGAGATGGTGAGGGTAGACAGGAGGCATGCAGAGGTGCCCGAGGAAGGATTGTTGAGGAAGAGGCGCAGCCTCCACGCCGAATTTGACCTGGTGACCACCAGGAAGGCGGAGGTGCAGTGGAGGAAGGCCCAGGGGGCGATTTACGAGTATGGGGAAAAGGCAAGCCGGATGCTGGTGCATCAGCTTCGGAAGTGGGACGCAGCTAGGGAGATCGGGGGAGTTAAGGACATGGGAGGGAGTGTGGTGCGGAGTGGGGTTGCCATCAATGGGGTCTTCAGGGACTTTTATGAGGAATTGTACCGATCCGAGCCCCCATGGGAGGAGGGAGGGATGGGCCGCTTCCTGGACAAATTGAGGTTTCCGAAGGTGGAGGAGGGACTGGTGGCGGGATTGGGGGCCCCGATTGGACTGGAGGAGCTGACCAAAGGGATAGGAAGCATGCAGGCGGGGAAGGCACCGGGGCCGGACAGTTTCCCGGTCGGGTTCTATAAAAAAATATATGGACCTGTTGGGCCCGTTGCTAGTTAGGACCTTCAATGAGGCAAGGGAGGGGGGGGGGCAAACCCCGACGGTGTCCCGGGCACTGATGTCCTTGATCCTGAAGCGGGACAAGGATCCCCTGCAGTGTGGGTCTTACAGACCGATTTTGTTGCTAAATGTAGATGCCAAGGTGCTGGCGAAGGTCTTAGCCTTGAGGATTGTGTGCCGCAGATCATCCACGAAGATCAGACGGTGTTTGTGAAGGGGAGGCAGTTGAACGCGAATGTGCGGAGGCTTTTGAACGTTATCCTGAGGCCGGCGAGGGAGGGGGAGGCGGAGATAGTGGTGGCGATGGACGCTGAGAAAGCCTTCGATAGGGTAGAGTGGGGGTACCTGTGCGAGGTGCTGAAAGAGGTTTGGGTTTGGGGAGGGGTTTGTCAGGTGGGTTAGGTTGTTGTACGAGGTCCCGATGGCAAGTGTGGCCATGAACAGGAGGAGGTCCGAGTACTTTTGGTTGCACCGAGGGACGAGGCAGGGGTGTCCCCTGTTCCCCCTGCTCTTTGCACTGGCGATTGAACCTCTGGCTATGGCACTGAGGGCATCGAGGAACTGGAGGGGGTTGGTGCAGGGTAGGGAGGAGCATAAGGTGTCGCTTTATGCGGACGACTTGCTGCTATATGTGGCGGACCCCGTGGGGGGAATGTCGGAGGTAATGAGGATCCTTAGGGAATTCCGGGATTTTTCGGGGGCAAGTGAGATGTTTGCGGTCCAGGCGAGGGGACAGGAGAGGCGATTGGGGGAGCTGCGGTTTAGATTAGTTGGGGGAAGCTTTAGGTACCTAGGCATTCAAGTGGCGCGGGAATGGGACCGGCTGCATAAATTAAATCTGGCCCGGCTAGTAGACCAAATGAAGGACGATTTTCGGAGATGGGACGCGCTCCCATTTTCATTAGTTGGGAGGGTGCAGACGGTGAAGATGACGGTCCTCCCGAGATTCCTGTTCGTGTTTCAATGTCTCCCCATCTTTATTCCGCGGTCCTTTTTTAAACGGATCAACAAAGTGATCTCTGGCTTTGTTTGGACGGGCAAGACCCCGTGGGTAAGGAAGGTAATGCTTGAGCGGAGCCTGGGAGAGGGCAGGCTGGCACTGCCAAATTTTAGTAACTATTACTGGGCGGCGAATATAGCCATGATCAGGAAGTGGGTGGTGGGGGAGGTGTTGGCATGGGAGGTCTGGAGGCGGCTTCATGCAAGAGCACCAATTTGGGGGCGTTGTAACTGCGCCTCTGCCATTCCTGCCGGCACGGTACTCCACCAGCCCCGTGGTGGTGGCAGCCCTGAGAGTCTGGGGGCAATGGAGGAGACATGTGGGAACAGAGGGAGCATCGGGCTGATCCCCAATCTGTAATAATCCCCGGTTTGCCCCGGGAATTATGGATGGGGGGATTCCGGATATGGCGGAGAGCAGGGATTGAGAGGATGGGGGATATGTTTATAGAGGGGAGCTTTCCGAGTATGAGGGCGCTGGAGGAGAAGTTTGGGTTGGCAAGAGGAAACAAATTCAGGTATCTGCAGGTGCGGGACTTCCTAAGTAAACAGGTGTCAACCTTCCTGCTCCTACCGCTCAGGGGGATTCAGGACAGGGTAGTTTCCAGAGGGTGGGTAGGAGAAGGGAGCGTCTTGGTCATTTACAAGGAATTTATGGGGTCAGAGGAGACGCAGACCGAGGAGCTGAAGCGCAAGTGGGAGGGGGAGCTGAGAGTAGAGATAGAGGATGGTCTATGGGCGGACGTGTTGAATAGAGTCAACGCATCCGCAACATGTGCCAGCCTCAGCCTGATACAATTTAAGGTCGTTCACCGGGCTCACATGACAGTGGCCCGAATGAGCAGATTCTTTGGGGTGGAAGACAGGTGTGCAAAATGTGCGGGCGGACCAGCGAACCATGTCCACATGTTCTGGGCATTGTTAATAACTTTTGGTGGCTATAAATATGGCGGTTAATAATGTCGCTCGTTGCGTCTTTACTTAATTCGCTCTGTTTTATAACCTTTGCTCTAGAGTCGCCAGGTATCTTTATGCTACCACTACGAGGTTCAAGTTCAAGTGCTGATCAATAACTCAATACACCAGTTAGTAAGTTTCAAATCAAAACACATTTATTATACAGTCACTCACTACTCATGTATAAATTCTACTTACTAGACTATCTCGAACACTAAAAGGCCTATACTTAGCTTTGGAACTGGCCCACCATGTCAGGGGAACAAATGGCCTTTTGTTCGATTCTGAGTTCTGCAGGCTTCAAAGCTGGTATAGTCTGGTAGCCAGGAGCGCCTATCTCGTAGCGTGCGTTGATTGGAGACTTACTTGGTTGATGCAGCGACTAGGCAGGTCACGGTCAAGGGTTGATTCGAGCTGCTGAGAGACCCTGCCAAGAAGGATGAATTGAACTTAGGGACTCTATTTTATAGTCCCCAGGGGCTTCGCACCCTTTTGGGCAGACCCTGTACCTGGTTCCAAGTGATTGGACTGAGTTCTGATCACTTGGATCGATTTCTCCAATACTGGAGCTGTTCCTTGATCGCTGGGTGGTTCCTAAGTGTCCGTTGGCCTTCCTTTGTCTTGGCTCCTGCTGGCGCCGAGGAGTCTGGCTTGGCCTTGTTTACCTTAAATGTTTCCAATTGTTCCCGGGGATCGCTCATTAATATGTAGATGGTTGTTAGTTTCAGTGCTGTCTGGTTCCTGCAAGTTCTGATACACAGGAAACTTTGCACCTGCTTGTCTTTCCTGCGCCTGACTGAATTTCCCTGCATTCTTAGCGGATCTCCATTTTAAGTCTGGAAGTGGCCAACCCAGGTGGCTACACACCCTCCTTGTGATCCCTAACGCGAAGCGTGAAGGAGCACATAACTGCGTCGTCTTCACTCCCTGACCCAGCGAGCACTCTTCCATGGCCTCTACACTGACCATAACTATGCACAAAAATTTTAACTGACAATTATAAGTGGCGCTATGTCACAACAGGGACATGCACTACCACATAAAAAACGGTACCTCTAACTATCTTCCATAAACTACACTCACTTAAACATCCAATCATACTAACTTCCTAACAATACAAAAATAATGGCAGCATTCACATTTTCCTCTGGCTTGGCGGTCAAGCACAGGGTTGTACAATCTTTCATTTGCAAATGAGACATCTTTCTTTATTTACAAATGACGCAAAATGAATGCCCTTTATTGTAGATCAAGGGGTTCGGGGGCCTGGTGAAAACTGAAAATAGGCACCGGGGTGCGAGAGCGATAGGCTCTCCTTCGCCATTTTCTCATGCAGATAGTCTGCACGATGCTGCAGAATATCGCCAATGCTAAAAGGGATTCAATTACGTATGAAAGGGAGTACCACTTTATAAACCTATCACACCGTGATGGTGTGTTGTTACTTGTCACTGGGCTGTGGGTGCTATGGGGAAGTGAATCATTGACGGGTGGGGTTGGGGTCAGGAGGTTCGCGTTCGCGCGTAACCAAATACAAATCATAATGATAACGAAAAACACGTATGGTGTCTTCATTGTTCTCTTCTTTCTTCTCTTCTCTCTTCCTTTTCGTCTCTTCTCTCTTTCTGGAGCTTCTGGAGTTCTGTGGATCAAGCGTAGTTTCTGTTACTATCTTGTTTAATATCTTGTACGTTAGTATATCTGTCTTTTAGTGCCAATTTCCCTTTATAATTGGTCACCATGTGTGACTCCCTCATTTTAAAAAAAAACGAATATTTGGACTAGACATCTAAGAAAATACTGCCTTACTGCGAGCCGTCTCGCAGCCTGTGTGATTTACCATCCCAGTGTTTGAGGATGTAAATAGCATAGGGAAGCAACCATAGGTTGCCAAAACCAAACAAAAGAATTTTGAACATAACGAGCCAAAATGGGGTGCGTATGGGCCACGGCGGGTAAGATTTGAATGGAATCCCCGGGTAGGACGGTGATCAATACCGTATGTGCTCTACCCGAGCGTAGCTGACCAGAGGGGGGTCCTCAGGCAGGGCGGAGACCAATGCCGTTTCTCCACTGCCTGAGCAACCGGCAAGAACGGGTAAGAATGTGGTCGTCGTGGGGGCTGCCTCTCGAATTAGGAGAGCAGTTATGAGTCGGGTTCAGTCGACAGACTAGTTCCTCTGAACTATTGTCTGGGACAAACTTGTTCCATTAACAGCCGGGGGGCGTTCAAGGAGTGGTGACGTGGGGCCGTGAAAACTTTCGAGTTTACACACAACACTTAACGATAACACTAACGAACAAACATTCAACAAACATGGTGCAGGTTCCATCAGAAAGGACACCGTTTCTCCCAAGCGGTTCCGTTTAAAACATCATCTGGACACCTCAGTTATCAGTTGCGAACAGGGTCGCAAAGGGGTTCTCGTTTTGGGAGTCAGACTCAATGTCATCATCTTCTCCCAGGTGCCATACTCTTGAATGGATGAGGGTTGCTAAAGCTGCATGGTGTGACTTGGGGTCCATCTCGTCGTTTCGGACGAGCCTGTTAGAATTGTCATGGTGCCAAATAGTTGTGTCTAATTCTGTGGGGATGGAGTCGGGGTCGTCATCGTAGGGCGGTGGTCTTTGCTGAGGTTTGTTAAGGAATGTGATCAGGAGTGCGTGACGTCTTCCTTTAAATTCGGCCACTAACAGAGCTGCCTGAGGTGGGCTGTAGTGGGGTCAATTCCCTGATGCCCATGGCTATCATGGAACAAACAAATGAGCTGATTCCTGTTCAGGAACCACATAAAGGGTGTCTTTTAGGGCCACACGTCATGTGTGGTCAGTGCATTTTTAAACCTATCGTATGAGGCTGGAAATTTTCCTTTTAAAATCTCCCTGAGATTACTATCTTGTTTCTGGGCCTGCACTAAATCTGCGATATTTGTCTGTGAGACCTGAACTGCATTCACTGGGGCGATTTCGGGGGGGGGGGGGGTTCCAAAAATATCCATGTCCGGAACCTGCTTTAGCCAGTGCGTCGGCTTTTACATTTCCAGGTGGGGAGGAACGGTGGTGACTTCGTACTCTAATAATTCCAAATATCCTGTCCTGTGCTTTGTCCAAAATGTGCTGGAGCAATGGGGCTGAAGGGAGGGGTCTTCCGTCCACAGAAATAAATCCTCTTGCTTTCCACAGGGGTAGGAATTCTGTGAGGCTGTTCCAGACATAGAGGCTGTCCGAGTATATGTCTGTTGGGCTGGGGAAGGAATCTGGGTGATCCACAATGTATGCAATGGCTGCTAGTTCTGCCGCCTGCGTGCCTAAGTGTCCTGGCCGTTTTAACAAGATTTCTTCTAGGGCGCGTCCCCAACATAGATGCCGCATCCTGTAATGCGCTTCCCGTTTAATATCGTGGAAGAACCATCCACATATATTCTCAAGGGTGCGCACGTGTCTGTGTGCTGGGGGCTCTGGGGTGAACTACCTATATTTTTGGAGGGGGGTTCACGATAAAGGGGCCTGTGTTGTGGTGCGGTGAGATAATTTCACATTCGTGGGGGGTGCCTGGGTACTGAAGGTTGTCGGCTAGGAAAGTGTGGGTCTTGGTACTTTTAACAGTGATGTCCCGTCCCTGCAAAAGAAGGGTCCATCTGGCTGCTCTGATCTGGCTTACTGTACCGTCCTTAAGTCGTCCGTCTAGTAAAAGTTGGGTGGGGGTGTGTTCCATGAGGATTGTGATGGGGTTTAGTCCGGTGATATATGAAAAGTATTGAACTGCCCAGAAAACTGCGAGCAGGTGCCTTTCACAAGCCGAAAATCCCTGCTCCACAGGATCTAAAACTCTGGAGGCGTAAGCCACAGGTCTTAACCGTTTGTGCCGTTCCTGGAGGACCACGGCCGAAAGGGTACGGTCTGTGCTAGCTATCTCTATAGCATAGTGGGAAAGAGGGTCTGGAACCTGTCGTGCGGGAGCTGCAATGAGTGCGCGTTTTAAAACATCTACAGCATCCGTGTGCTGCGGAAGCCATTCCCAAGGGGCTCCTTTCTTCAGGAATTCCGAGAGGGGTGCTGCTTCTGTGGCGAAACCGTCAATATGCTTTCGGCAGTAGCCAACCAGTCCTAAAAACGACCGGAGGGCGGAAACATTCTGGGGAAGGGGCAATTTGACAATCGAGTCAATTCGTTCCCAAATATACCACTTTGTTTTCCAAAATTTGGGCCTTCTTGGGATTCACTTTACATCCAATTCGCTGTAGGAGTTCTAGTTCGGACAGAAGCGTGATGTGCTCTGCCTTGGTGTCTGTCTGCAGTAATAGGTTGTCCACATACTGGACCAGACATTCGGGGCGAGAAAACTTTGATAAAAATTGGCCAGCTGTCGCTGGAAAATGGAGGGGGAGTTATGGAATCCTTGTGGAAGGCATGTCCACATGTACTGCTAACCTTTGAAAGTGAAGGCAAATTTGTACTGGCACGCTTTTGCCAATGGAATGGACCAGACTCCGTTACTGATGTCCAAAACCGTAAAATATTGTGAGTTTCTTTGGCTGTAAAAGATTAAGTTCACCTTGAGGGGGTCTGTGAAGGGATTTGCCCACAATAGCAGCCATTTATCGACTTGTTTGAGAACAGTTAAGATGTAAGCAGTGGAGTGGGGGGGGGGGGGCAGGGGGCTGTGAAATTAGGAGGTAGGGGAGCGGGATGAGGGGTGTTAGTTATTTAGTTGATTTGGTTATTTGCAGCCATGTTGGCTTGTTTTGTTTTGTGGTGGTGTTAGATGTGTAAATATATAAATGCCTCGATAAAATATATATTTTTAAAATTCCTTTTCCCTGGCAAACAGCAGTACTCAGTACATAACAGTCAGAGGTTTGTCCCCTGAAGCTGGGACACCAAGGGCAATATTACTCATTTTGCCCATTTAATAGACAACTCAACAGAGTCAGGGATTATTTCCAAGAAAACCTTTTGCTCAGTATCATACCACATGGTGCAGTTATACACTGAACCTAAACCATGAAACAGATTTAAAGAATGAAGGCCATCATCCTTGGCAGATCATGGAAGTGTATAATTAATATATATTTGCAAACACAGTTATCTTCAGTTAGCCAAACTGGTTTGAGCCCCAGCTCTCACTTTGTGAACAGGGCAAATGTTTACATGTCAATTCCTGCTAAGCTCAACATTTAAACTCACTTATTAGAAACATGTATGTATTCATGTTCTTTTAATTCCCTTAACAAATATTCCCCTCTTGCAAGCTTCAACATTCTTGCTTAAAAGGTACATCTGGCAGAAGACTTTCTCTTCTCTCTGGAAAATCAAAACAGTCCCAAGCAGTTGGGGCTGATGTAAAACAAAGATAGTAGCCAAGGAGAATGGTGCTCTGCGGAGTTTTGTGGCACCTTGTGTACCCTCTTATCTATACAAGTGTCTGAGGCTGGGGGCATTGCCGTTTATAGGGTGGTGGGGGGAAACTTTCGGTATCTGGGTATTCAGGTGGCGCAGAGGTGGGAGCAGCTGTAGAAGCTGAATTTGGTTTGTTGGTGGAACAGATGGGAGGATTTTAGGAGGTGGGATGTACTCAACGGTCGTTGGCTGGATGGGTGCAATTGGTGAAGATGCCCGGGGGGGGGGGGGGGGGGGGGGGCGGCAAAGGGCAGGGATTGAGCAGTCTGGGGATCTATACGTTGAGGGCTTTCTGAGCTTGGAGGAAGAATTTGAGTTGCCCGCCGGGAATGGGTTTGGGTAATGGCAGGTGAGGTACATTGTCCGGAAGCAGGTACTATCCTTTCCTCACCTGCCGCTCCAGGAAAAGGTGGTGTCAAGAAAAGGGGTAGGGGAGGGAAGTGTCAGAAATTTACAAGGAGCTGATGGATTGGGAGGAAGCCCCGATTGGAGTAGTGAAGCGTAAGTGGGAGGAGCGTGAATGCATTCTCGTTGTGCATTAGGCTTAACCTTATCCCATTTAAGGGCATATATGACTGTGGCCAAGACGAGCAGGTTTTTTTTGAAGGGGTGGAAGATGGGTGTGGGCGGTGTGCGGGTGGGCCTGCGAATCATGTCCACATGTTTTGGGCATGTCCAAAGCCTGGGAGAATCTGGCAGAATTTGCCGACTATCAGAGGTCGTGAAAGTGGTCCCGAGTCCAGAAGTGTTGATCTTGTTGGTTTGCTTTGTTCTGTGATTGTTTGTTACGTTAATATATAAATGCCTCAAAATATTTTTCAAAACAGAAAATGGTAGCCAGCCAGAGGCAAACTGAAAGATGACCTCAGGCCAAGTGATGGACAGAGGGGAGGACACATCTTTAGCATCTATCCTCGAGTCTTTTGACAATCACTGGTTTTGAATGCTCGAAGCAGAGTAAACAACCAGCTCTAGAAATGAAGTATATTAATAGGTGCTCATGGGGTCATGGAAGTAGTCTTTATCAAACAAAAGACAACTAGAAAAGCACTCCTTGCCACCTTGAGTCAGCACTATGGAGAAAAAAAACATTAAAATCACATATACTTCATAGGACTTTGAAAAATAGGCCGAATAATTCAAATACCAAGCTATATTGATCAGATTGTGAAGGGCTTATTTCATATATATCCCAGAATTGTGGGCACAAGGTCTTTTAAATAAACATACATATTTCTTTCCTCCACTCCTAAAGGCACGGGAAGGATGCCAAAGTAGGCATGACTTAACATGTTGGAACAGTGAACTAGACTGTGAGGCTAAAGATGTCTAATTCATCCACCTCTTCCTGCCCAACATTTTTATTCCTTCCCAAATCCACCCATACTTATTTATCTAAATTATCACTCTCTGCAATCCCAAGTATCTGGGGCGGAGTTAAAAGTACAATAGGCAAATTGAGCAAGGGATGCTACTGCATACAGGAGTGGGTGCCAACTCCACATGGACAGTGACCCAGAATCAAACCCGGGTCCTCAGCACTGTTGGCAGCAGTAACCACTGCACCACCATGCCGCCCCTGATAGTTTTGTAGTGTAATCTGAAGGGAGCGCACCATAAGTCAAGATCAAACAGGGACTGGACATTCTCAGTTTCAGAAGTACTGGTAATGTCTCAGCCCCTCTACCCAAGCGAGTAGCACTGACAAGCATTTGGTTGTGCAAGGACTAAATCATCTAATTCAGTTTGGGGTCTTTCTACTGTTCAATTGAACATATATTTACCAAGAGATATACGAAAACTTGTTTTGCCTTTGGCAATTGTATTGCTTGGTACAGTTGTTAAGTGAACAGATCTTATCTCCACACACCACAATACCAGAGATAATACAAGGACAATGCATTGGATTTCTCAACTGTTTGTAGGCATCACTTCTTCCAAATAACTGGCTCAGAAACTTGTGGGTACAAGCCACATTAATGTTCCATCACAAAATACTGACAAAGAAGTTTGCATCATGGCAATGTGTTTTCCTCACATTGGAACCTGGACACATTTCTTAGAACTGCATGCACTTAACAATTAACAGCTGCAAAGTTGGTTGAAAGGACATGCACTACATACATTTTGTGCATCCTTTGCATTAAATATGAAAATAACAGTTCAATTTTTTCATGTTTATAAATACTCATTTAATTTACCGATTGAGCCAAAAAGGTAACATTTCAGCATTCAAATAGGTTAATTTCAGAAATTTATGGTGAAGGATTTGCAGGTACCAAGTCCTCACAATCAACAGTATTGACTGATTACATAATTTCATAAATTACTTCAGCATTGTTTCCCCAGGTACAAGTGGATAGATGCATAGCTGATTCAAGCAAAAGAATCCCCAAATGTACTACTTCCACAATATGTTCAAGGTACAATTGTATAAAAATCCTGAGCTGAGCATAGAATTGCAATGTAACAAACAATCCCTTTATATAGAAGTCCAGATCCGTATGTAAGCATTTATAGCCAGATTAGAAATTGCATCTCGCCAGTTGACTGATACTCAAGTTGAGAAATGTTGAGTTGGCCTTGGCAGACACTGGTGTAGAAATGGGTGGTTAACCTCAATCTCCCCCATTATCTCTTTCTTTCTTTCTTTCTTTCCCCCCTCCCCCCCGCCTTTACTCAAATTAATCTGTTAGATAATAATTTCACATTTTCAAATAAAATATACTTGCATACAGACTTTTACCTTTGAGTTGGGAAATAAACCTCAAGAACAGAAATACTTAGTGTTTTAACTTCCAGGAATCCTGGAAGGAAGGGAAAGGAAGAAAATGATCCAAGAAATATAACACTAGATCTGCATTTTCCTCTCATTTTGGATGAATTTCTTTCTTTAAGAAAATTTTTAAAAGTAAGATTTGTATTGAGAATACAATAGTAGCTTCAAATGGTACAGGTGAACCCAGCCATATTAGAATTTCCTTGGAAGTCAGCATTCAAGATTTCAGCCAGTGTTAACAAAAGCAGATCCAATGCTATCGTCTCTGAAGTCCAGTTGTGTGCAATGTTGTTGGCTCATGTTGGCCTTGGCTTAGATTTGGAATTCCAGTCTGTAATGGAAGCTGCATTGTGTAGGCATATCCAAGGTTAGGGTACTGAGGGGAGGCTGGGTAGAGATGTTCATAGGTGGGGTATTGTGTATACAATGCAACACTGGAATCCAGGTATGAGGTGGAAGGCAGAACCAGGCCAGGTTGAAGTATAGTCTGTGGAATCAGGTATGGTGCAACTCTAGGTGGGGAGGGGAAAGAGAAAAAAAAGGCAAAAAAGTTTAGATTAATCTTGCAAGTACGGATAAGTATTCTGCATAACTGTACCTGCAACACGCTCTTAATTTTTTTGTGGTGCTTGGCAGATTCATTCACGCATACACATACTCTTTTGCACAGCTATACACTCATAGGGCTGACTTGTGCACGGCCTGTGAAGCAGCTTTCAGGTTGCTACTTGGCTGTGCAGTCAAGAGAAAACATTGAATTTATCTGCATCATGGAAAATCCAGAAGCTATTTCTATTATTTCCTAAAGTGAAGTTACAGAAGTACAGTACAATAAAGCCGAGATACTGTTCTATTTTTTCCCCTTTCATGGGATGTGAGCATCATTGATGAAGCCAACATTTGTTAGCCATCCCAAATTGCCCAAGATTCTTCAGGTGCTTTTTACAAAGTTATTGGCATGATGATGCAATGCTGTCACAGCACCACTTGTATGTGGTCAGCTAAGTTCAGTGGCAGTACTCTTATTGGAGTCAGAGGGAAAGGCCTCAAACCCCACTCCAGGATTTGAGTACATAATCTACACTGTTCAGCATGGATTGTGCACTGCTTTGGTGGCAGGCAGTCTTTCAAATCAGTAAATAAATTGAGAACCCATCTGCCTGTTGATGTGGGCACAAGAGATTCCATGGCACTTATTTTAAGAACGGGAGTTCTGAGTGTCCTGGCCAATATTTATCCTTCAATCAACACCATCAAAACACATTAACCAGCTGCTACACTTAGGCATAGTGCCAAATAATAAATTGGCCAAGTATAACAGGCAGCAAATGATATTACTACAAACACAATAGTCCATGTCAGTGAAAACGGCAATCAAGAGAAATGGTTTGTTTCCCTTCTCTAACATGGGCACCAATCCCAAGAATCAAAAGGTAACAGATTTTGAGACACCTCCATTGACACAAGGATGTTAAAAAACCTGAAAACCAAGATTTTAAACCAAGATCCCCCCCCCCCCCCCCCCCCCCCCCCCCCACACCACCACCAACAGTTGAACAGCACCTGCTTCATCTTACCCATCTGTATCAACTAACAGCAACAAAACATTATATTAATTCTCCAAAGCTTATTGGCAGCTCTCCAAAGTTGAAATTCATCTCCACATAGTAACTGATCTGAAGGTTAATTAATGCTGGGAATGATGGGCAGCATGGCACAGTGGTTAGCCCCAGGCCACTGTGTGGGGTTCCTCCCAGTGTCTGCGTGGGTCTCTCCCCCACAACCCAAAGATGTGCAGGTTAGGTGGATTGGCTAAGCTAAATTGCCCCTTAATTGGACAAAAAACGATTGGGTACTCTAAATTTTAAAAAAATGCTGGAAATGAGGTGCAATCTGACAATTGTTTGGAACAGCAGCCTTAATTTTTAAGCAGCTCACTGGATGCACAAGTTGGACCAGCCTCATCAGTATGATCCAAGCTAGACTAATGAATAATCTTCCAAAAGGTTAAAGAACTTTTAGTTTCCGAAGGAGTTTTATATTAAGGATATTTATCCCTTGAAATAACCAGTACGGAACACCAGGACTTTAAGCTACCACATGTAGAATGGTCATAAGCTCACCTGCTGAGTACCAGGCCAGACTCTCCCTCGCAGAACGAAGGGGGCCAGGGAAAGTAATTTGAAACACTTTTTGCAGACTTCCCAACAACCGGTTTACAAATTGGATTATACATGGTACGTGAGCAGATTACGTTTTCTCCTGAACATAACCAAAATGCTGGAAGGAGATCCAAGAAGGAGGAGACAGTATGAGCCGGGGAACCCTGCTGAACTCCCATACTTGTTCTGGATTAATTGATAGAGGAGGGACTTGACATCAGCCAAGTAATCCTTTGAACCTTAAATAGTCTACAGAAAGGAAATGACAAAGTGATCTACGAGACTGAAGTCAATCCTTACATTGGAGTCAAGGGTGGAGAATGTGCGCAGAATAATGCACCTCAAATATTCATGAGTGAAACCAAACCAAATTTTCTCAACAGCCCAAAGAAACATGTAACAAAGGCAAGGAATGAAAAAAGATTAATTTCTCTTAGGTATCAACACAACACTACTGTCAGGATCATAAATTTGAAATATCTCTCCCAGAAGGAAACATGTTAACTTACCCATATGGTCTCTGCATCAGAGTTGAATGAACTTGTTGCAGGCCTAGACCCCCTGCCATTTGGTTGGGGGGGGGGGGGGGGGGGGAGGAGGAGAAAGAAAGAAAAAAAATATCAGTGTTAGAGTAGGTTTAGATCTAAATAAGTGATAAGGACATTTGTTGGCTGGGCTTCTCTGTTGCGGGTCTGCTCTGCTACCGCTGCTAACAAGGGCAGGAGAATTTGGCGCTCAACCAAATCTTCCGTTCACTGCAGCGGGACAGGAGAATCCGCTGTCATGAACGGACGGCAAATCCTGCCCATTATCTTGCGGAGATTGAATGTTTAGGCACAAGAAAACCAAAGTATAAACATAAATATCTCAGCTGAGTGAGATTTTGGTAGCCTTTAACATTTTAAATGCATGGATATCCAGCGCTCTTATTGAACATTAGCTACAACAGAACAGAGTTCAGCTACTGGTTAAGATACTGAATTACTGCTAACCTCATGGAATTGACCATCAGTATGAGTCATAAGATAAATGGGATAAATTTTCTAGCATTCACAACATGACTAAATATAACCTAAAGTAGAAATGAGTGTGTTCAAAGCAACAAGGATCTGAATGTTCAAGAAGATTCTACGTATATGGATTGCAAAGTAAATTTTTCCCCAAACTACTTTCCATTAGAATTATTTCTGCTTTTGTGAAGAAAATAGAGCCAATAGCAACGTTTCCAAAGTTACGAGCAATAATCTATGCTCTTTCAATAATTCCTTGTGCATTTGGTATGACTGCCAGATATTTTCTCCTATCAGGATGCCACACGGTATGATATCTGATGGCATCTTGTTTTCTGGCTCTCCATTTAAATGTATTGAACAAGGTGAAATCCCTGTACTTGCATGGTGGAAACAGACCAAAATTTGTGCCAGTGCCAGAGGAGTTATTTGACAGTAATGAAGACTCATCGCTCCATTAAAAAAGGTAGCTAGACTAAAATGGACAAGCCCCAAATTTCTCAGTCTGTTTCTACCATGCAAGTACAGGAACTTCACTGTTCAACATATTTAAATGGGGAGCCAGAAGATACCGTTTTCCCACAACTTTGAGCAGAGAGGGGGATGGCACGGTGGCATAATGGTTAGCACTGCTGCCTCACGGCACTGAGGACCCAGGTTCGATCCTGGCCCCGGGTCAGTGTGGAATTTGCACATTCTCTCCATGTCTGTGTGGGTCTCCCCCTCCAACATCCTGAAAAGATGTGCAGGATAGGTGGATTGGCCATACTAAGTTACCCCTTAAAATTGGGATAAAATAAAATTGGGCACTTTAAATTTAAAACTTAAGAGCAGTGACACACTTTAACAGCAGCTTCAATATCTACATTGGAAACTTGCATTCACATGAGGGAGTGTCAATTTTCACCGTTGTTCTGTAACATTGGACTCGTGTAATAAAATCAAACAACGAAAGCATGACATTTACTAATGCGCCCACCGAGATGTGTTGGTGCACAGCAATTGCGTTGGCTGCAGGGTTGCTGGGAGAGGCGAGTGCATATTTAAAAGAGACTTCAGTTCCTGGAGCAGGCCACAGGCTGCAGGGTTGCTGGGAGAGGCGAGTGCATTTTTAAAAAGAGACTTCAGTTCCTGGAGCAGGCCACAGTAGGCAGGGTTGCTGGGAGAGGCGAGTGCATATTTAAAAAAGAGACTTCAGTTCCTGGAGCGGGCCTATTGGCTCATTGGAAATCAGGTAGGGTACAAAAGGTGTGGCAGGAGTGCCTTTAGTCACAGAGTGCTGATTGGAACAGAGTGAATCTGAGTTTAGGTGAGTGACGTGAGTGGCGAGAGAGGGCTGTGTTTTTGTTGGTGTTCGGGTTTATCCTTGAGGTTCTATAAAAAAATTTTTTTAATTATTTAAATTAATTAACTAGTTGAATATGGCTGGACAGGTGATGTGGCTGTTGCTGCATGATGATGGAACTGGTGGATCCCATTGAGACCGTCAGTGACCACATCTGCAGCAAGTGTTGGCTGCTCGAGGAAATTCGGCTCAGAATTGATGAGCTGGAGACCGAGCTGCACACACTGCGGCACATCAGGGAGGGGGAAAATTACCTGGACGCTTTGTTTCAGGAGGCAGTCACACCCGGTAGAATAAGTACTGTTAATTCGGTCAGTGGTCAGGGACAGTGGTGTGACTGCAAGGGGGGCAGATAGGGGGATCCTGAGTTTAGGAGTTGAGGAGCCTCAGCCCTTGACCAACAGGTATGAGGTACTTGCTCCCTGTGTGGATAAGGAAGAGGGCTGTAGGGAGGATGCGTTGACTGACCACTGCACAGTGGTACAGGAAGCCATTCAAGAGGGGGGAGCAAAAAGACAAGTGGTAGTTGTAGGGGATTCTATAATTAGGGGGATTGATGGCATCTTTTGTAAGCCAGATCGAGAGTCCTGCATGGTATGTTGCCTGCCCGGTGCCAGGGTGAGGGACATCTCTGATCGGCTTGAAAGGATTTTGGAGAGGGAGGGGGAGGATCCAGTTGTTGTGGTCCACGTTGGGACTAACAACATAGGCAAGACTAGGAAAGAGGACCTAGTGGGATTATCAAACACTAGGGACTAAATTAAAGAACAGGTCCTCCAGGGTTATAATCTCTGGATTACTACCCAAGCCACGTGCCAATTGGCATAGGTTTGAGAAAATTAGGGAAGTTAACACGTGGCTAAAGGAGTGGTGCGGGAAAGAGGGATTCCATTTCATGGGGCATTGACATCAGTACTGGGGCAGGAGGGACCTGTACCGTTGGGACGGTCTTCACCTGAACCATTCTGGGACCAGTGTTCTAGCGAATAGGATAAATAGGTTTAAACTAGCAAGTTGGGGGGAAGGGAAGGGTAAAGCTATGGATAGTATAAATGGTTAATGGAGAGCAAGGCAGCAGGTTACGTGACAGGTTATTATGTAGAGATATGGGTTCAAAGACAAGGAAAATTAGGAGAAAGGGTAAGAGGAAAAATAATTTGCGAAAAGTTAATGATCAAGGTGTTAGGATTCATAACAAAGACATAAAAAACAGCATTAAGTGTACTTTACCTGAATGCTCGTAGTATACGGAATAAGGTGAATGAGTTGATGGCGCAAATCATCGTGAATGACTATGATTTAGTGGCCATGACTGAAACATGGTTAAAAGATGGTCACGACTGAGAGTTAAATATCCATGGGTATCAGACTATACGAAAGGATAGAATGGACGGTAAGGGCGGTGGTGTAGCTTTGTTGTTTAAGGATGGCATCCGGGCAATAGTAAGGGATGATATTGGTGCTCTGGAGGACACTGTTGAATCAATTTGGGTGGAAATCAGGAATAGTAAGGCGAAAAGGTCACTGATAGGAGTAGTCTATAGGCCACCAAATAGCAACAGGATGGTAGGGCAGGCAATAAGCAAAGAAATAACGGATGCATGTAGAAATGGTACAGCGGTTATCATGGGAGATTTTAATCTGCATGTCGATTGGTTTAACCAGGTTGGTAAAGGCAGCCTTGAGGAGGAGTTTATAGAATGTGTCCAGGATAATTTCCTGGAACAGTATGTAGTGGAACCTACAAGGGAACAAGCGGTCCTAGATCTGGTCCTGTGTAATGAGGCAGGATTGATTAATGATCTCATAGTTCGGGATCCTCTTGGAAGGAGCGACCACAATATGGTGGAATTTAAAATACAGTTGGAGGATGACAAGGTAAAATCAAACACTAAGTGTTTTGTGCTTAAACAAAGGCGATTACAATGGGATGAGAGAAGAAGCAGCTAAGGTAGACTGGGAGCAAAGACTTCATGGTGAAGCAGTTGAGGAACAGTGGAGAACCTTCCAAGCCATCTTTCACAGTGTTTAGGAAAGGTTCATACCGACAAAAAAGACAGTAGAAAGGGGAAAAATCGACCGTGGATATAAGACCATAAGACATAGGAGTGGAAGTAAGGCCATTCGAGTCCACTCCACCATTCAATCATGGCTGATTTCAACTCCATTTACCCGCTCTCTCTCCATAGCCCTTAATTCCTCGAGAAATCAAGAATTTATCAACTTCTGTCTTAAAGACACTCAACGTCCCGGCCTCCACCGCCCTCTGTGGCAATGAATTCCACAGACCCACCACTCTCTGGCTGAAGAAATTTCTCCTCATCTCTGTTCTAAAGTGACTCCCTTTTATTCTAAGGCTGTGCCCCCGGGTCCTAGTCTCCCCTGCTAATGGAAACAACTTCCCTACATCCACCCTATCTAAGCCATTCATTATCTTGTAAGTTTCTATTAGATCTCCCCTCAACCTCCTAAACTCCAATGAATATAATCCCAGGATCCTCAGACGTTCATCGTATGTTAGGCCTACCATTCCTGGGATCATCCGTGTGAATCTCCGCTGGACCCGCTCCAGTGCCAGTATGTCCTTCCTGAGGGGTGGGGCCCAAAATTGCTCACAGTATTCTAAATGGGGCCTAACTAATGCTTTATAAAGCTTCAGAAGTACATCCCTGCTTTTATATTCCAAGCCTCTTGAGATGAATGACAACATTGCATTTGCTTTCTTAATTACGGACTCAACCTGCAAGTTTACCTTGAGAATCCTGGACTAGGACTCCCAAGTCCCTTTGCACTTCAGCATTATGAATTTTGTCACCGTTTAGAAAATAGTCTACACCCCTATTCTTTTTTTCAAAGTGCAAGACCTCGCACTTGCCCACGTTGAATTTCATCAGCCATTTCTTGGACCACTCTCCTAAACTGTCTAAATCTTTCTGAAGCCTCCCCACCTCCTCCATACTACCTGCCCCTCCACCTATCTTCGGATCATCGGCAAACTTAGCCAGAATGCCCTCAGTCCCGTCATCTAGATCGTTAATATATAAAGAACAGCTGTGGCCCCAACACGGAACCCTGCGGAACACCACTCGTCACCGGTTGCCATTCCGAAAAAGAACCTTTTATCCTAACTCTCTGCCTTCTGCCTGACAGCCAATCGTCAATCCATGTTAGTACCTTGCCTCGAATACCATGGGCCCTTATTTTACTCAGCGGTCTCCCGTGAGGCACCTTATCAAAGGCCTTTTGGAAATCAAGATAGATAACATCCATTGGCTCTCCTTGGTCTAACCTATTTGTTATCTCTTCAAAAGAACTCGAACAGGTTTGTCAGGCACGACCTCCCCTTACTAAATCCATGCTGACTTGTCCTAATCCGACCCTGCACTTCCAAGAATTTAGAAATCTCATCCTTAACAATGGATTCTAGAATCTTGCCAACAACCGAGGTTAGGCTAATTGGCCTATAATTTTCCATCTTTTTCCTTGTTCCCTTCTTGAATAGGGGGGTTACAACAGCGATTTTCCAATCCTCTGGTACTTTCCCTGACTCCAGTGACTGTTGAAACATCATCACCAACGCCTCCGCTATTTCTTAAGCTATCTCCTTTAGAACTCTAGGATGTAGCCCATCTGGGCCTGGAGATTTATCAATTTTTAGACCTCTTAGTTTCTCTAGCACTTTCTCCTTTGTGATGGCTACCATATTCAACTCTGTCCCCTGACTCTCCGGAATTATTGGGATATTACTCATGTCTTCTACTGTGAAGACTGACGCAAAGTACTTATTCAGTTCCTCGGCTATTTCCTTGTCTCCCATCACAAAATTACCAGCGTCATTTTGGAGCGGCCCAATGTCAACTTTTGCCTCCCGTTTGTTTTTAATGTATTTAAATAAACTTTTACTATCATTCCTAATGTTACTGGCTAGCCTACCTTCAAATTTGATCCTCTCTTTCCTTATCTCTCTCTTTGTTATCCTCGGTTTGTTTTTGTAGCCTTCCCAATCTTCTGACTTCCCACTACTCTTTGCCACATTATAGGCTTTCTCTTTTACTTTGATGCATTCCCTAACTTCCTTTGTCAGCCATGGCTGCCTAATCCCCCCTCTGATAACCTTGCTTTTCTTTGGGATGAACCTCTGTACTGTGTCCTCAATTACTCCCAGAAACTCCTGCTATTGCTGTTCTACTGTCTTTCCCACTAGGCTCTGCTCCCAGTCGATTTTCGTCAGTTTCTCCCTCATGCCCCTGTAGTTACCTTTATTTAACTGTAACACCTTTACATCTGATTCTACCTTCTTTCTTTCAAATTGGAGATTGAATTCGACCATATTATGATCACTGCCTCCGAAGTGCTCCCTTACTTTAAGATCTTTAATCAAGTCTGGCTCATTACATAACACTAAGTCCAGAATGGCCTGGTCCCTCGTGGGCTCCATCACAAGCTGTTCCAAAAAGCCCTCCTGTAAACATTCAATGAATTCCCTTTCCTTGGGTCCACTGGCAGTATTATTTACCCAGTCCACCTGCATATTAAAGTCCCCCATGATCACTGTGACCGTGCCTTTCTGACATGCACTTTCTATTTCGTGGTGCATCTTGTGCCCCTGGTCCTGACCACTGTTAGGAGGCCTGTACATAACTCCCATTATGGTTTTTTTGCCTTTGTGGTTCCTCAACTCGAAGGATATCTAAGGAGGTGAGGGAGAGTATCAAATTGAAGGAAAAAACATACAAAGTGGCAAAAATTAGTGGGAGACTAGAAAACTGGGAAGTCTTTAGGGGGCAACAGAAAGCTACTAAAAAAGCTATAAAGAAGAGTAAGGTAGACTATGAAAGTAAACTTGCTCAGAACATAAAAGCAGATAGTAAAAGCTTCTACAAATATAGAAGACAAAAAAGAGTGGCTAAGGTAAGTATTGGTCCTTTGGAAGATGAGAAGGGAGATTTAATAATAGGAGACAGGGAAATGGCTGAGGACCTGAACAGGTTTTTTGGGTCAGTCTTCACAGCGGAAGACACAAATAACATGCCAGTGACTGATGGAAATAAAGATATGATAGGTGAGGACCTTGAGATGATTGTAATCACTAAGGAGGCAGTATTGGGCAAGCTAATGGGGCTAAAGGTAGACAAGTCTCCTGGCCCTGATGGGATGCATCCCAGAGTGTTAAAAGAGATGGCTCGGGAAATTGTAAACGCACTAGTGATAATTTATCAAAATTCACTAGACTCTGGGGTGGTCCCAGAGGATTGGAAAGTAGCAAACGTGACACCACTGTTTAAAAAAGGTCGGCAGAAAGCGGGTAATTATAGGCCGGTAAGCATAACTTTGGTTGTAGGGAAAATGCTGGAATCTATCATTAAGGAGGAAATAGCGGGGCACCTAAGGGAAATTGTCCCATTGGGCAGATGCAGCATGGGTTCATAAAGGGTAGGTCGTGTCTGACTAATTTGGTAGAATTTTCTGAGGACGTTACCAGTGCAGTAGATAACGGGGAGCCAATGGATGTAGTCTATCTGGATTTCCAGAAAGCTTTTGACAAGGTGCCACACAAAAGGTTGCTGCATAAACTAAAGATGCATGGCATTGAGGGTAAAGTGGTAGCATGGGTAGAGGATTGGTTAACTAACAGAAAGCAGAGAGTGGGGATAAATGGGTGTTTCTCTGGTTGGCAACCTGTAACTAGTGGGGTCCCTCAAGGATCAGTGTTGGGCCCGCAGTTGTTCACAATTTACATAGACGATTTGGAGTTGGGGACCAAGTGCAATGTGGCAAAGTTTGCAGACGACACTAAGATGAGTGGTAAAGCAAAAAGTGCAGAGGATACCGGAAGTCTGCAGAAGGATTTGGATAGGTTAGGTGAATGGGCTAGGGTCTGGCAGATGGAATTCAATGTTGCCAAGTGTGAGGCTATCCATTTTGGGAGGAATAACAGCAGAATGGATTATTATTTAAACGGTAAGATGTTAAAACATGCTGCTGTGCAGAGGGACCTGGGTGTGCTGGTGCACGAGTCGCAAAAGGTTGGTGTGCAGGTGCAACAGGTGATCAAGAAGACTAATCGAGTTTTGTCTTTCATTGCTAGAGGGATGGAGTTCAAGACTAGTGAGGTTATGCTGCAATTGTATAAGGTGTTGGTGAGGCCACATCTGGAGTATTGTGTTCAGTTTTGGTCTCCTTACCTGAGAAAGGACATATTGGCACTGGAGGGAGTGCAGAGGAGATTCACTAGGTTGATCCCAGAGTTGAGGGGATTAGATTATGACGAGAGGTTGAGTAGATTGGGACTGTACACATTGGAGTTTAGAAGGATGCGGGGGGGGGGATCTTATTGAATGTATAAAATTATGAAGGGAATTGATAGGATAGATGCGGGCAGGTTGTTTCCACTGGTGGGGGAAAGCAGAACTAGGAGGAATAGCCTCAAAATAAGGGGAAGTAGATTTAGGACCGAGTTTAGGAGGAACTTCTTCACCCAAAGGGTTGTGAATCTCTGGAATTCCTTGCCCAGTGAAGCAGTTAAGGCTCCTTCTTTAAACGTTTTTAAGAAAAAGATAAGATACCTTTCTAAAGAATAAAGGGATTCGGGGATATGGTGTACGGGCCGGAGAGTGGAGCTGAGTCCACAAAGATCAGCCATGATCTCATTGAATGGCGGAGCAGGCTCGAGGGGCCAGATGGCCTACTCCTGTTCCTAGTTCTTATGTAAATGTCACACAGGGGATTAACAGGCTGCACACAACTGGTGGTCTCAAAGATGTGTACATGCATGGCAATCTTTAAAGGAAATGTGCAGTATGAGAAATGGGTCATCCACAGTGAAGAAAAAAATTGCAGGGAGCATTGGTGTTCCACTGTACTTTTACTACTGGTTATATTTGCTTTAGCTAACTTACACTTGGTATCCTCAACAACCATGTGTGGTTCAGTAGAGCATTATTTGGGAGATCTGCAAGCAGGTTTGCCCATTTCATTTTGTGAACAATTTTTAAAAAATATATACGTACATGTATCTTACCATTAACATTAGACATTTCCAGTTATTTCCAAGATCGGTTTTTAAACCATTATTGCCTTTAATAGGTACCCCAGCCCTTCTGAACTTTTGTCTTTACATGAACTGTTTTAGCAAACTTTATGACAATGTGATAAACTGGCATCTCCTTACATCCATTTAGATTTGAATTTTAAAACAAACGGAGGTGCGAACAAAGCACTGCCAACCTTTAAAACAAAAGGTGCTACCTGAATCAGAGAGTGAGATATCTTCAAAGATCTTAATCAAATGGGAATTAAACTCAAATAGATAGTCAGGACTTGGGCCATCTACTTCCTCGCAGAATAAATTTAGCCAGGTTACGACTGAACATTACAACCATGCTCGAGACTAGCAATAAGCAACTGCATGGGACTTCAACAACTTCATTAATATAGTATCTTTTCTGCAGGGGAAGATGCGTCATTCACGTGATCAACCAGGTGTTGTATTAAAAACTGGTTGTCATCTGACTGCAATATTTTCTGTCTCTACAGCTTTAAGGTTGGCCACACCCTAATCTTAAACTCCAGTCTTGGATCAAGTCAAAGTGCACCAGTTTTGGAGGGGGGGGGGGGGGGGGGGGGGGGTGTTAAGGAAACATTCGCACCCAAGGATTCAAACATACCTGAATGTACCATACGGGGTTTGGCCCCAAGAAAGGCAAGGTTCACATTAGTCTTTCTTCCATCAATGATGGGATTAGGATCTTTACATGCCCTGTCTGCTGCAGCCCAATCTGCCATGGTGACCTGCAATTTAAACAATAAAATTATTGGGTAAGAAAGCAATACCAAAAAGGAATACGGCTTTAAAATTCAGTGATTGGTTTCAAAAAGACAGTCATGCAACAGCTGTGCATAGTTAAAAATACAACATTCAAGGTTGCACTATTTGGCTTTTTGGCAACTGCAATTCACACTGAGGCTGCCGTTCAATGAGCGGCAGCTGTCATACAGTGCCTCATACAAGTGGCTAATCGTGTGCAAACATGGTGGGAACATCTGCAGGTTATTCAATCACTGTGGATATCCAAGATGATTCAGTAACAATAACGTATATAGAACCTTTGTGAAAACATATCAATGGCCTGCCAGCCACATCCAGAAGATTAGGCCAGATGATAAAAGCTTGGTTCAAAAGCGTTAGGTTTCAAAGAGTTTAAAGGAGGAGAGGCAAGAGAGATGAAGGGAAGTTGCCTGGGCAACTGAAGGCAGAGCCACCAAATTATGGAGCAATTTTCATGGATGCTGAAGAAGCCAAAATTAGAGGAACATTATGGAGAGTTGTGGAGCTGGAGGAGATAGAGATAGGGAAGGGTGAAGCCATCAAGAGATTTGAAAACAAAGATCAGAATTTTTTTTAAAAAAAAAGTTATTTGCTTGATTGGGATCCATTGTGAGTCAATAAGCACAAGGGTAATTGGGACTTGGTGTAGTTAAGGCATAGGCAGCAGAGGTTTTGGGATGAAGTCATGTTTACAAAAGGATGGATTGAGAGACCAGCCACAAAGTGCATTGGAATGGTCAAGTCTAAAGATAACAGGGGCATAAATGATGGGTTTCAACGGCAGATGAGCTTAGGCATGGATTAAGTAACAAAATTGAAAATAGGCTCGTCTTGGTGATGCTGCAAATATACGGCTGGGACCTCAGCTAGGGGTCAAATGGGAACTGTCTAGTTTAGTCCCAGACAATTGCCAAGGCAAGGAGGAAGTGGGTTTGGAATAAAGACCAAAAAACCCAATAGTTTCAGCCTTCCTAATGTTCTGCCCTTCTAGTACATAATTCAACACAAACACATGCAAGTGACCCATGAAGAATTAAAAAGTGATGTAAGAATTCAAATGGATTTTCCTCATGTTTGTGGCCAGTTGACGATGGCTAATTCAGCACAGAACAAAGATTTCCAAGCCCTTAAGTGAACCAGAGAAGTTTACAGCATAAACAGGTCATCCAGCCCATCAAGACTACCAGCTTCTTACCAGCATATTCCAAAACGAAGTTTTCTTTAACAGGTGTGGGCAGCATTAGCTGAAACAGCATTTACTGCCCTCGAGATGGTGATGAGCCACCTTCTTGAACCGCCGCAGGCCATAGGAAGGGAGATCCAGGATTTTGACCCAATGACATTGAAGAATGGCAATATGTGGCTTGTAGGGGATGTTGACGGTGCTGGTGTTCCCATGCATTTACTGCGCATGCCCTTCAAGCATTGTTGTAGAGTTCATGGGTTTGAAAAGTACTATCAAAGAACCCTTGGCTAGTTGCTGCAGTGCATCTTGAAGATAGATGGTACATACCACTGCCACTTTGTATTGGCAGTGGAGTGAATGTTCATGTAATTCTGTACCTTCCTTCACAAAAATATCTTAATTGTAATTTGGAGAATCATTAAATTAATCACTGAAGATTATCACCCTCTTAGCATGAGGATTTGTGAGCACACCATGGCATGCATCAATCCAGAAATGTCACATGCTAACTGGCTGCCTGGACAATTATCCTTCAGATCTGAAGGTTTAAAATACTCTTGATTAGCAGTGTCAAATATGTTTCATGCCAAAAAGTGATTTCAAAAAATTTAGTTACCCAATTATTTTTTTTCCAATACAGGGGCAATTTAGTGTGGCCAATCCACCTAACCTGCACATCTTTGGGTTGTGGGGGTGAAACCCACGCAGACACGAGGAGAATATGCAAACATCACACGGACAGTGACCCAGGGCCGGGATTTGAACCCGGGTCCACAGTGCCGTAGACCCAGTGCTAACTACTGCGCCATGTGCCACCCCAAAAAAGTGATTTTTAATCCACTGGTTGAAAACCTGGATTAAACTTTTAAAAAGACAATTTTTAAAAAAGACAATTTGAACTCCCAGCTCAAGATGGGTAACTCAATTTACATTACTATATGTTCCAATTCACTGAGTGGAGCCAGTATGTCTGCAAAACCCAAAGACAATTACTTCAGGGGAACGTGGAAAAACTCTCACTCCCATCTTATTCAGCAAGGCATTTACGGCAATCACCCGAGGTATTCAACTGTTGGAGATGGGCAACTAATATAAATCACTTGGACAACAGGACCCCGTCTAAATTAGAATATATGGACAAGTTTTTTGAATCCCCTAGCTGTTGGAAGGCTGATAACTTGTGTATTAAGACATGCTTTCTCAGCATAATGGAGAACAAGGAACTTGGGGAGAAGCCCCAAATGGGATTCCTCTTGTTTTTCCACAACCCACCTGGTAAATTGAGAGCCCGGTTTGCTGATTGTGACCATCTAGGAATGCCCTGCTACAGAGAGATTTCTTAAAAGAATCCAAACCAGCACTACAGTCTCCCGAAGAACCACCAAACAACTTGTTTTCCCGTATCTTTAAATCAGAAGCATCAAGACCAAATTCAGCCTAAAGCTAGCCGAGTGACCAAACTACAGACTCTACTTTTCTTATGAATTTGGTCAACCTATTCTTCATCAGGCTGTATTTGTGTAGATGTCAACTGCGAGCGTTTGTGCGAGAAGTCAATGTGTATTTTAATATTCATATCACGTCTAATAAAGCTGATCTTTAAAACCTAGGAAAACCTGTCCAATTGATTATTTTATGATCACAGTGCATATACTCTAAGTGCTCATGGAATTGGCAATTTTTTTTTCCCAAACAAAAAATCTGTTACAATCGAACAAGGAGAGCCACCCTGGTCATAATTCCGGTCATTTAATCTGTCCCATTCTTCGACAATTGAAACACCATTTAATTTTAAAATTTGTTTAAACTCATTTAACAATTCAAGATAATCCTCTCAATTTGCAATCCACGGAGCCATTCTACAGTTGGCTCAACCATCATTTGAGGAAACAAAAGTGAAATTAGTTGATCACACTAAATTGGGGCAGACTACAATTTTGAAACACACGTTTAAGATTGAAAGAGGAGATAGATGGGCTCAGAGGATGGGCATGTCCAATTCAATTTTGAGGGGATTTTCCAAATAATCTTTCAAAAATCAAGGGCAGCATGGTAGCACAGTGGGTAGCACTGGTGCTTCACAGCTCCAGGGTTCCAGGTTTGATTCCCGGCTTGGGTCAACTGTGTGGAGTCTGCACGTTCTCCTTGGGTATGCGTGGGTTTCCTCTGGGTGCTCCGGAAACGTGCTGTTAAGTAATTTGGACATTCTGAATTCTCAGTGTACCCGAACAGACACTGGAATGTGGCGACTAGGGGCTTTTCACAGTAACTCCATTGCAATGTTAATGTATGCCTACTTGTGACAATAAAGATAATTATTATTATAAATGTTACCTACTTACATTTTTTAATCAAGCAAAGTCAAGAGACTTTGACAGAAGATTTGACAGGCAGCACAAGTGGCTAGCACTGCGGCTTCACAGCGCCAGGGTCCCAGAGTTGATTCCGCTGGGTCACTGTGTGGAGTCTGCACATTCTCCCAGTGTCTGCGTGGGTTTCCTCCGGGTGCTCCAGTTTCCTCCCACAGTCCAAAGACGTGCAGGTTAGGTGGATTGGCCATGCTAAATTGCCCTTAGTGTCCAAAAGGTTAGGAGGGGTTATTGGGTTACGGGAATAGGGTGGAAGTGAGGGCTTAAGTGGGTCGGTGCAGACTCGATGGGCCGAATGGCCTCCCTCTGCACTGTATGTTCTATTTTAACAGATATTGTATAGCTGCACTGCCATTTAAGAAATGGGTCTAGAATATAGTAGCAGAGGAAATCTAGAGTTCATTAGGGTGTATCAAACAATGGTCAAAGCACACCAAACATTCACTAGGAATAAGTGATTCCTGTTCAAAAGACAGACCGGAATCTAAAGGACTTTGCTAACCACCCACAATCTCCACACACTATGATGGAGAATATGATTATACATGGCAAATAATGGTTATTTCCAATGCTTGAAAAAACTAAAGAGCATCAATTTAATTCTTTCCAATTATCATTGAGATTAGAAAACTGTATTTCATGCAAATAGTTGAATTTTTCCATTCACAAGAAAATTATGAAACATAATTCCTTTAATATTAAAAAAAGAATGAGTGAATTGTTTTGGAAACAGGACAGGGGTAAGCAGGAGCAATTAGACTTGGTTTTATTATGATCCCAGACCTGACCCCAACAGTGGCTAAGATACTGGACCAAAAACCCAATATTTTAGTATATTTGTAAAACTGTGCAGAAAGAAGATTCGCCCAGGGGTGATTGCATAAAAAAAATAGGGCGTTGCTATTTCTAAAACAAAGCATCATGAATACAATATTAAACTTAGACCCTTACAGCTTAGTATTATCCCGGAGCACTGTAACTCTCGATTAAACAAGAAATATACAGCTCTCAATCTATCTTCAGTTAGCATGGCATAGAGTAATACTTGCTTTATAAGACAGAGATGGGTCCAGATAGAACCCCTTCAGACTCTGGCTGAATATCTTCCAAAAAAGACTGGTTCACCGGCGTTTCTCAGCTTCTTCCTTGTACCCAGACAAGACTGCTCTGCTTTACAGATGATTACTCTTTTATAACTATCCTACTGAGAAGAGAATTGCAGACTCCGTTTCAGGCAAATCAGAATTCAAGTCTCTCTCCCAAAGCTATTCATTACCTCTGCATTCCTGGGCTCCACCCAGCAATGACTTCCATCTCCCCAAGCTGAAAAACAAATGATCTCTACAGGCTACAAAAGCATATCAACTCCCCAGGGATTTCCTAGAAGCAAAACAAAATCCTTTTTAAAAACATGACCAGTGCAGTCAAACACACTACAACCCAGGCTTTTAACCCTAAATTGTCCCAATATTTAGACGCTAATATTCCCCAAATCCTCCAATTGTCACAGTTTGGAGAAAAACACACAAGCAGGTCTTATTGAGCAGATTGATGGTACTGCAAGACTCAATGTTTTTAGTTCACCCAGGAACAAAGTAACTGTGACAAAGTCAAATAACCAGGACACAAACTACAGTACAATTATCTTGAGAACGGTACAACTAGACAGAGTCACTGGTTTGTCTGAAGTTTTCTCGTCACCACCTGTAACAAAGCAATGTGATTGCCAACAGTAATCAATCATTGTCATGCTGTTTTACACAAGTCACTGCAACAACACTACACACTTAAAAATATATATTTTTGGCAACTATCTTACTCTTAATTTTCATAGAATTTACAGAGCAGAAGGAGGCCATTCAGCCCATCGAGTCTGCACCGGCTCTTGGAAAGAGCACCCTACCCAAGTCAACACCGCCACCCTATCCCCATAACCCAGTAACCCCACCCAACACGAAGGGCAATTTTGGACACTAAGGGCAATTTAGCATGGCCAATCCACCTAACCTGCACATCTTTGGACTGTGGGAGGAAACCGGAGCACACGGAGGAAACCCACGCAGACATGGGGAGAACGTGCAGACTCCGCACAGACAGTGACCCAAGCCAGAATCGAACCTGGGACCCTGGAGCTGTGAAGCAATTGTGCTATCCACAAGGCTACCGTGCTGCCCCAATTGTTTGGTTTGTATCCTTGATTAACTGCTGTTCAGCAAGCTTTGGATGTTACATACAATCTAATCCTTTTGAAATAAATATTTTTGACAAAAACATATCTGTAGGCTTCAAGGAGCATTTTAAAGGAGGAATGAGAGGTCGAGTTAGGGAGGAAATTCAGAACTTTGGACTTAAGCAACTGAAGGACAGCCACCAACAGGGAAGGAATCAAAAGTGACAGATGAACAAGAGGCCAGAAATGGAAGTGGGTTGGCAGGTTGAGCTGGAGGTTATAAAGACTGGCCATGAAGATATTTGAAAACAAGATTGAGAATTGAAAAAACAAACGTGATGACAGACTCAAGAGCCAATGTAGATCAGCAAGCAAAGGGATGATGGCCACAGTCAGGAGAGCATTCCTATAACAGAAATCCAGTCAGACAGCAGTGACAGCCAGGAAATGTTATGGCGGTGGAAGTAGGCATCCTTGGTGATATTTAACTGGAGGAACAGATATTGAACTGGTGGAAATTTCAGCTCATCTAGTATTGAATTGCAGATAAGCTTCAGGATAAATCAGAGCAGAAAATTTGAGTGCTAATGCAAATGAAACGTCAATGCCTCAGAGTTAGGAAGTACATTTCGAGTGATAGGTTGGGGCGGGAGGTTTTCCAGGAATAAATATAGAAGGAAATGGGCTTGGGAGAAGGAAGATGATCACATCACAACAGCAAAAACACTCCAAAAGTATTTGATTTGCTGGGTAAGACCCCATATTAATTTTCTTTTTACAGGGAATGTTCAGAGATGGCTTTATCTGCAATTGACATGGGTGTAGGAGACCAGACAAGATCAAAGGCTCCAATTTATCAGTACCAATACCCATCCGGATCCTTCCTCCCCTCCTATCTGATCCCAGTTCTTGCTGTGTATTCACTGTACCCTCCGACCTTCCACTCTCTGATACTCAAATGATCAGTGCTCAGTAAGGATCAGTTTTATTCCCTTGCCCCACCCCAATGAATTTGAGACTCAGCATGATGTTGACCTCTTCTTCAGTCACCTCCATCTCCTTTCTCACTTCTTTGGGCAGGAGTCATCCCCACCTTCAGTATTCTCTCTCCGTCCTCTTACCCACTCTTGATCTTTTCATCGTTATGCCAACAAGTTTTCAAATCAGTCATCTTATTTTCTCTGCTCCTCTCACCACCATACCCTGTCCCCCTCAACTTGCTACACTCCATTCTCACTCCAAAGCTGTCTAATCAAACCTGTTGTCTGGCATACCGACCTCTTATCCTGCAGAGGCTGAATGCCAACACTCACGTCTTGCCGCCTAGACCATGAGCAGCTATTGGATAGGTACATGGATTACGGTAAAATGATATAGTGTAGATTTATTTGTTCTTAAGGGCAGCACGGTAGCATTGTGGATAGCACAATTGCTTCACAGCTCCATGGTCCCAGGTTCGATTCCGGCTTGGGTCATTGTCTGTGCGGAGTCTGCACGTCCTCCCCGTGTCTGCGTGGGTTTCCTCCGGGTGCTCCGGTTTCCTCCCAGTCCAAAGATGTGCGGGTTAGGTGAATTGGCCAATGATAAATTGCCCTTAATGTCCAAATTGCCCTTGGTGTTGGGTGGAGGTGATGAGTTTGGGTATGGTGCTCTTTCCAAGAGCCGGTGCAGACTCAAAGGGCCGAATGGCCTCCTTCTGCACTGTAAATTCAATGATAATCTATGATTAATCTAGGACAAAGGTTCGGCACAACATCGTGGGCCGAAGGGCCTGTTCTGTGCTGTATTTTCTATGTTCTATGTTATGACCTCATCAACTATCAAGCTATTATTTCCAGGATTGTCACTGACCACACCACCTCGGGAGATCTTCCCTCCACAGCCTCAAACTTCAGTATCCCAACCCCACAAAGCCCACTTTTACCTCCTTCCCAAAATATACAAAACAGGACTGTCCTGGTAGATCCATCATTTCAGCCAGTTCCTGGTCCTCTGAACGTATTTCTTCCCATCTACATTCCTAATTTATCTGACACCCTACATAATTTCAACGATTTCCACTTTCCTAGCCCTAACCACCTCTTCTTCACTATAGACATCGACTCTCTCTACACCTCCATCCCCCACCAGGTCAGTTTGAGGGCATTCCGCTTCTTCCTCGAATGGAGACCTGAACAATCTCCATTCACCACCAGCTTCCTCTGCTGAACTCATTCTCTTCTTTGGACAGCTTCCCCATTAACATTTTTAATTTCCTCCAAATAAAAAGATATGGCTATGGGTACTCATGGGCCTTAGTTATGCCTGTTTTATGTGGGGTATGTGGAACATTCATATGGAACATTCCTTCCAATCCCATTAAGGCCCCTGGATCTGGAGAAATTCAGCAATTTTGTTTCCAGTTTCCGCTCTTCAACTTCATATGGTTCATTTCTGATACATCCCTTCTTTCTCCATCTCCTGTGATGCATGGTCTACTAATATTCATCACAGGCCCACCAACTCCCCCAGCTACCTCAACTGCACTTCTTCCCAAGGACTGAATTCCATTCTCCCATTCTCACATCTATCTTGATGACGCTACCATCCACAACAGTGACAAGTCATCCTTTTTCCTCGCCACCAAACATCAAGCCATTGTTTCCCGGACTGTCACTGACCTCACCTTGCGCACCCCCCGCACCTTCCCACTAAGGCTGACAGGGCCCTCAACATTGTCCAGCCTATTTATTACACTTCTGCCCTCACTCCTTCTCTCTCCCAGAACCATATAGGGTTCCTCCTGTCCTCACTTTCCAGCAAACCCGTCTCAATTTTCAAAAGGATAACCTCCACCATTTCCACCAACTTGAATATATTTTCCCCTCACCACCTCTTGTCAGCATTCCTAAGGGACCATTCTCTCACCCTGGTCCATTCCACTGTCATCCCCAACACGTCATTCCCTTCCCACGCACTAACAGAAGGTGTAACACCTGCCTCTACCACCTCATAATCCAAGGCCCCAAACACTCCTTCCAGGTGAAGCTGTGATGCACTTGCACTTTTTTCAATTTAATCTACTGTATTTGGTGCTCGCAATGCAGTCTGCATGGGGAGATAAGACTGGGTGGCTTCACTCAGTCCACAAGCATGACCCAAACCTTCCTATTGCTTGCTATTTCAATTCACCATCTTGCTGTCATGCTCACATTTCTGTCCTCAGCCTGCTACAACGTTCCAGTGAAGCCCAGTGCTAGCTGGAGGAACAGCACATCTTCTGATTAGGCACCAAGTTCAGCAACTTTAGAGCATGAACTCTGTTCACCATTTTAATTCTCTCTCCCCTCCAAAACCCGACCCCAGTACCAGTCTGCATCTCATTCTCATATTTTGCTTTCAATGCTGATCTTTATTCCACTATTAACTACTGTTTCAATCTTTAATCGTATCATTACCACTTCCTTTGTCCCGTGTTCTATGATATTTGTCATTTAATCTCGCCGGACCTCCATTTAAAAAAATAATATTCTTTATTAGCGTCACAGGTAGGCTTACATTAACACTGCAATGAAGTGAAAATCCCCTAGTCGCCACACTTGGCGACTGTTTGTAATGTCCAATTCACCCAACAAGCACGTCTTTCGGGACTTGCAGAGAAACCGGAGCAAACCCATGCAGACACGGGGAGAATGTACAGACTCCGCAAAGACAGTGATCCAAGGCGGGAACCGAACCCAGGTCCTTGCACTGTTCCAACAGCATAAAAGCCATTAACATTTCTACCCCTCTCAGTTCTGACTGGATATTAGACTGTTAACTGTTGTTTCTCTTGTCAGGGATGCTGCTTTTCCAGATCAAGGTATATGTTGTGTTGCCCTATTATGTATTTTCTTTTCTTCCCATGTATTTAATGATCTGTTGAGCTGCTCGTGTACCTCTGTACACGTGACAATAAACAAATCCAATCCAATCCAATCCAAAGGCTGGTCCTGAATGTGGATTTGTGAGCTCAAATGAAGGGATAGCAGGATGGACGTGACATGTTTTCTAGAGGAAAATAAAATCGGAGCACTTTATCTGGAATGCCCCATTGCAATTACTGTCACATTGTATTTGACCTCAATGTAAATTTGTAAAAGGTTTGTCTAAATCTTGCCCAAGTCACAAGTTAGAATTGAAAAATCATAAAAAGGGACATCAAGACACAAGGCATTAGCTCAGACATGTACTAGACCAATGGGAACAACCCGTTGGGCCACGCAGCCCACTTCCTGGTGATGTGTTTTTAAGTTATCAGGCTTTCTAAATTCCAATTTACTGTCAAGCTATCAACTGTTGTTGCTTCCACCTCTATATCACTGAGTAAGGCTGCATATTGTACAGGCATCACATATTTTCAACCAACGTCAACTTGATTCAGAGCCAAATAAAACCTTGGGTTTTGCCAACAGGTGGATGTACACAACACCTATGATTTCAGAGAGAAAAATATTAGTTCAATTTACTGGACAACGCTAGAAATTCAAGGATCAAATCTAGCCACTATAATAATGGAGTCAGCATATGGCAAGAGGGCAAAGGGACATAATGCTGGCCAGCATATTACTTTGGGTGGAACAAAAGATAAACACTATTTGCTATAATGTTAATATCACCTGTACACATCGATAGGTGACATTATCATATCCAAAGTATTGTTTTATTTATTCAGGAGATGGAGGACTCACTGGTTAGATCAGCATTTATTGCCCATCCCTATTTGATTTATTAGTATACAGTGAGAAGTAGTTTCTTGCATGCTATACAGATAATGTATACCGTACATAGGGAAGGAAGGAGAGACTGCAGGATGTAATGTTACAGTCATAGCTAGGGTGTAGAGAAAAGATCAACTTAATAAGAGGTAGGTCCATTCAAAAGTCTTTTTTTTTTTTTTTTTTAATGTAAATTTAGTGTACCCAATTCATTTGACCCAGCGACAGTGAAGGAATGGCGATACATTCCCAAGTCAGGGTGGTGTGTGACTTGGAGGGGAACCCCCAGGTGGTGGGGTTCCAGGTATCTGCTGCTTTTGTCCTTCTAGATGGTAGTGGTTGTGGATTTGGAAGGTGCTGCTGAAGTAACCCTGGCGAGTTCCTGCAGTGCATCTTATAGATGGTACACACGGCTTCTATTGTTCAGTGGTGGAGGGATTGAATGTTTGTGGAAGGGGTAGCAATCAAGGGCTGCTTTGTCCTGGATGATGTTGAGTTTTTAAAAAATATTAATTTAGAGAAAAAATCATTTTTTCCAATTAAGGGGCAAATTAGAGTGGCCAATCCACCTAGCTTGCACATTTTTGGGTTGTGGGGGCGAAACCCACGCAAACACTGGGAGAATGTGCAAATTCCACACGGATCGAACCGTGAGGCCGCAGTACTAACCTACTGCGCCATCCTGCTGTCAGGTGTTTCTTGAGTGTTGTTGGAGCTGCACTGATCCTGGCAAGTGGAGAATATTCCATTACACTCCTGACTTGTAGATGGTGGACAGGCTTTTTGGGGGCAGGAGGGGAGTTATTCGTCATAGGATTCCTAGCCTTTGACCTGCGCTGGTAGCCAGTCTTAATATGGCTAATCCAGTTCAATTTGATTTATTGTCACGTGTACGGAGGTACAGTGAAAAGTATTGTTCTGCGTAGTCCAGGCAGATCATTCCATACATGAAAAAGCATAGGACAAATACACAATGTAAATAGGCACAGAGATCGATTGAAGCATATGGAGTGTAATACTACTCAGTAAAGAAGGTGTATGGAGAGATCAGTTCAGTCCATAAGAGGGTCATTTTGGAGTCTGGTAACAGTGGGGAAGAACAAAGAACAACAAAGAACAAAGAAATGTACAGCACAGGAACAGGCCCTTCGGCCCTCCAAGCCCGTGCCGACCATACTGCCCGAATAAACTACAATCTTCTACACTTCCTGGGTCCGTATCCTTCTATTCCCATCCTATTCATATATTTGTCAAGATGCCCCTTAAATGTCCCTATCGTCCCTGCTTCCACTACCTCCTCCGGTAGTGAGTTCCAGGCACCCACTGCCCTCTGCGTAAAAAACTTGCCTCGTACATCTACTCTAAACCTTGCCCCTCTCACCTTAAACCTATGCCCCCTAGTAATTGACCCCTCTACCCTGGGGAAAAGCCTCTGACTATCCACTCTGTCTATGCCCCTCATAATTTTGTATACCTCTATCAGGTCGCCCCTCAACCTCCTTTGTTCCAGTGAGAACAAACCGAGTTTATTCAATCGCTCCTCATAGCTTATGCCCTCCATACCAGGCAACATTCTGGTAAATCTCTTCTGCACCCTCTCTAAAGCCTCCACATCCTTCTGGTAGTGTGGCGACCAGAATTGAACACTATACTCCAAGTGTGGCCTAACTAAGGTTCTATACAGCTGCAACATGACTTGCCAATTCTTATACTCAATGCCCCGGCCAATGAAGGCAAGCATGCCGTATGCCTTCTTGACTACCTTCTCCACCTGTGTTGCCCCTTTCAATGACCTGTGGACCTGTACTCCTAGATCTCTTTGACTTTCAATACTCTTGAGGGTTCTACCATTCACTGTATATTCCCTACCTGCATTAGCCCTTCCAAAATGCATTACCTCACATTTGTCCGGATTAAACTCCATCTGCCATCTCTCCGCCCAAGTCTCCAGACAATCTAAATCCTGCTGTATCCTCAGACAGTCCTCATCGCTATCCGCAATTCCACCAACCTTTGTGTCGTCTGCAAACTTACTAATCAGACCAGTTACATTTTCCTCCAAATCATTTATATATACTACAAAGAGCAAAGGTCCCAGCACTGATCCCTGTGGAACACCACTGGTCACAGCCCTCCAATTAGAAAAGCATCCCTCCATTGCTACCCTCTGCCTTCTATGGCCTAGCCAGTTCAGTATCCACCTTGCCAGTTCACCCCTGATCCCGTGTGACTTCACCTTTTGTACTAGTCTACCATGAGGGACCTTGTCAAAGGCCTTACTGAAGTCCATATAGACAACATCTACTGCCCTACCTGCATCAATCATCTTAGTGACCTCCTCGAAAAACTCTATCAAGTTAGTGAGACACGACCTCCCCTTCACAAAACAGTGCTGCCTCTCACTAATACGTCCATTTGCTTCCAAATGGGAGTAGATCCTGTCTCGAAGAATTCTCTCCAGTAATTTCCCTATCACTGAAGTAAGGCTCACCGGCCTGTAGTTCCCGGAATTATCCTTGCTACCCTTCTTAAACAGAGGAACAACATTGGCTATTCTCCAGTCCTCCGGGACATCCCCTGAAGACAGCGAGGATCCAAAGATTTCGGTCAAGGCCTCAGCAATTTCCTCTCCAGCCTCCTTCAGTATTCTGGGGTAGATCCCATCCGGCCCTGGGGACTTATCTACCTTAATATTTTTTAAGACACCCAACACCTCGTCTTTTTGGATCACAATGTGACCCAGGCTATCTACACCCCCTTCTCCAGACTCAACATCTACCAATTCCTTCTCTTTGGTGAATACTGATGCAAAGTATTCATTTAGTACCTCGCCCATTTCCTCTGGCTCCACACATAGATTCCCTTGCCTATCCTTCAGTGGGCCAACCCTTTCCCTGGCTACCCTCTTGCTTTTTATGTACGTGTAAAAAGCCTTGGGATTTTCCTTAACCCTATTTGCCAATGACTTTTCATGACCCCTTCTAGCCCTCCTGACTCCTTGCTTAAGTTCCTTCCTACTTTCCTTATATGCCACACAGGCTTCGTCTGTTCCCAGCCTTTTAGCCCTGACAAATGCCTCCTTTTTCTTTTTGACGAGGCCTACAATATCACTCGTCATCCAAGGTTCCCGAAAATTGCCGTATTTATCTTTCTTCCTCACAGGAACATGCCTGTCCTGTATTCCTTTCAACTGACACTTGAAAGCCTCCCACATGTCAGATGTTGATTTGCCCTCAAACATCCGCCCCCAATCTATGTTCTTCAGTTCCCGCCTAATATTGTTATAATTAGCCTTCCCCCAATTTAGCACATTCATCCTCGGACCACTCTTATCCTTGTCCACCAGTAGCTGTTTTTGAACTCGTTAGTGTGTGTTCTCAGACTTTTTTTTATTTCCTGCCCGATGGAAGAGAGAATAACCCGGGTGGGAGGGGTCTTTGATTACACGGTCTGCTTTCCTGAGACAGCACAGGGTGCAGACAGAGTCAGTGGCTAGGAGGTGGTTTTGCGTGATGGACTGGGCGGTGTTCATTACTCTGTAGTTTAAGGTATGATCAGTTTCTGATCAATGGTTACTCCAGGTTGTTGATTGTGAGGGATTCAGCGATGGTAATGCCATTGAATGTCAAGGGGAGATGGTTAGATCCTTTCTTTTAAGAGATGGTCATTGCCTGGCACTTGCATGTAACTTGCCAGCCCAAGCCTGGATATTGTGCAGGTCTTGCTGCATTTGGACATGGATGGCTTCATTATCAGAGTTGCGAATGGTGAACATTGTGCAGTCATCTGTGTGCAGTCATCTGCGAACATCTGTGTGCAGTCATCTGCGAACATATCCACATCTGACTTTATGATGGAAGGGATGTCATTGGTGAAGCAGCTGAAGATGGTTGGGGCCAGGACACTACCCTGAGGAACTCTAGCAGTGATGTCCTGGAGTGGAGATGATTGACCTCCAACTATCACAACCATCTTCCTTTGTGGCAGGTATGACTTCAGCCAGTGAGGCCCCCCCCCCCCCCCCGATTCCCATTTAAAATACCGAATTATTTTTTTCCCCCAATTAAGGGGCAATTTCGCATGGCCAGTTCACTAGCCTGCTTTGGGTTGTGGGTGTGAGACCCACGCGGACACAGAGAATGAGCAAACAGGATTGAACCCAGGTCCTCGGCGTCCCCGGATTCCCATTCACTACAGTTTTGCTAGGGCATCTTGATGCCATACTTGGTCAAGGTCAGTCAGTCTCTCCTCTGGCATTCAGTTCTTTTGTCCATGTTTGAACCATGGTTGTAAGTAATAAGGTCAGAAGCTGAGTGACCCTGGCAGAACACGGAGCATCCATGGGTAGATTATTGCTGAGTAAGTGCCACTTGATAGCACAGTTGATGACTAGACTGATTGGGCAGTAATTGGTTGGGTTGGATTTGTCCGGTTTCTTGTATACAGGACACACCTGGGCAATGTTCCACATTGCTGGGTAGTTGCCAGTGTTGTCGCTGGACTGGACCAGCTTGGCTAGGGATGTGGAGTTTAGAATGAAAGACAGTAATATTGGCGCATAGTTCATTAACACCTCATTCTTTGGAGTACCAACCATAGGATGTTCAGCCGATCCGTTATTTGCAATGCACATGTTCACGTGGACATGAAAGGCCATAAAACATGAACCAATAGGGATTTCCTATAGTGTTCCCTCTAATGCTCTTCAAAAATAGATAGGTCATTTTGTTTGATTACATATAATAAAAAATGGGTCCAACATTTTTTATGGTTAACATGGGGAAATTTAGAATGCTGTCCAATACATTAATTACACATACATACAAATCTAAATAAATAAAGAGTAATAAACACCCGTGGCCATCTCAATACTCATGTATGAAAAGATTTGGAAATATTTCACCGGTCCTTCACTGTGGTTGGGACAAAATCCTGGAACTCTCCTGAACAGCGAATTATACCGACACCACGTGGATTGGAGCAGTTCAAAGAGACAGCTCACCACTACCTTCTCAAGGGCAGTTAGGGGTGGGCAACACATGCTGGCCCAGCCAGCGATGCCCACATCCCAGAATGATTTTCTGAGCTTTAACCTTCAGGAGTGTGGTTGGTAAAATGGCAAGACCAAAACATTGTGTTGATGGTTACAGCTGCTTTACTTCCTTGGTTACTTGGTGGCGATAGTTTGTGTAAATATACACGTTTTGAGAACACAAATACAAGGCGCTTTCTACCAAAGATCAGCGAGCCTGGCTCAACAGTATCGCCCTTCTCGCACCTATATTTCTATTGGTCAACACTCAATTATAGAAGGAGTTTTGACCCAACAAACTTGTCCCTTTTTTGGTTAATTTCAGCCGCGGCATCTCATCAAATAGTTCAACTTTGTTTTTCCTCCTCTCCAAAAAGGGATGAGGAATGGGACATTTGGCCCTGGTAATGTTGATAAATTAAAGATACTCACAAAGCCATAACCTCGAGATCGTCCGGTCAACCTGTCCGTTATCACCGCTGCTTCTTCAATCTCCCCGAATCGCTGGAAATACCGCCGCAGAGATATTTCGTTGCTGTGATAAGGTAACCCACCCACGAAGAGCTTTCGAAATACTCTATCCTTATTCATAGCTGGTATCAAGGACGGAAGAGGGGGGGGGGGGTGGAAGACACAAAAAAATATACAACTCGTACAATAAAAAAACGTTAAAAATCACGAGAGGAACTGATTATATGATTAGCAGTAATTAACTCATTATTAGCGTCCAGGTGAAGAGAATTCGTAATGGGCACACTTTGTGGGTAAGGAGTTACTCACTAGCTGGCTGAACGCGTGTCTGCTGCGGAATTCACTTCTTTGTCTCGCCGCTCACTCCCCCTCTTAGTTGCTTTTGTTTCTTTGTAACTCTCACAATGTATCCACCCGGGACCACGGGGACCCCCCTCCTAAACCCATTGGCTCACTCGGCGCCTATTCCCCGCCTTTGTGAAAGGATGTGTTTTTATCTTGGCTGCTGAACCTGTCAATCACTGGCACGTCCGGACTTCCTTTAACAGCAATCGATTCATAACGACCAAAGAGGATATTTAAGGTCACTGAGCCACTCCAGCTCTCTGATCATTAAACCTTGCGTATTGATCGCGCTAATATGTTGTATCATTGATAACTGCGGGTCAGGATTAATATCAGAAGCCTCTGCCTCTATTTTTAATGAGCATGTGGAAAGGGGTAGTGTAACCGAAGAACTCCGACGCCGTCTGCTGGAAATGGACTGCTAAACACTCGATTGGGATTCAACATATTCTCGAATGAATTCTTTTAGTTTTTTTCGTTTTACTTCCCAGCTGCAAATCTCTCGATTCAAATATCAGTGCGTTAATGTATCATAGTCAAATCAAGCCTTACCCACCCGTGCAGTGGGTTGTATAATAACATAGCAATTCTTCCTTCCCCCCCCCCCCCCCCCGAAATCTAAAGGCAATGCCCCACAGAAATTGGGGTTCAAAACGGAGCTCTACAATTATCTGCTGTCATTTTATTTTTGAAGTTTTATGCATCGACGCGCTGCTCCTCTGTTTCCGATTCCTCCCCACGATTGGTCGTGCCCTCCACCTCAGGCTGCTTATAAATAATAACCTTAGCCAAGCGGCATCCATTAATGTGGCAGCCACTTGCCATTATTCCACGGAATTGGGTCTCCCGTTTTCCTACATTATCTTTTTAGTGTCAACTGGGGCGCAGTTGGTAGCACCTGCAGTTGTGGATTCAACTCCCAACCTTGGACTTGAACACAAAATCTAGATTGTGCTGTTTGCTTGGCAAGATGTTAATGCCTGCCTTCAGGTTGACATGAACCGTCCTAACTCACTATTCTGGAAATGAGAAATGAAAATCCCCAGTGTCCTGGTCAATCTTTATCCATCAATCACATCACAAACAGGATTATTTGGTCATTATCACATTGTGGGTGTTTTCTGTGTGCAAATTGGTTGTGCTTCTGAGATTACAACAGTGATTACACTTCAAAGTAATTAGTTGCCTGCAAAGTGTGGTCACAAAAGTGTAAATCCTTCTAAGTGAAGACTAATAATAACAACAGCAGTCTGTATTTACATAGCACAGCCCGAGGTGGTTCTCAGCAGCATTATCGAGCAAGATTTCATACCAAGCCACACACAGATATTAGGGCAAGCAACCAAACGCTTGATCAAAGAGGTACGTTTCAAGAAGAGTCTTAAAGGGGGAAAGTAGGAAAGAGTGGAGGAGAGATTTATAATAATAATAATCTTTATTGTCACAAGTAGGTTTACATTAACACTGCACTGAAGTTACTGTGAAAAGCCCCTAGTCACCACATTCCGGCACCTGTTTGGGTCCACAGAGGGAGAATTCAGAACGTCCTATTACCTAACAGCTCATCTTTCGGGACTTGTGGGACGAAACCCTCACAGACACAGGGGGAATGTGCAGACTCCACACAGACAGTGACCCAAGCCGGGAATTGAACCTGGGACCCTGGCGCTGTGAAGCAACTGTGCTACCGTACCGCCCTTTAGGGAAGGAATTTCAGAGCTTGGGGCCCAAGCCGTTGAAAGAATGCCTGCCAAAGATGGGGTCATCAAAACTGCAAGTGCCTAAGAGACCAGAATTGGAAAATTACATATATCTCGGAGGATTATGGGGCTGGAGGAGCTTACAAAGATGTGGAAGGGTGAGGCCATGTAGGATTTGAAAACAAGGAAAAATTACTCGACCAATCTCCAGCGGACACTCGCATACATTTGACCACACAGATAGTGTCAAGTAAGTTAGATGTTAAAAGAGTTTTATTTATTTAAATAGTAACCATTTTTAAGGGGAGATGGTGGCATAGTGGTAAGGTCACTGGAATAGTAATTCAGAGGTCCAGGCTATTGTTCGGAGGACACGGGCTCAAATCCCACCATTGCAGCTGGTGGCATTTGAATGCAATTAATAAATCTGGAATTGAAAGCTAGTCCCAGTATTAGTCACCATGAAAGTATCATTGGTTGTTGCAAAACTCCATCTTGTTCACTAATGCCCTTTTGGAAGGAAATTAAATGAAAAAATGAAAATTGCTTATTGTCACAAAGTAGGCTTCAAATGAAGTTACTGTGAAAAGCCCCTAGTCGCCACATTCCGGCGCCTGTTCGGATGAGCTATCCTGTTCAGCTCTAAGTTTTTAAAAATTAATTAGTGGGCTTGTTTCCTTTCCCTAATTGCCCTTGAAAAGGTGGTGGTGAGCTGCCTTCTTGAACCGCTCCAATCCATGTGGTGTTCAGGGGGGAATTCCAGGATTCTGACCTGGCGACAGTGAAGGAACGGCAATATATTTCCAAGTCAAGATGGTGAGTAGCTTGGAGGGGAACTTCCAGGTATTATTCCAATGTGTCTGCTGTCTTTGCTCCCACCTCCCCACCCTTGATGGTAGAGGTCACGGGTTTGGAAGGTGCTGTCAAAAGGTATGGGAGTTCAGGTGATGAGAGAGCAGAATATTTTTTAAATGATGAGAAATTATTGTTAGTGTTCATAGGGATTTAAAAAATCTGAAACACAAAGTTAATGTGATGGTATTGCAAGCAAATTTAAAAAAGAAATAATTTACGGAATGTGGGCATCATTGGTTAGGCCAGCATTTATTGTCCATCCCTAGTTGCCCTTCAGAAGGTACTGATGAGTTGCCTTCTTGAACCATTGCAGTCCTTCAGGTGTAGGTACACCCACTATGCTGATAGGGATAGAGTTCCAGGATTTTTCCCCAGCACAGTGAAGGAACTGCAATATATTTCCAAGTCGGGGTGGTGTGTGACTTGGAGGGGAACCTCCAGATGGTGAGGTTCCCAGGTATCCGCAGCTCTTGTCCTTCTAGATCAGTGTTCTTCAAACATTTTTTCCAGGGACCCATTTTTGCCAACCGGCCTACCTTCGCGACCCATGCCGGCCGACCTGAGCAACCCACCATTTTCTCTTACCTTGTTTGCTGCTGATAAAAATGGAGGAAATGGCTTTGGGTCCCTTTGGCCTTCATACACGCTCCTCCAATGGAACCTGTTGGATGAAGGTGAAGACTTCCTGTGTCGGAAAGTATGGAGTCTCCAGCTGTCCAAAGTTCTGAATTTTTTTCCTGTAAAATGTTATCAAATAAACCCCCCCCCGGACTTGTAAAAAAAGAATTAAATGAATAAAATAAATGAATAAACCCCCCCCGAACTTGTAAAAAAAATAAAATGAATAAAATAAATGAAAAAAAAAATTAAATGAATAAAATGAATTAAAAAACCTGAACTTGAAACAAAAAGCTGCGACCGTTTAAAAAAATAGCGGTAGCACTGCGCATGTGCGCCCGATCATCGGCGCGCATGCGCATAGTTTTGCACTATTAAAAGCCGGCTGCTGCGCGGGGATTTGCATGATCGGGAGCGCCACGAAGGACAGGCTCCGCGACCCTCCCGACACCCGCCCGCGACCCACCCGCGGGTTGCGCCCCTGTCTTTGAAGAACACTGTTCTAGATGGTAGTGGTCGTGGGTTTGGAAGGTGCTGTTTAAGGAACCTCGGTGAGTTATTGCAGTGCATCTCGTAGATGGTACACACAGCTGCCACTGTTCATCGGTGGTGGAGGGTTTGAATGTTTGTGGAAGGAGGAGCAATCAAGCGGACTACTTTGTCCTGGATGGTGTCGAGCTTCTTGAGTGTTGTTGGAGCTGCACTCATCCAGGCAAGTGGAGAGTATTCCATTACACTCCAAACTTGTGCCTTGACCCACGCCGGCCGACCTGAGCAACCCACCATTTTCTCTTACCTTGTTTGCTGCTGATAAAAATGGAGGAAATGGCTTTGGTTAGGCTTGTGGGGGGTCAGGAGGTGAGTTACTCGCCATAGGATTCTTAGCCTTTGACCTGTCTTGGTCATTAACAGTGTTAATGTGTTGAGTTCAGTTCAGTTTCTGATCAATGTTAACCTCCAGGATGTTGATGGTGAGGGCTTCAGCAAAGGTAATGCCATTGAATGTCAAGGGGCGATGGTTCGATGCTCTCTTGTAGGAGATGGTCTTTGCTGGCACTTGTGTGGCGCAAATATAACTTGCCACTTGTCAGCCCAAGCCTGGATACTGTCCAGGTCTTGCTGCATTTGGACGTAGATTGCTTCATTATCTGAGGAGTCGCGAATGGTGCTGAACATTGTGCAGTCATACACAAACATCACCACTTCTGACCTTATGATGAACGGCAGGTCATTGATGAAGCAGCTGAAGATGGTTGGGCTGAAGACACTACGCTGAGGAACTCCTGCAGTGATGTCCTGGAGCTGAGGTGATTGACCTCCAACCACCACAACCATCTTCCTTTGTGCCAGGTATGGCTCCAACCAGCAGAGAGTTTTTCCTGATTCCCATTGATTCCAGTTTAGCTAGGGCTCTTTGATGCCATACTCGGTCAAATGCTGTCTTGATGTCAAGGACAGTCACCCTTATCTCTGGCATTCAGCTCTTTTGTCCATGTTTGAACCAAGGCTGTAATGAGGTCAGGAACTAAGTGACCCTGGTAGAACCCAAACTGAGCGGTCGTGAGCAGCACCGATGATGACTCCTTCCATCACTTTGCTGATGATGGAGAGTAGACTGATAGGTCAGTAATTGGATGGGTTGGGTTTGTCCTCTTTCTTGCATACAGGACACACCTGGGCAACTTTACACATTGCTGGGTAGATGCCAGTGTGTAGCAGTACTGGAACAGCTTGGCAAGGGGTGCGGCAAGTTCTGGAGCACAAGTCTTCAGTACTATTGCCGGAATATTATCAGGACCCATAGCCTTTGCAGTATCCAGTGCCTTCAGCCGTTTCTTGGTATCACGTGGAGTGAATCATATTGGCTGAAGACTGATATCTGTGATGCTGGGGACCTCTGGCGGAGACCTAGATGGATCATCGACTCGGCACCTCTGCTGAAGACCGTTGCGAATGGCTCGGCCTTGACTTTTCCACATATGTGCTGGTTCCCCCATCATTGAGGATAGGGATATTTGTGGAACCTCCTCCTTGAATGAGTTGTTTAATAGTCCACCACCATTCATGGCTGGATGTGGCAGGACTGCAGTGCTTAGATTAGGAAGGAAAATGATATATTGGCCTTTAATACAGAGATGTTGGCATTAGAAGAGTAAGGAAACCTTATTGCAATTGTACAAGGCTTAGGTGAGACCACACCTGGAATATTGTGTACAGCTTTGTTGTCCATACCCAAGGAAAGGTATAATTGCCTTGGACATGGGTGCAACTAAGGCTTATTAGTTTGATTCCTGGGATAAGAGAGTTGTGCTATGACAAGAATATCATATGAGAAGAGTGGACCTATCCTCTTTGAAGTTTAGAAGAACGATCAAGCATGACCGGGTCATTGGATATGAGATTATGGCCTCATTAAGTTTAAAGCCATTATTTGATCCATTTGCCAAAAGATAAGACCATCAGTTTCCTGTTTCAGGTAGAAAATAACCAATAAAATATAACATCTTATGCGCAGAAAAATACCAAAATAGAGAATGTTCTTCTTGATCTGTAAGCCTTACATTTCTGTACATGCAACTAGCCAAAAGAAAAAATAGTCAGAGAAATCCAAATATCCACTTTCGTAAAGTGTGCTTTGTTATCCATTTTCTCTTCTCCCTCCCTGAAGGTTCTGATGTTTGCTGGGGTGCAGTTCCATGGGTGCTGGTCGCCCCTAGTACGTTTTAACACACTTTCCGGTAAAGATCACAAGAGATCAGAATCAGGAATGGCCAATTGATATTTCCACACACCCCTCTACCACCTGTCCTTCCAATGCCAGCTAGATTATGGAGTATGCGACTCTACTGAACCATATATTTATTAAGTCACCAAGATAATTTATGGGAATAGTCCTTAATTCCAACTACTTTTTAAATGAGGAAACTGATCGCTGTTTGCAGAATTTATTATTTGTAGCCCAAAGACCATAGCTGTTTAAATTACATCTCCCAATTGTTTTCTTCTTATTCGGCTGTTAACACCATAAACTCTGCTGATAGATGTGTCGTACATTTATTTATTACCTTGTATGATTATAGCACATTATAGATTCATTATAGTAAGATTGAGCATGAGTGTGCAATGTGTGCTTGATCCCATATTATAATAATTCAAGTTGTCGGCATTTGATTTCTGACAGTTGCCGGTTGGGTGTGCGGGTGAAGCTATCCATCTTTGACACATATTTCTCAGGTGGAGTTGTTAATTTTGCTCTTACGTCCATGCTATGCTTATCAAGACAGAGTGAATGGGTCTTGAAGCCAATATCCTCTTGCACACGTGCAAGTTGCTTGTACAGAGCAGTCAAAGCATCCCTGAAACACAGGAATAAGAATTAAAGCAATTGTAAAGTTAGGTCATCATCACGTTTTTTTCTCTTCTGCTTTCAACAAATTCCACCATTTATCTCAGTAATTCTACACTTCACACTCAACTACAACATAACCTAACAATCTTAAACTCCAGAATTGGTCATTATGATTTTCTTTATCAGGTGGCACACTGATGAGGCTCTTAGAGCGGGACAATGAAAGTTCTTGCTGCAGTTTCCTTCTCACCGCAGCTGTGCCATCACGAGGAGGCACCAAATGAAAGCTTCCTCACTAGGAGACAAATTTAACCCTAGCTGAACTTGCAAATTTTTAATAATAATAATCTTTATTGTCACAAGTAGGCTGCAATGAAGTTACTGTGAAAACCCCTAGTTCGGGGCCTGTTCGGGCACACAGAGGGAGAATTCAGAATGTCCAAATTACCGAACAGCACGTCTTACGGGACTAGTGGGAGGAAACCGGAGCACCAAGAGGAAACCCACGCAGACACGGGGAGAACGTGCAGACTCCACACAGCCAGTGACCCAGCCGGGAATCGAACCTGGGACCCTGGCACTGTGAAGCTACTGTACTAACCACTGTGCTACAGTGCTGCCCACATCAAGCAGCTAATTACATTGGAGGTGGAATGCAGGTAGTTTAATGCAGAAAGTAGAATTTTCCCTTTGAGGTGATGATTTCTTTACTAGGTTTCAATGGAAGATGATTACTTGTAAAATAAAAACAATTTGCTTCCAATCACTGATCATATGATCAAGCTGCCTGGGAGATAAACAATAGTAGTGGATGGGTAAATAAAAAGTTAGTTGAAAGGAGACAGGGGAATAAATTCCTGCGTGTTCTTCTATTTTTCAAGCAATTCAGTTTGAACATTTATTTCAAGCCAAATTCAATTGAAAGTTTGCACTGGCTAACAAGGTTTAAAACTCAATAACTGAAGGGCTCTACTAACAGTGCATTGGACTTCTAGGATAGTCATGCTAAGACAGAGAGAAAGTGAGTTCCTAAATGCAAGATTCCAGAGTTAAAGAATCATAGAACTAGGATAGTTTTGACTCAAGGTGGTTGCGCTTAAGATGCTAGTGACGCCTATGCAAATATTGTGCAGATTTCATCTCCTTATTTAAGGAAGGATGTAAATGCATTGGAGGCAGTTCAGAGGACATTTACTTGATTTGTTCCTGGAAACAGCAGGTTGTCTTACGAGGATAGATTGGAAATGCTAAGTTTGTTTCCACTAGAGCTTAGAAGGGTGAGGGCTGACTTGATTATAAGCATATAAGATCATAGAACAGTGCAGAAGGAGGCCATTTGGCCTAGAGTCTGCACCGACCCTCTGAAAGAGCACCCTGCCTAGGCTCACTCCCCCACACAAATAGCCCTATTCTTGTAACCCCATAAACTAACCTGCACATCTTTGGACACCAAGGGGCAATTTGGCATGGCCAATCCACCTAACCTGCACGTCTTTGGACTGTGGGAGGAAACCGGAGCACCCAGAGGAAACCCACATAGACACGGGAGAATGTGAAAATGAAATATTCACCACCACAAATAGCCTTGAAACGAAACTCCCGAGGCCTTGTTCATTGTAGCTGGGGACTTCAATCAGGCCAAGCTCAAGAGCGTACTACCAAGTTACCACGGACTCGTCACCTGTTCCACCAAAGGCCCAAACACCCTGGACCACTGCTACACAAATATCAAACATGCCTACCGCTCTATCGCCCGCCCACACTTTGGCAAATCTGACCACAAGCCTGTGCTCCTGCTCCCGCTTATAAGCAAAAACTGAAGCGGAAGAATCCGTGAAAGTCGTGCATTGTTGGTCTGAGGAATTGGATGATCTCCTACGGGACTGCTTAGAGTCAGTGGACTGGTCAGTATTTAAAAACTCTGCGACCTGCCTGAACGCGTATGCCACTACAGTAACTGACTTCATTAGTAAGTGTGTAGAAAAGTGTGTGCCAAAGAAGCAAATCCGCGTGTTTCCCAACCGGAAACCCTGGATGAACAGGGATATGCACTGCTTGCTGAAGTCTAGGTCTGAGCCGTTCAAGTCAGGCGACCTTGATCAATACAAGAAAGCCAGATATGATCTAAAGAAATCCATCAAAGATGCCAAAAGACAGTACCGGACCAAGCTCGAGTCGCAGGCTAGCCACACGGATCCCCGCCGTCTATGGCAAGGTCTGCAAGACATGATGGACTACAAGATGAAGGCATGTAAAATCGTTGGCTCCAATGCATCCCTCCCTGATGGGCTCAACGCATTCTATGCCCGCTTTGAGCAAGAGGTCAGCGAGAGCGAGCCCTCCACCACAGAAGCCGCGAATGAACTTGTATCTGAGATCACCACTGCAGACGTCAGAGCAGCCTTCTCGTAGGTCAACCCACGGAAAGCCACTGGCCCGGATGGGGTACCCGGATGAGCACTTGGGTCTTGCGCGGATCAGCTGGCGGGGGTATTCGCAGACATCTTCAACCTCTCTTTACAACAATCTCAGGTCCCTATCTGCTTCAAGAAGCCGACCATCATCCCTGTACCAAAATAAAGGTCAAGCAGCGTGCCTTAATGACTATCGTCCAGTGGCTCTGACATCCATCATCATGAAGTGCTTCGAAAGGTTAGTCATGGCACAAATCAATTCTAGACTCCCGGATTGCCTTGATCCACTACAGTTCGCCTATCGCTGCAACAGGTCCACAGCAGACGCCATCTCCATGGCCCTGCACTCTACCCTGGAACACCTAGATAACAAAGACACCTATGTAAGACTCCTATTTATCGACTACAGCTCAGCCTTCAACACCATAATTCCTACGAAACTCATCTCCAAACTCCGTGGCCTTGGCCTCGGCTCCTTCCTCTGCGACTGGATCCTGAACTTTCTAACCCACAGGCCACAATCAGCAAAGATAGGCAACAACACCTCCTCCACGATCATCTTCAACACCGGTGCCCCACAAGGGTGTGTCCTCGGCCCCCTACTATACTCCTTATACACATATGACTGTGTGGCCAAATTCCCCTCCAATTCGATTTTAAAATTTGCTGATGACACCACCGTAGTAGGTCGGATTTCAAACAATAACGAGACAGAGTACAGGAATGAGATACAGAATCTGGTGAACTGGTGCGACGACAATAATCTCTCCCTCAATGTCAACAAAACGAAGGAGATGGTCATCGACTTCAGGAAGCGTAGTGAAGAACATGTCCCTGTCTACATTAATGGGAACGAAGTGGAAAGGGTCGAGGGCTTCAAGTTTTTAGCTGTACAGATCACCAACTGGTCCCCCCATGCCGACACTATAGTTAGGAAAGCCCACCAACGACTCTACTTTCTCATAAGACTAAGGAAATTTGGCATGTCAGCTACGACCCTCCCCAACTTCTACAGATGCACCATAAAAAGCATTCTTTCTGGTTGTATCACAGCTTGTTATGGAGCCTGCTCTGCCCAAGACCGCAGGAAACTACAAAACGTCGTGATTGTAGCCCAGTCCATCATGCAAACCAGTCTCCCATCCATTGACTCTGTCTACAATTCCCGCTGCCTCAGAAAGGCTGCCAGCATAATTAAGGACCCCATGCACCCCGGACATACTCTTTTCCACCTTCTTCCGTCAGGAAAAACATACCAAAGTTTGAGGTCACGTACCAACCGACTCAAGAATAGCTTCTTCCCTACTGCCATCAGACTTTTGAATGGACATACCTTGTATTCAGTTGATCTTTTCTCTACACCTTGCTATAACTGTAACATTATATTCTGCAGTCTCTCCTTCCTTCCATCCCTATGTACGGTATGCATTGTTTGTACAGCATGCAAGAAACAATACTTTTCACTGTATATTAATACATGTGACAATAATAAATCAAATCAAATCAAAACTCCACACAGACAGTTACCCAAGGCTGGAATCGAACCCGGGTCCCGAGTGCAGTGATGTAGCAGTGCTAACCACTATGCCGTCAATATAAGATCCTGAATGGTTTTGACAAGGTAGATGTGGGTGAGTCCAGAACTAGGTGGCACTGTTTTAAAATTAGGGGTCACCCTTTTAGGACAGAGATGAGGAGAATTTATGTATCTGATAGACAAAATGATGTATTGCAATAGTTAAATATCCTTTCTCCAATTGTGTATTTTCAATCCAATATAGGTAAAAGTGTTAGTTTTTACATTTAAAGTCATTCACAGCACAAAGGGCGCAAAATGAACACATTATTAAATATGTTCTGGCAGTAAGAATGTTTGAGCATACTGGACGGGGTCTGGTCACAATTGTTTGTTGCCTTAGGGTCGGTGGTACACATATTGGACAGGTGGAGCTTTACAAACTAAGTTCAAATTTGTAAATTCCTAATCGGTTACATTATCAGATGATGAGAATAGAAGATTGGGCAACAATTGAAAAGAAACAATCTGCGAGGTTACAGGAGAAGGCAGGAGAATGGAACCAGTTGAAATGTTCATTCGGAGAGCCAGTGTAGACACAATGGGCTGAATGGTCTTCTGCCCTGTTACAATTCTGTCTTTCTGTAACTGTCTCTGGAAGAAGCTCAAACCTCTGAGCAGCTGAGTGTTGTGTTTGGTGTTCGATGTCTAGCAAGGAATCTACCAAACAACTTGTGACTTGTCCAAATCGGGATCTGTATTAAATCACACGTGGTAAGATAGCAATCTATTACAGAGCAAGTTATCATGGAGTTTCTTTGTATTTCCCTGGAACTACCCCTAGGCATGACTGTCCTCGTGTACGTCTTATAACCATCCCCCAATCACCGGATCTGCCCGCACTTATATCGGAGTGCCTTGTCACATGACCACTGTATCGGGACTGCATGGTGGTCTGTACTGCCATCTGCTGGTTGGAGGTCACACCACATTCCCTCTTCCTCAGAAAACATTAATGTTTGTTTACAACGATTATTACTATTTTAACTTTGTACATTTGTGATATATTTAAACAACGTGAACAAGTTAAACTAGGATGTCCATGAACATGATATGCTTGGTCAGTGTCCGTCTCTTTTGCACAAGCCATTGTGCCTCCCTTACGGGATCACCCCCCGTGATCATTTGGGTTATTGTCAGCCTTTTCGAAGACTGGTTTACGTGCAGGCCTCTTACTTTGTCTCTTCTTTACTCTGTACCTTTGATTGCCATGCGCGAGTCACCAGCTTCTTTCTTTTTTGCTTTTTGCCACAACGCTGTTTACTGCTTCTGTGCGTTTTCTGTTACTTTTGTCTCTGGTTTATCAGTAATGACCTCACCTTCTCTTTTGCTTTTGTCATTGGGATGAGCTAGCTCTCCCAGTCTTCTCCTCTTCCTCCTTCTTGTTTTGACAATTGGTTTGCGAATTATTTTGTGTTTGTGTTGAGGCTTGGCAGCCTCTGGTTCGGTGCTGGTCTGCATCCTGTGCTCGGAGGTCTGTGGAGTCTCAGGTGGATCATGAGGAGCTAACGCGTCATCACTGGGTTGTGTGACCATGCCCACTTCTGCGGCCTCAACGGGATGTTGGAGCGCCTCGCTATTTAGTGCCTGGGTGGAGGTTAGATCTACGGCAACAGGTGTTGCCCCTTCTTGGCTCGCTGGGGCATTTCTCAATGGCTTCTCTTCACTAGAAATAACGATGCTGACACCCTATGGTCATGATGATCCAGAAGTTGGGTCATCATGGTCTTGTTGGGGAATATATGATTGATCTGTTGAGCTGCATTGTGAGATAGTCATCAGCTCCTCTGCTGTTTCACTCTCAGTGTTGTCAATCTCTTCAACATCAGAGTTGCTATCATAATATTCATCATCGATGTCTTCCCACTCATCCTCAGAATCCTCGAGGATCTCTGCTGTTTCACTCTTGGAGTCATCAATCTGTTGAACACCAGAGTTGCTACCATCATATGCACATCAATGTCTTCCCATTAATCATCAGTATCCTTGAGGATCAGGGCATCGACTACTGGAATCATTTCAGAGGCCTGAAACAATCCATGAAGTACCTCTGGACCAAGCGTCTCTAAGATTGGGATGATGTTGTCTGTTTATAGCTCATTCTGCTGGTCCTCTGTGACAGCAGCAACTTTGATCTCAGTTTCTATTTTGGAGTGCGCCATCTCAGAGCTTCCGCTCTTCTCAGCATTCAGCGCAGTCTGGGCATCCCCCTGAGACCATCTCTTCATTCCTTCCAAACTACCGGAGTAGTGCTTCTTGGGACTTCTCATTAAGCCCATCCTGCGAAGATCGACGAGCAGTTCATACTGGTCTTCATCTGTCTCATCTTCCATGCCATTACTTTCTGCATCCTCTTCGAAGTCTTCAAACATATTCATAGTACTCCACCTGACATTTTTGCCCCCCCTTCTGTCGATTTTACAGCCTGTGCACCCCATGATTTCTGGTTCATCAAAGAATGATTGAAGCGGCTGCAAATCCATCGGATATACTTTGTGATCACCTTGGGCGGGATTCTCCGACCCCACGCCGAGTCGGAGAATCACCAGGAGCTGGCGTGAATCCCGGCCCCGTCATGTCCTGAAGTCTCCGCCACTAGAGAGTCAGCGGGGGCGGGAATCGCGCCGCGCCGGTTGGCGGGGGCGGGAATCGCGGCGCTCCGGTCGGCGGGCCCACCCCCGCCGATTCTCCGGCCCGCGTTGGGCCGAAGTCCCACTGCTTGAATGCCTGTCCCGCCAGCGTGGATTAAACCACCTTTTGAACGGCGGGACAAGGCGGCGCGGGCGGGCTCTGGGGTCCTGGGGGGGGGGGGGGGGGGGGGCGCGGGGCGATCTGGCCCCGGGGGGTGTCCCCACGGTGGCCTGGCCCGCGATCGGGGCCCACCGAACTGCGGGCGGGCCTGTGCCGTGGGAGCACTCTTTTTCTTCTGCCTTCACCATGGTCTTCACTATGGCGGAGGCGGAAGAAACCCCCTCCCCTGCGCATGCACGGGGATGATGTCAGCAGCCGCTGACGCTCCCGCGCATGCTTCCGCGCGGGCCTAGCCCCTCAAGGTAAGAGCTTGGACCCTAAAGGTGCAGAGACTTCCGCACCTTTGAGGCAGCCCGACGCCGGAGTGGTTCCCGCCACTCCATCCCGCCGGGACCCCCCGCCCCGCCGGGTAGGGGAGAATCCCAGCCCTTGTTTGCGAACTACTCATTGGGTTCGAACTTAAACTCCAGAGCGGAGCTCCTTGGCTTCTCATGCTCTGAACATTTAACATTCACATCTTGTACGTGCTTTAATACGGGTTTGACACGCTCCTGTATCATGCCACTGAGCACATGCACTCAACTTTCTACAGATGTGCCATAGAGAGCATCCTAACCGGTTGCATCACAGCCTGGTATGGCAACTGCCCGGCCCAAGATGGCAAAAAACTGCAGAGTGTGGGGAACTCAGCCCAACGCATCACACACGCTTGCCACCCTCCCAGTGATACTGTCTACACCTCCCGCTGCCTCAGGAAGGCAGGCAGCATTGTTAGAGACCCCTCACACCCAGGCTTTGCCCTCTTTCAGACTCTTCCATCAGGCAAAAGATACAGAAGTCTGAAGACTTGCACATCCAGACATAGGAACAGCTTCTTCCCCACAGCTACTAGTCTCCTCAACGACTCTCCCTCAGACTGATCTGTTCCCTGCAAGAACACTATTCACGATGCCCTATGCTGCTCTTGCTCATGTATTTGCTTTGTTTGGCCCTTGTTCTGTACTGTAACCAATCACGATTTGTTGATGTACCATTTGTCAATGTACTCTGTTGATTATTCTTTTGTCCACTATCTACGTACTGTGTACGTTCCCTTGGCTGCAGAAAAATACTTTTCATTGTACTTCAGTACATGTGACAATAAATATCTATCAATGTTCTTGAAGATTGTTAACCAGAATTGCGGAATGCTCGCTGGCTCTTCCGTCTCTTTGTCTGATTTGTTGTCCTTTGTCTGGATTTCTTCCGAATCCTCATCAAATCTGCACACGCAGATATCTTCTAATTCTGGGACATGCAGGTGCTCAAGTAAGTTCACAGATTCACATGCATTCGCTCCTATGATGAACTGTTAATGTAAGCCTACAGGGGCTGTTTAGCACAAGGCTAAATTGCTGGCTTTGAAAGCAGACCGAGGCAGGCCAGCAGCACGGTTCGATTCCCGTAACAGCCTCCCCAAACAGGCGCCGGAATGTGGCGACTAGGGGCTTTTCACAGTAACTTCATTTGAAGCCTACTTGTGACATTAAGCGATTTTCATTTTCAAAAGTCTCCATCTTTTTTGTACCATAGTATACCAGCAGTCCTGGCCAATCAGCGACTTTCAGCTGCACATTCAGCTTGTGCCAAGCAGACCGACTGAGGAGATTGGCTCTCGTTTTAGTGTCAAAGTCGCATCGTTATAATGAGTTCAGGAACACCATCGATTTCCATCTGTTTTTTATGGTTTCCGGAGAGTTCTTACGAGCTTTGTTTTTAAAAAAAAAAATTGTGTTTTCATCTTTTTTGTTCGGACTCTTCTGGTCCTTGGTTGCAATGAAATTGATGAAGAACAGTTCGTCGGTATCCATCTCAACACCCACATATATTGATCTTATATGGTCCATTGAAGGGCACTCAAAACACTGTTTTGCAAAATGCGCAACAAGGCCGCACCTGGAACAGACTTTTCCAAAGGCAGGATATTGCTGTGGGCCATGTCAAGTGCCAACTGTTGGCAGAAGATGGCGGCTCCTGTCGGCCGCTTAAAATGGCCGCCCGCACTGAGACCACGTTTCTTCATGACGTGCGTCACAACACTAATAGCGCTGGCGTCTTCCTCGGAGTTGCTGCCAAATCTTTCAAGCAGCGTGTGCTGATTTTCTGTGCAGCTACCTTGCTCGCCTGGCAAATCTTTATTGCTTGTTCCAATACCAAACCTTCTTCCTGCAGCAACCTCTCACAGAGCTTATCATTAGCTACACCAAAGACAATTTGGTCACGGATGAGAGAAGATTTCAGGCTACTGAAATTGCATGACTGGGCCTTCAGCCTCAAGTCAATCATAAAACTATCGAATGATTCGCCAGGTTTCTGGGTATGCGTACAAAACATATATCTCTCAAATGTATCATTCTTTTTTTGGGGGGGCAATGCTGATCATAGTACCCAATGACTTCATTGTATCTCTTGCTATCCTCCTCATTGTCAAATGCAAATGTCTAATACAGTTCAATTGCGTGAGGACGTGCTACTGTTAGCAGCAACGCTATTCGCCTTTCATCAGGCTGTCTGCAGGCCTAAGGCCGAAACATAGAGTTTGAACTGCTGTTTGAAGCGCCGCCAGTTTTCTACATTACCGGATATCTGAAGCTGGTGGGGGGCTTTCAGTCCTTCCATCTCACGCTTCAGCGTCTTCTAGTGTGTTGAGTCGCCACAGGCTGCAGTTCACCAGATCGGTCTTTCCATCGAATTCTTAACTTTGTCAATGCCGTCATTATCTTCAAATCTTCAGCACTCTGGTACCATGTGGTGTTTGATGTCGAGCAAGGAATCTACCAAACAAATTGTGACTTGTCCAAATCAGGATCTTTATTAAATCACACGTGGTAAGATAGCGATCTGTTACACAGCAAGTTATCATGGAGTTTCTTTGTACTCCCCTGGAACTACCCCTAGGCACGACTGTCCTCTTGTACGTCGTATAACCATCCCCCGATCACCGAATGTGCTTGCACTTATATCTGAGTGCCTTGTCACATGACCACTGTCTGTATCGCCACCTGCTGGCTACCAGCCATCTACAATATTGCTTGCAGGCATATCACCACAATGAGGTGTCTCAATATCTTTTTAATAACTTTGGCAGAGGACAGGCTGTTAGTCCTTTCGGATGGAAAACAGGAAGTGGTAACAAGAACATTAAATAAAAAACATTAAAACATAAACTGGGATATAACTTAATTTGATGATTTTAAAAAATGCTATGTGTACCATATTTGTTTTGACAGTATTAGAAAGGATATAGCATGCCTATATTAATACACCTTTGCAATATCAACAGCCAAAATAATGATACTACTGAATATTTCCCTTTTAAGGATAATGATATGGACCTGATTAGTATTGTTTTGGCATCAGTTTAAACTTAATTTACCAGAAAATGAGTACATTGATTTGCACATAGAAATCAAATATTTAAAGATAGCAAGCTAATCTGTTGAGAAGAGAACATAAAGCATACTGAGATTGGGCAAGTTTTTGTTTGAGTGCATCGATGGTCCCTTCCAACTGATGAACCTCATCTACCAGTCCATACTGTGCCTGGGGGTAGAAATGACAAACAATACTCAAAAAGGGAATCATGGCATCTTTACATCAATTTGCATAACATTTCATGAAGATAGCTCTCTCTCAATTTTCCAGTACCCATTTCTACCTCACATCCGTCCCTCGCTTCATACCTGGATTCGGGAGCACATACAATAGTTGTTCTAATATGTAAACAGAGACAATACATCAAATATATCTTCCTGTAAATGCTGTTTAAGAAATTGTGTAACTATATTTGGTGACATGTGGACCACCATGTTACTTCCATCTAAAACAAAATCCTTAAATGTATACAGTGCTTTTAATGTAAAAACAATTTTAAAAAGACTATCTTTTATCTCAAGAGGAGCAAAATACACAAGTGAGAAAGTGGGATTTCTGTTGTACAGAGACTTGGTCACTTACCATCTGGAGCACCGTGTTTGGTTTTAGGCACCAAATACTAGGAAAGATCAATTAGCCTTTTGTTGGATAGGTCATGGGGCAGATATAGCAGAATGATAATGGAGGACAGAGTACATAAAACTGGCTTGTTACTGCCTGGAGTTTAAAAGGCTGTTGGGTGATCTAATTGACTTGTGACTTGTTTAAAATGATAAAGGCATTAGATAGGATAGATATTGTTGGAGGGCATTTTGTGATACTGGACAATGGTATAAATTATAGGTGGCTGTGGTGAATGTATTCACCATAGTATAAGTTGTCTGTGTAGCACTGTGCCCCAATGGTAATGTGATCTCCTTCAAGGTATTGTACTGGAACCTGGTGGGCTCTGCCTCTGGCTCCGCCTCCCTCGGACGGTGTATAGACTGGCCGCCTGGGGGCGGCGCTCATTTGTACAACAGACACAGGCAGGCAAGTTCTTGGTTAATAAAGCCTATGTTCACTCACTCTCATCGTCTCGCAGTGAATTAATGGTACAACAGTGGCCCTGTAACTATATTTGTGCTCCTATATTACTTTTGAATAGTTCTGATGAAACAAAAGGTACTCATTGGCTTAGGTGTCTGTTTAGAAGAGGCAATTTGTAGAAATCGATTTTATATACACAATTTTGTTAATATCAGAAAAGACACAAAATGGCTGTGAGCTATTTTGTGATATTAATGACACAAAATGGCTGAACAAGTCGCATTCCCTGTAAACTGTCTCATGAGACCCAAGCGTGGGTATGTATAGAGAGTGACCCAACAGCCGCTGATAACAGCTTCACAGAACAAGACATGCAATGTATCCTTGATAAGCTCAAGGTCTACAGCTGTAGACAGGACACATCATTGTTAGTTTTGAATTACTTCTGTATGAAGTTAGTGGTGGGTAAGACAACACCCACTTTAACCATATATGTGATAATTGGGAAGCTAGGAAAATTGATTGACTGCATGTAATAAGTGTGACGCGAATTTAGTTGATTGATTGCATGTAAATGAGAATACAAACTAATTCTGCCCCTTGAATCTTGTTCTGTGAAGCTGTTATCAGCGGCTATTGGGACACTCTCTATACATACCCATGCTTGGGTCTCATGAGACAGTTTACAGGGAATGTGGCTTGTTCAGCCATTTTGTGTCATTAATATCACAAAATAGCTAACAGCCATTTTGTGTCTTTTCTGATATTAACAGCATTGTGTAGACACTATCTGTTTCTACAAATTGCCTCTTCTAAACAGACATCTAAGCCAATGAGTACCTTTTGTTTCATCAGAACTATTCAAAAGTAATATAGGAGCACAAATGTAGTTACAGGGCCACCTATAATATATATCATAGTCCAGTATCACAAATGCCTTCCAACATTTCCCCCTTTTACAGGGCCACCTATAGATATTGAGAAACTATTTACATTTGTGAGCTTTAAACCGAGAACGAGACCATTCAGAAGTGAAATCCAGAAACATTTCCTTCCGTAGTAGAAATCTGAAACTTCCTCGTCAAAGATTGTGAATGAGTTAACTGAAGTTGTAAAGACCGAGATCAGTAGATTTTTAGGAGGAAGGAATCATAGAATCATAGAATTTACAGTGCAGAAGGAGGCCATTCGGCCATCGTGTCTGCACCGGCCCTTGGAAAGAGCACTCTACCTAAGCCCACATTTCCAACCTTTCCCAGTAACCCAACCTAACCATTTTTTGGACAGTAAGGGCAATTTAGAATGGTCAATCCACCTAACCTGAACATCTTTGGATTTTGGGAAGAAACTGGAGCACCCAGAGGAAACCCATGCAGACACTGGGAGAACGTGTAGACTCCGCACAGACAGTGACCTAAGCGTAAATCGAATCTGGGACCTTGGCGCTGTGAAGCTAATCACTGTGCTACCGTGCCGTTAGAGGAAAGGGGGAACAATCAAGCTGAAGCACAGATCATTCATAACTTAATGGTGAAACGGGCTCTAGGGGCTGAATCACATACTCTTTCTCCTATGCTAAAAGGATGTTTCACAGAGGTGTAATAAGTATATGGAATCAAGGAAGGCGATATTAAGAAGGGTAACCAAAAGCTCAGCCTAAGAGGTGGAAGAGGTGAGTTTTAAGGAGGTTATTATAAGACAAGAGGGATATGGAGAGGCGGAGAGATCTGGGGATGGAATAACAATGTCTTGAAGCAATGGCATTGTAGGAACCTTACAACACCAGGTTAAAGTCCAACAGGTTTGTTTCGATGTCCATCTCCACATCATTGTAGGAATCGTGAGACAAAGGGATGTGGAACGGCACAAGAAGAGCTGGGGGTTGTTAAGCTGGAGAAGGGGTGAGACCATAAAGGAAGTTAAACATGAGAATTTTAAAGGTGAGCCTTTGGGATGTTGGGGGGAGGGTGGGGTGGGGTGTGGGGACCAGTATATGTCAACAAGGATAGGAATGATGGGTGAATCGGATGAGTCAGGTTTGAATATGTGCAGAGTTTGGGATATGCTGAAGTGTACAGAGGGTGAAGGTTCAAAGGTCAGGTAAGATGTGTTTGAATATTCAAGTCTGTCGCTCACAAAGGTATGAATGTGAATCTCAGCAGTTGTGCAGGGACAGAGGCAGATAATGTTATGGAGGTTGGCAGCCTTTTTTTTTTGTGGAGGGGGAATGGAGTTGGTTGCTAATAGGTTGCTTCAATGTGAGATAATGACCATGGAGGAGGATGAAACTGGTGGCAAGAGCACTGATTTTGGGATGGGTCTTCCCAATGCTTCATCATTGTACGTGTGGAAGATCACCCCCGATTCTACAGATGGTGTCACCAAGGATTGTAATATACATCCAGTAAAAAGGGAACTGAGCATTGATCTTTTGAGGACTCTGAATATAATGGCGCAGCAGTAGGAAGCAAAGCCATTTCGAAAGATCGCCTGGCTATGATCAAGTGAGAAGAGTGGAATCAAGTCAGGACTGTTACACTAAGCTGGACATTGGAGAAGAGCATTGAAGAACAAAGGTTTGTTGGATTGTGTCAAAAACCTCAGAGAGGACGAGCAAAGAAGTTTTGAGGTTAGTTCCTATCGCATTGGTGACTTTGGTTTGGTGTGATGGCTGGGAGGAAACCTGATTGGAGACATTCAAGCATAGCTTTGGAGGAAAGATGATCATGGATTTGGGAGGCAAAGAAATGTTGATGATCTTAGAGGGGAAAGAGAGGTCTGAGATGGGGTGGTAGATTGAAAGGATAGAGGGGTCAAGGTGGGTTTTTTGAGAAGGGTGGTGTGTCAGTGATTATGAAAAGGAGGGGACAATATCAGTTGACATGTGGGGAGATGGACAGACAGGAATGGAAGTTGGATTGTCAGCAGTCTCGTGGGAACGGGGCAAAGGAAGCAGGAGATGGGTCTCATGGACGGGATGATCTCAGAGAGGACATATGGGGTGATAGGAGAGAAACCATGGAAAGATGTGGATCAGGGCTATGAAAGATGGCAGGGTGTATTTGAGAGAGAGGCCAGACAGCCCCTGGATGTGATCCTGCCAGATCTGGTGATATATGGTTAAAGCGGTTGTGCAAATAATACACTCAAGTCTCTGTTCTTTGGACTTAAGTATGTGACGATGAGGACCATATTATGGAGAACAATTGTTAAGAGAGGAGAAGGCCGGGTGCAGGCAGTAAAGATGAACATTCTGCAACAGTTTCTGTTCTAGTGTCTGCTGGTCTTTTTGCCAAAGTCATTTTTTAGTGGGGTGGACAGGCTGGTCTCATTGTTTGTGTGGGCAGGGAAGATGGCTAGGATAAGGAAAGTGCTGCTCCAAAGGGGACGGCAGGCCCTTCCAAACTTGTAAACTTGTAACATTTACTGGGCGGCAAATGCAGAGAAGGTGCGGGGCAGGAGTAGGGAGACGGAGGTTTCATGGGTGTGGATGGAGGCGGATTCTTGTAAATGGTCTTGCCCCAGGAAAGTACTCGGGTAGTCCTGTTGTGGTAGCCAAGCTGAAGATCTGGAGGCAATTCCGACAGCACTTTAAGTTGAGGGCAGGCTCGAGGCTGATGCCAATAAGAGGGAACCATGGGTTTGAGCCAGGGAGAATGGATGTGAGGTTCCAGGGATGGGAGGAGAGAGGGACGAAGCAGATGAAGGATCTGTTTTTGGAGGGGTGGTTTGCAAGCTTGAAGAAGTTGGGAGTGACGTTTGGGCTCCAGGTTGAGGAGGGCTTCAGGTATATGCAGGTGCGGAACTTTGCAAGAAAGGTCTTTCTGAACTTTCCAGTGGCACTGTCCTCCTCGCTGCTGGAGGAGGTACCGTCGCTGGTGGGGCTGAAGTTGTTTTGGTGATTTACGGTAGAACCATGCAGAAGGAGAAGGTGTCCATGGAAGGGACTAAGGCCAAGTGGGTGAAGAGTTGGGGTGGTGTTGGAGGAGGGATTATTGTGTGAGGTGCTGAGAAGGGCCAATGCCTCAACCTTGTGTGCGAGCGAGGGTTGATTCAATTAAAAGTGGTGTACAGGGCGCATTTAACGAAGGTGAGGATGAGCCGGTTGTTTGAGGGGTTGGAGGATAGCTGCGAGCGGTGTGGGAGGGGCCCAGCTAATCATGTTTATATGTTCTGGTCCTGCCTGAAGTTGGGGAGATTTTGGGGGTTGTTTTTCAGCACTGTGGCTGAGATTCTATATGTGGATTTGGAGCCGGATCCTCGAAGCCATATTCGGGGTGTCAGACCTGCCAGAGCTGCAGATGGGTGCGAGGGTAGATGTCTTTGCCATTGCCTCGTTGATCGCTTGCAGGCGGGTCCTGTTGGGTAGAGGTCAGCTTCTCTCCCCTGTACCTTGGTGTGGCTGGGGGATCTAATGGAATTCCTGTATTTGAAGAAGGTGAAATTTACTCTGAGAGGGCCAGATGAGGAGTCACACCAGAGATGGGGTTTGGTTATCTTACACTTTGGGGATCGGGTTGCCGTCAAGGGGTAGGGGGAGGGGGTAATTTGGAGGGAGGGCAAGGGTGGTGTTGGGGTTGTGTTTATTTGTTGTAAAAATGTTGAAAATTTGAATAAACTGTTACAAAAAAAAGTTGGGTAGTGTTCCAATCATGGGCACTCCTTTATTGTGGCTTAATAAATGCAGTTTCTTTTAATTATATTACATTTGTAAAAATACTGATATTTGGGATCACATCCATTATGATTAAGATCACCAGTTTATGGGTACAAAATTATTCAAACTCTGCTTCCATTACATAGAATTTAAGGATGTTTACTTGTGCTTCGTGGCTCCATTTAATTTGTCCATAGATTTTCCATGAAAATTACAAAACAGTGGCTTGTGTCATAGTTGAAAACCACACCTAATTTCCATTTACTTTGAGCTCATTGGAGTCATTGAATACTCTTCCTGCCTCTTTCTTCTGTCTATCCTCCCTCCTACCTCCATATCTTTTTCTCACTTTTTCTCTTTCCCATTTTTGCTCATCTCTTTTTGCCTCCTTTTTGTTTGCCTCAGAAATTGTGGTAGAGAAAGACACTCAGACTGGGGTATTAGTGGAGCAGCATTTGGCTCTGGAGATAAAGCAGGTTAAGAGGTACCAAACAGTACGTTGGGAATACGTACCAGAAATACTGCTGGATATTTTGTGAATATTACAGAACCACCTGGTTGATCTTCTATAGGTGGAACAGTTTGGTGAATTGCACTGATTTATTGTGTAACTTCATGTTACCTGTTCAAATGGCTCACAAAGTCCTAGGTTCAATCTTTAGAAGTGTTGAGCTAGTGGAGAATGCCGTGGTTGCTGACAGAACTACACCCCTTGCAGTCCCAGGATCACAGAGTGACCCAGGTAAAAGTAGGTGCTGTTGTGGAGGGTCTCATGGGATGGGGGTTGTGGGGAGAGAAGGTGGGGGTCAGCATCAAGGGCAGAAGGGTGGCCGCTGCCCTTGGTCATGCACAGAGTAGTGCAGATCGAAGGACCCTCTCCTCCAGCTGACGTACACCCTACACAATTTAACCACTGGTGCAGGCTACTAGTCAGCAGGCCTCAAGAACTGTGACCATTGCAGCGGAGGTGGGAATTATGGTGATATACATCACTAAGTACACAAAGGGTTAATGTACATACACTACACCTAGCTAGACACTAGAGGGAGCACCAGAGACATGACACAGACATTTAACCAATAGGCAAGTAAGATAGGACACGACCAATGGGCATTCACCACACACACACACACACACACACACACACAGAGGTGACACTATCACAGGAGGGCATGACACCAACCCATATAAAAAGAACACAACACACATGATCTTCCTCTTTCCAGTGGAGACACTCAATGAGTACAGACACAGGGTTGATTGAACATCACACTACCACGTGGATTGTAGCAGACTGGTTCGTCAGTCTGAGTAGCTATAGAAGGATTAACAGTAGAGTTGAATCCAAGTCGGAAATTGTTAATAGTTTAATAAATGTGTTAAAGCTATCTCCAAGTCTGAACCTTCCTTTGTCAGAGTGCACATCAAGGAAGCAGCTTATGCTACGTCAAGAGCATAACAAAACATGGTACCAGTGAGTAACTGTTTAAATCCATATAGTTACAACTCAGCAAACAGTGACAGCCAGCAACAACACCCAGGCAAGATGATCGAGATTCCGATTCCACAAATGCTCAGGTGCCATGACAATCTCAGTGCAAACTGGCGGGCATTCAGGCAAAGGTTTGAGATCTTCCTGGTAGCAGCCGATCTACAAGACGTGGCCGATGCTGAAAAGACAGAGCTTCTGCTCACAATTGCAGGTGCAAATGCAGAACAAATCTTTAAAACCTTCAAGTACTCCAGAGGGCAAGCAAAGAGAGACTTCCAGGCAGTCCTGGACAAATTCGAACAATGCTGCGAGGAAAACACAAACAAACCAACAGAAAACGGAAAGAGAGGCGCCAATACTCACCACGAGGCCGAGGTCCCGGAGCAACCATCGGTGGCCATCTTGGAAAAGGTACCGCACATGCGCAGTTGAGAGAAATGCGCAAAGTAAAGGAACAGCGATCTGCGCATGCGCAATGGCTTCCTACGCACTACGTCATATGCTGTGTGACGTCAGAGGCCCCCGGACCACGCCCACTTAAAGGGGAAATGTCCCAAAACAAGAAAAAAATAATTTTAAAACCTCAAATCAAGATTCTTTCACCTGGAACGACAGCACAATGCCTGAAATTCGACCAGTAGCTGAAAGTAACCTCCGCAGAGCCCTGCAACAAGCAGTTAGCACCGCCCAAAGAGATGATACAGTCCTTGAAGACTACGACTCCGACCTTGACTTCTTCTTTGGACATCGCAAGCCCAATGCCAGCTCCGACACAAAACGTGATGATATGGTCCTAGAAGACTACGACTCAGACGATGATTTCATCATTGGAGATGGCGACCCCAGTACCAAATCCTAACCGCAACGAGATTTGCTCTACAGTGAAGAATCCGACACAGACGCGGATGTGTTCTAAGGATTTGAGGATTTTCAACCAAGCATATATGACATCCCGACCCGTGAGTGCAGGATTATGCTGCGTCCTGACACCAAGAGACAGAGCATGGTACAAGCCCACAGAGAGCGGCCTGCTGTCACACAGAGAGTGGTCCACGCACCGCGAAGGGTCCCGACTCCACACAGAGAGTGGTCCACGCACCACGAAGGGTCCCAGCCACCACACACAAAGCGATGAAAGACTCCACAGTGAGCTAGTGGACAGCCTCCACGATCGAAGCGACGCAAGACTCCAGAGTGCAGTCCTTGCATGGACAAGAAGTGACTCCAGTGACACAAGCCTCCACAGCGAACTCATGGACAGACTCCACGATGGAAGCAACGCAAGACTCCATAGCGCAGTCCTTGCATGAACAAGAAGCGACTCGAGTGACACAAGCCTCCACAGCGAGCTCGTGGACAGCCTTCACGATAGAAGCAACACAAGACTCCAGAGCGCAGTCCTTGCATGAACAAGACCATGAGGGTCTAGCAACCTCCTCTGAGCAACCAGCAGCAGACGATGCAAGTCTACCACGCTCAAGTGAACAACAGAAAGACTATGACAGCCTGCCACGCTCAAGTGTACAGCCAGCAGACTATGACAGTCTACCACGCTCCAGTGAACAAGAAGACTCTGACAGTCTACCCAGCTCAAGTGAATGACAAGAACACACTGAGGCTCTACCCACTGTATGTGCGACAAGTGACGACGGCATCCCACTTCCCATACCAGATGTGCAACGTGACAGACCTCAGCTAGAATGTACAGAGGCACTCTGCAATCATGGTGAGACTACTGGTGACTCCGGTGACACCACGTTACTTCAAACCTCATTCGCTCGAGCCTCTCCACAAGCAAATGCATTCCTGACTGTTTTGACTCCGGACAGGGAGCATCATGAAACGTCAGAAGATTCAAGTGAACCTGAAATGACTCCGGATGTGGAGCATCAAGAGACCTCAGAAGATGCAAGTGAACCTGAAATGACTCTGGCCGGGGAGCATCAAGAAGCCAAAACTGACTCAGGTGAAACAGACCAGACTCCAGACGGGGAGCATCCACAAGCCAAAGCTGATTCAAGTAAGCCGGACATGACTCCAGACGGGGAGCGCCGCAAACTCAAGGAAACAGCAGATGCCACACAGGACGCTGACACGAGTAACTGTGTGAAGGGCTTGTATTATCCACAGAATGTGGTCCTTGAGCGCAGCAAACACGACAACAAAACCAACCAGCACAACAACAACATCAAAGACAATAGCAAGAAGAGTACCAAAGGCAACAACGTCGACAACAAGCACGACAAAAACAACACCAATGGAACTACGACTGGTACGACATGGTACAACTCTGCAAATGAGGGACACTGTTACTGCTCAGCTCAGTACAATGGCATGACGATGCATCTTACCAATTCACGTTTGCTACACTACCAACAGACAACCCGGCATTCAGGACAGACGCCATCAAGAATTGCTACCATAAGCATCGGAAAAATAAAAACAGACTCCAAATCAGCCAATGAAGTGATTTCAACACTTGAACACCTTCTGATGACCAAACACCATCACAAGGGAATGACAACGTCACCATTGACATTTCTATACCAGACCATATAAATTCATGAACTTTGGTCTCATAACTTTTATTTTGTATTGTCTTATTTTCAAAGTCATAGCAACTATTATTTGGTCTTGTATACTATTGTACGGTCATCACAGTCATCATAACTTGTACATAGCATCACTCATCTACCTAGTTTGTTCAATTTTCTTTAACACTGTACAGAAAATATGTAACACGAAAAAAGGGGGGGATGTGGGGATGTACATCACTAAGTACACAAAGGGTTAATGTACATAAACTACACCTAACTAGACACTAGAGGGAGCACCAGAGACATGACACACAGATATTTAACCAATAAGCCAGTAGATAGGACACGACCAATGGGCATTCACGACACACACAGAGGTGACACTACCACAGGAGGGCATTACACCAACCCATATAAAAAGGATACAACACACATGATCTTCCTCTTTCCAGTGGAGACACTCCGCGAGTACAGACACAGGGTTGATTGAACATCACACCCACCACGTGGATTGTAGCAGACTGGTTCTTCAGTCTGAGTAGCTATAGAAGGATTAACAGTAGAGTCGAATCCAAGTAGGAGAATTGTTAATAGTTTAATAAACGTGTTCAAGCTATCTCCAAGTCTGAACCTTCCTTTGTCAGAGTGCACATCAAGGAAGCAGCTTATGCTACGTCAAGAGCATAACAAAACAGGAATAGGCCCTGAAGTGGTTATTAATTGACCCCTTAAGGGTCTCCAATGGAAGCGTGGCATGAAGGTCAACCATGGGCCTTTATGTCCAGAACTTACTTCTGGTGGAGTCTGGAAGGTGTCGGGTATCGGTCCCGACACCAAAACACCTAATTTTCAGGCCCTCCCACCTCCTCCTTCGCCTCCGGAGGGGAAGGAGATTCTGTCCTTTTTGTGGGTATTTGGGGAATGCAGAATATGGTTTGGCTGTCATGCTTTCATAATCAAAACAGTCTGCTGACGCTCATACATAAAGGGAACTGTAGACACTGTTGAAACCATAACTTAGCATTTTCAGGAGAGGAGAAAGCTTGTGTTGAAAAATCAAACCAACAGGACTGGGTGCTGTACGAAAAATCCAGTTACTGCTTTTTCTTCAAAGCTAGCCGCTTAGTACTTGGTCAAGACATAACAAAGCCTTTTGAACAGAGGCTAGTGTGCAGATATACCAGGAACTTATGAGACAAGAACAATTAATCTTCTAAATGTGAATCAATTACTTCCACATGACTTTCTCACTTTTCATATAGTGAAAGCATTAAGATTGTCCAGATGCAGTACAAAGTTCCCTGTCATTATCCTAACAATATGCTCAAAACAGCATGTCCCGTTAACCCACCAAGTCTTTGCAAACTTCTTGACTAAACTTCCTAAATGGTCTGGGACTATTATAAGACAACATAATAAGCATTTATTCTTACTTCATCTCTGGTGAGATCAACATTAGGCCTGTAGGTACGAGTCTCAAGCCTAGTGTGAGCCACCTTTAAAGGGGCAGCCTTAGCACGAAGATCTGCTTCAAGGCGTCGAATATCCTCTTCAAGATCTGCAATTTCCTCCAAAATCTGAATGAGAACAAGGACAGAGAACATAATTTTACCATAATAACAGAAAAGGTGGCTTCACAAACACTTCTATTTTTGAAACTGACATTTTGTAGACCACAAGCATATTTTTTCTTAAAATTGTAAGGCATCATTATGGTGACAAACAATTCAAAAGAGGAGATAAATCCAGAAGTAGTGTTGGGTGTTGCCAAGGTTAGCGTTTCAAAAGCCTGAAGTAGACCATTAATTCTATAGTTTTGAGATATTGGGGAAAAACTTATTTTGAATTGTAAACATTGGCTTAATTTTGCAATCAGCAGTGAGTGGATGGCATCATTCATTATGGTTACAGTTGTTCACAGATTTTTAGTGGGCTTTTACGTGACAGCTTATGGTCATTGGGTCCCAGTGCAGTGCCTTCTACATTTGCAGCCTGTGTGAACAAGTCAAGCAACAGGGTACTGTGACAATATGTATATTGTATGGAAAACAAAGGGTTAAGTTTATCATAGAATTTACAGTGCAGAAGGAGGCCATTCGGCCCATCGAGTCTGCACCAGCTCTTGGAAAGAGCACCCCACCCAAGGTCAACACCTCCACCCTATCCCCATAACCCAGTAACCCCACCCAACACTAAGGGCATTTTTGGACACTAAGGGCAATTTATCATGGTCAATCCACGTAACCCGCACATCTTTGGACAGTGGGAGGAAACCGGAGCACCCAGAGGAAACCCACGCACACACTGGGAGGACGTGCAGACTCCGCACAGACAGTGACCCAAGCCGGAATCGAACCTGGCACCCTGGAGCTGTGAAGCAATTGTGCTAACCACTATGCTACCGTGCTGCCTTAACAATTTATTGTGAATACATCCAACCACTAGATGGTGATCAAGCGCATACACATGATTCAAGTGATACCCTTGATTCTGGTAGTCGGTGAGTAGGTGGGATAGAGAGTAGTCGTGTTTTCAGAAGCTCTGTAGATGGAATCATAGTTTTAGTATTTTTTTAATATTTATATCTTACTGACTATTCAAATCTATTTAGTTGTAGTATTAATAAATTAGCTTTGTTCAAAACATAGCTTGATGTTCTTTGTGAGACACTACACTTCGAAGCCATCCTCATCCACAAAGCAAAGAACATCACATGATACCAGGAGTGGAAATATTAAGGTACCAGGCCAGCTTGCTGAGGTAAATAGAAAGGTTCAGCGAGTGGAAGAGAATTTTGAAAAAAATCTCCGTTGAAAAAAAATGTTAAAACAATTTTATACCAGACTCTGACTGCATCGACGACGTCGCAGAACTTCCCAGTCGAAGCTAGATGGAAGGTTTGCAAACTCCACAGCAATTTCGTACTTTGGGTAAAGTAGACATTAATTGGCGAATTTCAAGCAGCAGTTTGAATTGTATATCTCTGCCCTAGACTCAGGAGCGGCCAGCGAAAAATAACACTATTTCTAACAGTGGCTGGTTCGCAAGCCCTATAAATGTTCAACTCGTTCCAATTGGAGGACGAAGCAGATAAGAAAAAGTACAATAAAGTAACTGAAAAACTCAACAAGCACTGCCAGTTGCAACAAAAAAAACGTTTGAACGTTGTGTGTTCAGGCAAAGAGTGCAAAAAGCAGGTGAAACACTTGATTGCTTCATAACGGATCTGAGACTTAAAGCGCAGGCATGTAATTGTTCCATTCTCCTAGACTCAATTCTGCAAGATCAGATAGTCTATGGAATAAAAAGCGACAAACTGCGGGAAGGACTACTGAGACAGTCCAATTTGAAATTAGAAGGCACAATCAGTCTGTGTAGAGTAAGCAAACTTGCCAGAAATCAGTTCTCTGAAATGTTGGTCGGTGAAAGTGGCATGAAAACGAACAACGTGGCCGATGCCAATAATGCTGTGGCACACCTAAAAAGGAAACGTGCTCCAGATGGCAGCCATTTTGCGCATGACATCACAAGTGTCATGACGTGTAAACGGTATGGCAATGGCCACCAGATTTTTTAAATGCCCTGCGTTTGGAAAACCCTGTGTGAAGTGTCACAAATTCCCAACAGTTTAAGAAGCTAAGTGCAGTGAACAAGGGAAGAGCTGTGCAGGAAATAAGCATTAAAATATATGCCAATCAAGCGATCAATCCTGACTCAATGGAAGATATATTTGACTTGGAGGATTCTTTCTTTGTTGAAACAGTGGAAAGTATAGAAAACAGTAGAAAACTTCTAATTCGGACATTTTGAAACAGATTTCAATTGTTCAAAATAATGATGATTGGATGATTCTATTAATAATAAATGAAACCAATATAAAGATGAAATTGGATACCGGAGCAAGAGCTAATCTCATTAATAAGATAGACATAGCCAAATTAAAAACTAAACTAGTGTTTGACGAAAATGACTGTCAACTGCGGGATTACAATGGCAATGTGATAGCCACAATGGACACTTGCTACCTAACAGTCGAGGTCAAAGAGAAAACGATTCCAAATAAATTTGAAATCGTAGAGCAAAAGAGATATTCATTACTGGGTGTTTAGGCCTGTGAGATTTTGCAGCTTGTAAACTGCATTTAATAATCTAATAATCTTTATTAGTGTCATAATTAGACTTACATTAACACTGCAACAAAGTTACTGTTAAAATCCCCTACTCTGGCGCCTGTTCGGGTACACTGAGGGAGAAGTCAGAATGTCCAATTCACCTAACAAGCACGTCTTTCGGGACTTGGGGGAGGAAACCGGAACACCCGGAGGAAACCCACACAGATAGAGGGAGAACGTGCTGATTCCACATTGACAGTGGCCCAAGCCGGAAATTGAACCCGGGACCCTGCTGCCGTGAAGCAACAGTGCTAACCACTCTGCTACCATACGGCTCAGACAGGATTTCATCCAATTGCAATGACCAGATTGAGGCCATAATTCAGAACTTGCCTCACGTTTTTCATGGTATGGGAACACTATCATTTGAATGTAAAATCCAGCTAAGAGCGAACGCCAGAACAGTAATTCATTCACCTAGGAGGGTTCCAGCTCCCTTGAGGGAACGTTCGAAAGTGGAACTAGAGCGTATGCAGCAGTTGGGGATAATCTCCAAAATGGAAGAACCAATTGACTGGGTCAGTTTTATGGTTTGTGTGAAGAAAGCCAATGGTGACTTGAGAATGTATATGGATCCCAAGGATCTGAATCAGAATATTAAGCGGGAACACTACCTGAAATGAAATGAAATGAAAATCGCTTATTGTCACAAGTAGGCTTCAAATGAAGTTACTGTGAAAAGCCCCTAGTCGCCACATTCCAGCACCTGTTCGGGGAGGCTGGTATGGGAATTGAACCGTGCTGCTGGCCTGCCTTGGTCTGCTTTCAAAGCCAGCGATTTAGCCCTGCGCTAAACCAGCCCCTTACCCCTGGTATCTTTTCCCTTTCAAATACTCCAGAGGCCCAAACTGGCCAGGTCAGGAAAGCCAAGAAGAGAGTTATTATGAAGGCATAGCTTCATCACCTGATTTCACACTCGCAGCATCAGCACTGCACACACCTTAAGGGAAATATTAGAAGTGGGGTCTGCACATGGTGAGACATCAGGCATGAGCGGGCTACAGACAGGGTAGGAGGAAAGAATGATTTCAAAAAGAGAGGAAATCACGAGTGAGATGTCAGATGACAAGATCTTTAAAAAAAAATTTTAGAGCACCCAATTCATTTCTTCCAATTAAGGGACAATTTAGCGTGGCCAATCCACCTAGCTTGCACATTTTTGGGTTGTGGGGGCGAAACCCACGCAAACACGGGGAGAATGTGCAAACTCCACACGGACAGTGACCCAGAGCCGGGATCGAACCTGGGACCTCAGCGCCGTGAGGCTGCAGTGCTAACCCACTGTGCCACCGTGCTGCCAGGTGACAAGATCTTTACCAAGCTAGATGCATTTGTGGGTTTTTGCAACTAAAGCTGGATAAAGTAAGAAACTCTGCACGTCAACACACCTTACGGCAGATACTGCTTCAATAGAGTGCCTTTCGGGATCATTTCAGTTTCAGAAATGTTTCAACGGGCTATGGAACAGATGGTCGAAGGTATTGCAGGCGACGAGTGTACATTGATGACATCATCATTTGGTCATCAAATGAAGAGGAACTTAATGCACGACTTCTGCAAGTCACGAAGCGAATTGAAAAGTTTGTTCTCAAACTGAACAGAGCAAAATGCCAATTTAGCATTTCCAGGCTAATTTTCTTGGGTGATCAACTATCAGCTCAAGGAGTCCAGCCAGACACTGAAAAGATTGCAACCATCACCAGAATGTCATATCCAAAAGACAAAAAGGTAGTACTACGAATGCTAGGTGTTGTCAATTTCTTGGGCAAATTCATACCCAACTTGGCATCACACACCACGGCACTAAGACACCTTATCAGAAAAAACGTCACGTTCACTTGGTCTGATGAACACAACAGAGCGAGGTCTAACCGGAAAAGGGCACTCACTACAGCACCTGTTCTGTCCTTCGATCCCAAGAGTAACATGAAGATTTTGACAGATGCCAGCAAAGACGGCATAGGCTCAGTGCTATTACAGCAGACAAGTGAAGGACTATGGCAACCAGTTGCATATGCCTCGAGAGTGATGACACCAACCAAGCAGCGCTATCTGTAAATTGAAAAGGAGTGTTTGGTCTACACACCGGTATGGACATATTTCCTTAACTATGTGAATGAGTTACCCACATTAACTGTTGAAACTGATCATCGTCCTCTCGTCTCTATTATTCAGAAAAATGTGAATGACATGCCTCTGTAGTCTCTACAGAGAATGGTTATGAAACTCCAAAGGTACGATTTTGAGCTAGTCTACACGCCAGGAAAAGAGATAGTTGTAGCTGGTGCACTTTCGCGTGCAACTGATGATCCAGGGACGACAGACATCGCTCAGATCATTGAAGCTCAAGCAACCCTTATCGAAGAAAACCTACCTGTCTCTGACGACAAATCAAAGACAAAGGAACTTGTTCCAACTACCGAAACATACCAGCAGAACTAAGCAGTGTAAATGGATTCCTGCTCAGGCAAAATTTGTATTGTGATACCAACTTCTTTAAGAAACATGATCCTCATCAAAATGCATGAAGGCCATCTGGGGATAGAAAAATATAAAAGAGCTTGTGAGTCTGTGTATTGGCCAGGAATCAATGATGACATTAGCAACTTAGTCGCACAATGTGACACATGCCAGAAGAACCAGTCCCATCAACAGAAGGAGGCACTTACAATGCACAAAATCGCCAATACTCCATGGTCAAAAGTAGGCATTGATCTGTTTTTCTTCCAAGGAAAGGAATATTTGTTCATCATAAACTACTTTTCAAACTATCCCGAGGTAATCAAGCTACCTACTCAAGTTCAAAGGCAGTCATCAAGGCTACGAAGGAAATATTTGCTGGGCTTGGCATACCATTCGCCGTAGTGAGTGGCAATGGACCGTGTTTTGACAGCAAAGAATGGAGGGAGTTCTCCACACAGTACGACTTTCAGCACGTCACCTTCAGCCCACAGTCCAATGGAAAGGCTGAGAAGGGAGTACATATAGCTAAGAAACTACTTTAAAAAGCTTCGGATTCCAACAGCGAACCCAACTTAGCTTTGCTAAGCTACAGAGTGTCACCACTTGCGACAGGATACTCGCCAGCACAATTGCTGATGAACCGTAAGTTACATGCCACATTATCGTGTCTAACTACAGCTAATCCAGACAATAATGACACAATCCAAAAGATCAAGCAGATCAAATGGAAACATCAATGTTACTATGACAGGACAGCGAAAAATTTAGCAGTGCTAGAGCAAGGGGATACTGTACGGGTACAACTTCCGGATGAATGGTCGAGCATGACACATGTAATTCGCTAGGCAGCTCCACATTTATACATCGTCGTAACGGAACCACAGAGCACTTCTTAAAGTGAAGATGACTCAACCCACATTTCCACATATAACGATAGACACCAAGCTACTTAAACCAAAAGCACATCAGCAAGATGTTGTTCCAGCAGCGAGTACAATGACAGCAGCATTGGAACAAACACAACAGAGAAGATCCACATGTCTAAGAAAGAAACCGGACAGACTCAATTTGTGAACATTAAAAAAATTGTTAACTTCTGGACAATAACAATGGAACCATGTACAGCCGACACAACAATCATATCCTGTAAATATGTTTTGTATATCTCCAAACAAAAGTATGTCTCCAAACAACTTAAAAGAAAGGAAGTTGTGACAATATGTATATTGTATGGTAAATGAAGGGTTAACAATTTAATGTGAATGCATCCAACCACTAGACGGTGATCAAGAGCATACACGTGAATCATGTGATACCCCTTGATTCTGGGAGTAGGTGATTAGGCAGGATAGAGAGTAGTTGTGTTTTCATAAGCTTTGTAGATAGAATCATAGTTTGTGTATTTTGTAATATTTATATCTTATTGAGTTATTCAAATCTATTTAGTTGTAGTGTTAATAAATTAGCTTTGTTCAAAATATAGCTTGATGTTCTTTGTGAGACATTACACTTCGAAGCCATCCTCATCCACAAAGCAAAGAACATCACAGGTACCTCTTCAACCAGTTAGAAGAACTCTTTCAGAGACACAGGGTCTAAAACAGGAATGTAAGTTAGAATATTCAATTCATTGTAAAAAGATGTACAGAAATCAAAATAAGAGAGAGAAATAAATATAAGATTAGGGACAAAAGGAAAGTGTTTTTTCTTTTGGAAAAAAAAGCTTCATTTTTAAATCTCCAATAAAATCAATCTGAAACAGACTAAATATTTGTAAAAGTAAAATTTCAGTGCCAAAGAGACTTTTTGGTATTAATTAAGACTTATCATGCCATTAAATAATAATAATACTCTTTATTGTCACAAGTAGGTTTACATTAACACTGCAATGAAGTTACTGCGAAAAGCTCCTAGTCACCACATTCCGGCGCCTGTTCGGGTGCATGGAGGGAGAATTCAGAATGTCCAAATTGCCTAACAGCACGTCTTTCGGGACTCGTGGGAGGAAACCGGAGCACCTGGAGGAAATCCACGTAGACACTGGGAGAACGTGCAGACTCCACACAGACAGTGACCCAAGCTGGGAATCGAACCTGGGACCCTGGCGCTGTGAAGCAACAGTGCTAACCACTGTGCTACTGTACCGTATTTACACTTGAATGGAAAATTCCTAACTTTTTCCGACATGGTTAATGGGCAAGTACTGCAACATCATGCCACGTTCTTCATGTATTTCAATGCTGAGTCTCTCGACAAGATACGGTTATAACAAAACCTCTGGAGGAGCAGGTCAAATTGAACAGCCATTTTACGCTTACTATGTTTAATTGTGCGCTTAGGGACATTGGAAGGGCTGTCTGGTGTACTCACTGAGTGCTGATAGTCTGGATTTTGTAATAGGAATTAATGGTTGAGAATAATATCAGTTTTAAATTCAAAAGGATGTAGGGAAGAGGCAGGAATACTGGATAAATATTTTATAAAGGAGCACATGAAGAATAAAAGGAAAATACAAGGAAATGGGATTACAGTATATGCTGTTCTAGTTAAACTGCTAACACTGGCACGGGGTATGATTGGTTAAATGGTTTCAGCCTCTGCTATATGTGTAATGATTTGATGAGGAAGTACAACACAATGGGCATTATAAAGTTAGATGCAACATGTCACATTACTTTTCTTCCTTGCTCATCTGAAGGCTCAAAGTACCATGTGTTGGTATACTGTGTTCTACTAAAACACTAATTTCAAGTACTAGTACAGTCCATTAGAATTAACCTTGATCTAGTAAGAATCATTTGTTACAAAAATAATACTTTAATGGGTTAGAAATGTATATTTCTTTAAAAAAGTTAAAGTACAAGTAAATATGGAAAATGTATATCTAAACAGAATGAATTCAGTTACATTTTTCTCCTGCCACTTCAATTCACTAAGTGCCTGTTCAAACTCATGAATTCTCTTCCTGAAGGCAAAGTCCGTGGCAACCCGTTGTGCCTCTACTTCATTATCAGTCTGTAATGACAAAAATCAGGAGACAATTAATAATAATAATAATAATCATAATCGCTTATTGTCACAAGTAGGCTTCAATGAAGTTACTGTGAAAAGCGCGTAGTTGCCACATTCCAGCGCTTGTTCGGGGAGGCCGGTGCGGGAATTGAACCCACGCTGCTGGCATTGTTCTGCATTACCAGCCAGCTATTTAGCCCACTGTGCTAAACCAGCCCCTAGACCAATAGGCTTTATAGGTAAATTTAATTTCAAAAGATGTTGACCATCTCTGAATCCTTTCCCCATTCTGAAAGACCACTCCCCAACATCTACGTTCAATCCTATGCTTTTTTCAGAATATGTTGCTCTTCATGAAATCACTGACGCTTTCATTTTCTCTCCCTCACTGTGGTGGGGCAGACTGAGATTAGTAGATGAGTGAAGCTGGTGGAGATGTGCTTGTGGTGATATGCATCACTGTATATACACAAGGGGTTAATGTAAATACACTACAACCAAGTAACCACTAGAGGGAGCACCAGAGATTCATGACATGCAAACTGTTGCTCTTATTAGCCTTAGTTTTATTAGCTCTGATTATGTCACCTTTGCTCACGAGTCGCCAGGTATCTTTCTGATACCGCCACGTGGTTCAAGCTCGAGTTATGATTAATAAGTCAGCACACCGCTTAGTAAGATTGAAATCAACGGTCATTTATTATGTACAGCAATAAATACTTACACAATAATCCTACTTTCTATATTACTACCTACCACTACTGGCCAATACTTAACTTTTGAGGATGGCCCACCAGGTCAGGGAAACGAATGGCTTATCGAATTGGGTCTGGCCTGCGGGATTCAAAAGGCTGATACGGGTCGATGGCTAGGAGTCTCTATCGGGTAGCGATCGCTGAAGTCAAACTTACGGTTTCTGATCGATGGTTCTTGCGAAAGTTGCGAGCAGGAGAAGAAGGGAGAGAGAGCGAGATCTGAACTTGACCCCTCCATTTATAGGACTTCCCGCCTCTCGGGGCGGACCTTGACCCTGAGTCCCAAGTGATTGGACTTGTTCCCAATCACTGGGTTCGATACACTCCAATAATGGGGCGATTCCTTGATCGCGGGGTGGTCGTTCACCTGTCTTTGTCTTGGCCACTACTGGCGCCGAGAGGTATGGCCCGGCATTCAATTGCTAATATGTTGCAATTGTTCCCGGGGATAGCCGATTAAACTGCAGATGTCTGTGTTGATGTGCTGCTAATGGTCGCAGGTATCGATCTGGGCCGACTTCCCCAGAGCCGAATACGCTATTCTGTCTGCAGCTGTCCGTTTGTGCCCTGTTGGCTGCTTTTCCCATCAGCCTTTTCAGTTAGCCATTTTATATCGGATTTTGGCCAAATAAATCGGGAATCAGCCATTTTAGGTGGCTACCTTCCCTACTTGTGATCCTAACGCGAAGCGTGAAGGATCACCTAAATTTTGTCCTTTCCGTTTCCTGACCGGGGGGGGGGGGGGGGACACCTCCTACATGGCCACTACTCTGACCCTAGCTATGCACAAAAATTTACCTAAACAATTCTTGAGGGCGATATGTCAGGCAGGGTATGCATATTCAAAATAAAACTTGGAACCTCTAATTTAACTAAATACACTCATCAAGCATTGCATCATCCTATCTCTCTAAAACATACAACAACAATCATAACATTCAGTATACTCTTTCCTGGCTTGGCAGTCAAGCTCAGGATCATACATTTTCTGTTAATGGGGTTTTGTACATTTTTTTATTTACAGAATAACGCAAGTGCATGTTTTATTATTATTGTTTTATAGGTCGCGGGGGTCTGGTCATACCCGAATATAGGGGATCGGATCCGATATACCGGGGTTTGAGCGCGGTATGCTCTCCCTCTCCATTTGCGGAGGCGCATAGTCTGCACTGCACAGCAGAGTATTGCCAACGCTAACAGTGCTTCAATTACGTAGGACAGGGAGTACCAGATTATGAACCTGACACACCAGGAAGATGCCGTGTCGCTGGTGACTGGGCTTTGGGTACTGCGAGGCAGTGAAACATTAACGGCAGGGGGGTTTGGAGTAATGGGGTCCACGTTCCTGCGCAACCAAATGTTCGTGAAGAAAATGTTGAGCACGATGAACAAAGTCCTCATGGCTGTCCTCTTTCTTTGTCTTTCTTTGTGTTCTCTGTTTTCTCCGGTCCTGGAGCTTCTGGAGTTCTGTAAAGCAAGCATAGTATCTGTAACTACCTTGGTATAATATCCGGTATGTTAGTGTGTCTGTCCTTCTTGGGGCCAATTAAACCCTTATAATTGGTCACTATATGGGACTCCCCCATTTTTTTTTCAAAACAAATGTTAGGACATGGCACACTTCCCAATGGTGGACCAGTGCTAAGTTTATCATCCAAATGTTCCTGGATGTAAATAGCAGGAGGCAGCAACCCAAAGGTCGCCTAAATAAATAGAGCTGTTTTGAAAGGAAAAGGTCGAATGAAGTGCGTATGGGCCGCGACGGGGAAGATTTGGATGGAGTCCCCGGCTACCAATACCGTATGTCCCCTACCCGAGCGTTTTTGACCAGCGGGGGGGTCCCCAGGCAGGGCGGGTCTCACGCCGTTTCTCCACTGCCTGAGCAACCGACAAGAACGGCAAAAATGTAGTCATCATGGTGGGGTTGCTGCTGTGATTCTACCCTCGAATCAGAACGGGCATCTGGTACTCGTACCAGTACCAGCTGAAAAGCTAGTTCCTCTGAACGAGCGTGTGGTCTGCTGACCAGGTATCTGCAGATAAGCTAGTTCCGCTGAACAAGCGTCTGGTCTGTTGACCAGGTATCTGTGGACAAGTTGGTACCATTGTGGTATCTGTGGACAAGTTGGTACCGCTGAACAAGCGTCTGGTCTGTTGACCAGATATCTGTGGACAAGTTAGTTCCATTGAATGAGCGTCTGGTCTGTTGACCAGGTATCTGTGGACAAGTTGGTACCGCTGAACAAGCGTCTGGCCGCGGTGGGTGTCCGTTGGAAAGAGCTAAAAGGTTTCAGGTGAATGGGTGTGTGACGGTGAGAAACATTCTCCTGTCGGACGAACAACACTTAAACAAAACACACAAACAACATAAAACATCCTGCAGGTTCCATCAGGAAGGACAACACTTTTCCCCAAGTGTCTTCTTTAAATCATCATGTGGACACCTCAGTTCTCTGTTGCGAACAGGGTCGCAAAGGGGTTGGCGGATTGGGGGTCCGACTCGAGGTCGTCCCCTTCTCCCGGGTGCCAAACTCTGGAGTGAATTAATGTTGAGGGCTGCGTGGTGTGAGTTGGGGTTGCTTTCGTCGTTGCGGACGAGTCTGTAGGAGTTGTCGCGGTGCCAATGGGTTTCGTCGTGTTGTGTGGGGACAAAGTCGGGGTCGTCCGTATGGTTCGGTGGTCGGTGGTGTGGTTTGTTTAGGAAAGTGATCAGGAAGGGATCACTGGAGTTGAACTCGGAGTCGCTGGGTGTGGGTCCTGTTGTATGAGGATAGTAGGGAGGCGTGCTGCGGCTATCGTCAGAGTCACAGTCTCTGTCTCTGCTGCTGCAGTCTGTGGGCGTTCCGGGGCGAGGTGTAGATTTTGGGGGTGGAGTCGGGGGCGAGTCCGTGTTTGGGCTGGACGTGGCGGGGGTTGGTCTGGTTACGTTGGCTGTGGGCGGGGTGTGGTCTGCTGCATCAAGCATGACGTGGTGGGCGTGGTTTGACTGTGCTCCATAAGCCTTTAACTGGTTTGTGTGAAACCACGCAGTCTTACCATTTGGGTATTTGATTTTATATACCGATGGGCTTACTTTATCCGTAATGGAGTACGGACCGAGTATTTCGGAGACAGAAATGTGCTGGGGTTATACACAGACAACATCACTTGTTGTCCGATATTATACTCCGTTGCATGTACTGCCTTATCAAAACAGGCCTTGCTGTTTTCTTTTAGTGCCCAGTTTAACAGCGGCTGCTAACTGAGCCGTTTTTACATTCGCAACTAATTGCTCAACGGCTTTCTCGTGGGTGAGGGCCGTAACTTCAGGGCTGGTCAGGTCTAAACCTAACAAGTACTCTGCCCCTTTCATGGGGCGTCCGGTCATGAGGGTGTGTGGGGTGTAACCTGTGGAGGTGGAAACAGTGTTACGCAAAAACATCAGCGCAAAGGGGAGGACAGAATCCCAAGTGGTGTTGTTCTGCTGGACAATTTTTCGGAGGGTGGTTTTTAGGGTCCGATTCATGCGCTCCACTATACCACTCGACTGTGGGTGGTACGCAATGTGAAATTTTTGGGTTATGCCAAATATCGTGAGGATGTTCTGCATGACCCGTCCCGTAAAGTGAGAACCTTGGTCCGATTCAATACTGCGGGGGAGTCCCCATCTTGTAAAGATGTGGTGGGTTAGGATTTTGGCTGTGGTTTTCGCGGTGTTGGTGCGGGTTGGAAATGCTTCCACCCACTTTGTAAAAGTGTCTATGACCACCAGAACATATTTATAGCCATTCCTGCAAGGGGGCAATGGACCTATAAAATCGATCTGGAGGTTAGTCCAGGGGCCGTCAACGGGTCGGGTGTGACTGAGTTGTGCCTTTTTGGCATATCTATCTGGGTTGTTCTGTGCGCAGATGAGGCAATTCTCAATGTAATGGGATACATCCTCTTTGAGATTTGGCCACCAACAAAGCTGTTTGAGGTGGGCTGCGGTGGGATCGATTCCCTGATGTCCATGACCATCATGGAATAAACAGATTAATTGGTTCCTATCCTGCTTAGGAACTACGTAAAGGGTGTCTTTTAACACCACACCGTCATGTGTGGTTATGAGGCTGGAAACTTCCCTTTCACGATCTCAGTGAGAGCGCTATCCAGCTTCTGGGCCTCTACTAGATCTTCGATCCTAGTCTGCGTGACCTGAACTGCACTCACTGGCGCACTCACTGGGGCGCTTTCGGGGGGCTTCCAAAAGTACCCATGCCTGGATCCTGCCTTAGCCAGTGCGTCGGCTTTAACATTTCCAGGGGGGGAGGAACGATGGTGGCTGCGGACTTTTATAATGCCAAAAGTCCTGTCCTTGGATTTTTGCAAAATATGGCGGAGTAATGGGGCTGAGGGGAGGGGTTTCCCATCCGCGGAAACAAATCCTCTTGTTTCCCAGAGGGGCAGAAATTCTGTGAGGCTGTTGCAGACGTATAGGCTGTCTGAATATATGTCTGAATATATGTCTGCTGGGCTGGGGAAGGAATCTGGGTGCTCTATAATGTAAGCGATGGCCGCAAGCTCTGCTGCCTGCGCGCCTAAGTGTCCGGGTAATTTTAATGCGATTTCTTCGAGGGCACGTCCCTGCGCGTCCTCCACATAAATTCCACAACCTGTTATGCGTTGCCCATCCAGGACTGTGGAAGATCCATCCACATAGATCCTAATGGGGTCACACGTGTCCGGGTGAGGGGGGCTTTGAGATGGAGTGGCTAGTTTTCTGGGGGGTGTTTTGGCTATAAAGGGGCCTGTATTATGGTGGGGCGAGATGATTTCACACTCATGGCGGATTCCGGGGTACTGTAAATTGTCCGCTAAGTATGTGTGTGTCTTGGTCCGTTTGACTGTGATGTCCCGTCCTTGTAAGAGAAGGGTTGGCTGACGGTACCGTCTTTAAGTCGTCCGTCTAGTAAAAGTTGGGTGGGGGTGTGTTCGGTCAAAATGGTGACGGGGTTCAGTCCGGTAATGTATGAAAAGTACTGGACTGCCCAGAAAACTGCAAGCAGGTGTCTTTCACAGGCTGAGAATCACTGCTCCACAGCTTCTAAAATTCGGGAGGCATAAGCCACGGGTCTTAGCTGGTCATGCCGTTCCTGCAGGAGCACGGCTGAAAGGGTGCGATCTCTGATCGCTACCTCTATGGCGTAAGGGGAAAGCGGGTCTGGAACTTGTAGTGCGGGGGCGGCTATGAGCGCCTGTTTTAATAATTCCACAGCATCCGTATGCTGCGGAAGCCATTCCCAGGGGGCTCCTTTCTTTAGGAGGTCTGAGAGGGGCGCTGCCTTGCTGGTTGTGGCGCACAAAGACTCCGTGAGACGAATAGAGTGAAGTCGATGAGGCTTTATTAAGCGTGTCTGTTCCCCAGCAGCCCGATAGTAAACTGGCCTGCGGGGGAAGGCACCGGCTTCTTATACTTCGCCTTCAGGGCGGAGTATGAGGTCAACGGCCAACCAGGACCCGGGATCTGTCAGCCAATGACATTAGGGCTTCCAGTCCCACATGACCCCCAATACATACTACCACACTGGTGAAACCGTCAATGTGGTTTCGGCAGTAGCCAACCAGTCCTAAAAACGACCGAAGGGCTGAAACGTTTTGGGGAAGGGGCAATTTAGCGATTGAGTCAATTCTTTTATGCTCGATCTCGCGTTTGCCGTGTGTGATAATAGTACCCAAATATACCACTTTTTCTTCCAATATCTGGGCCTTTTTGGGGTTTACTTTACAACCAATGGAATGTAATAATTCCAGGAGTTCGGACAGAAGCTCAATGTGCTCTTCCTTTGTGTCTGTCTGCAGTAGTAGATTGTCTACATACTGTACCAGACATTCGGGGCGAGAAAATTTCGCTAGTCCATTTGCCAGCTGTGGGTGGAAAATGGAGGGGGAGTTGTGGAAGCCTTCTGGCAGGCATGTCCACGTGTATTGCTGTGCTCGGAAAGTGAAGGCAAATTTGTACTGGCCTTTGCCAATGGAATGGACCAGAATCCATTACTGACGTCCAAAACCGTGAAATATCGGGCACGGAGTCCCTGTTTGAGCATGGTCTCGGGACTTGTTGCTACGGTGGGGGCTGCTACGGGGTGACTTTATTGAGTTCCCGATAATCAATGGTCAAGCGCCATGATCCGTTGGGCTTCCTTACTGGCCAAATCGGGGCATTATTACTTGAGGCTACCGATCTTAGGACGACCTGCTCTAATAAACTTTCTATAACCTTTAGGATTTCTCCCTCTGGGGGGAATCCGTACTGCTTTTGGGGTCTAGGGTCATGTCCTGTTATTTGTACGGAGCCGGTCATCCGTCCACAGTCGTGCTTGTGGGTCACGAATGCTGCCCTGTTTGTTTGCAGGACTGCCCTAACCTGTCGGTCTGTGCTGAGTGTGGTGGGGTTGAACCAAAACTCGCCTACTGCGCTAATTTTGTTCATGTAGTCCCCTATGTTGAGCGTTGCGGGGGCTCTAGCGGATTTCACCATCTTCCAGACACACTGGTTGACTGGATCGAAAGAGAGGTGGTGGGAATTCATGAAGTCGATCCCCAAAATGCGCTCTGCTGTTTGGGGCAGGTCGACTAAAACTACGGGGTGTTTTGTGTTGATGGTTCCGATTTGGATGGGTACAGGGGTTGTGATGTGTCCCTGCTGTGAGTGGCCTGTGACGCCGCTGAGGGTGATAGTGGCTGTAGTGGGCCACGTGTCCTTACCAAGGGTGGAGGAATTTAAGGTGGTGCGGGACCCTCCTGTGTCCCAGAGAAGCTCGATCGGCTGTCCCCTAATTTTCGCTGCGACTACAGGTCGTCCTGACCTATCCCAAAGGGTATCGCAGACCCAACTGGGGGAACCTATACACCGTCAGTCCGTTCCGGTCAAGTCTGTCTGATCCGACTGGGCGCTAACGCTATGTATGGGCTCTGCCTTTTTCTTAGTGAGAGTGCCTGTCTGTTGGGCTCTCTGTGGCTTTTAAGGGGCATTGCATTCTTTGGCAAAATGTCCCAACTGTCCGCAATTGTAGCATTCTTGCGGTTTTGCTGGGGGGCTGCTCTTTCCCTCGTTTACCCAGGCGGGGTTGTGAAGAGTGGTTCTTACTGCCTGCACGTCTGCGGCGGCTTGTTTTTCCTCGGGGGTTCTAGCGGCGGGTTTATTGTGAGCAGACTGTTCCCAAACGCGGGACAATCTTTTGACCACCCACTTCTCATTATGAGCCTCCTCCGAGGGGTCATAATTACTACAGGCATTCTGTCCTGCCTCCGTGGCATGGGAGATAAGGGTGCGGGTCCATTTGGCCATATTGTTTGCGGACAAATGGGCACGGTCTACGTTTCCGAAAACGGCTTCAAAGTGAATCCACAAGCGTCCTGCGAACGCTGTGGGGTGTTCAGACTTTTTCTGTCTGCACTTATTTAGGCCATCTACAGGGTCACCCCGGTTATACCCGATCGAATCCAGGATCGCGGTATGCATTTCTGCAAGGATGCCTCCTCCTACGTTCTGTGGGTCGGGCAGGGCTGCTGCGACCGATGGGTCTAAGCTGGGGACCATGAGCTTTACCTGCTCTTTCTCATCCAGGCCGTACAAGATCCCCTGGTGTTTGACGGTGGCAAAGAAATGGTGTGGGTCTGAAGCGGGGAGGAACGGTGTGATTTTAGCACACGCGTCCCATAATTGGGTCATTGTGAGGGGGGTGGAATATAGGAATTCCGCCTCGTCTGCTGTGGCTGTGTGGTGGGTTGTTACAGGGTTCATGGGAGCCTGAACTACCTGCTGTGTGGGGGTTGGGGGTGCTTTCCTCCTTTGGGGCTTTCCCTGCGCACATGTTCCCTGAACATATCTCTGCGCTGTCTCCTGCAATTCTTCCCAATCAGGGCCGTCTTCCTGTTCTAAACTTTCCCAAAAGGTGTCTTGGAATCCTTTTTGGACAGAAAGCAGTGATTGCAGCTCTGCAATTTGCTTTCGGCACTTCGCATGGTCTATGGTGCTCTGTCTTTGTTCTGTGGTTGCAGCGTGGAGCGCTCTCAAGGCTGCCTTGAGATCACTACATTGCTTCTGTAGCGTCTCCACCTGCTTCTCTGTCTCTTAACCAGGACTGCACGCTGCGTGTCCTGATAAGCCTTCTCATACTGGGATTGAAAACTGCTTAAATGCGCCAGGCAAGACTGGTGACCCCGTTTGGCGTCAGCCACCTCTTCGTCCTTGGCTTCTAACTGCCTTTTCAATTCCAGATTCTCTTTCTCTATCTCGCATACATCGATTTTACTCATACGATGTATGCCTTCTATTTCTTTCCGGAGCGTCCTGACGACCTCCTCTGTGCCTCGCAATTGTGCAATACAGGACACAATTGCCATCGGCTTGCGCGCTTTTGCTAAGCTCTTCTTATGGATTTCACTCATGTTCTCCCACCAAGTATGCCCTATACTTCCGGGACCTGAGTCGTCATTATTGCAGAAACCGCACCACACGGGCCATACTTTGCCCTGTAGAACTGTCCGAATTTCCACTTCCCAAATGGGACACTGTCCCACTTTAACGCTGCTGATCGGTGCGACCGCAAATTCTTCGGGGTTCATGAGGCGTTGCATTGCCTGCATGGCCATCTCTCTTATCTGCTTGCTTTGTTCGAATTTGGAACAGGGGGCTAAGGTGGTGTCGTAGATGCGGGTACGGCTTGCGCTAATTTCCGAAAATACCGACTTCCGACAGTTTTGACGCAACAAAATCTATCAGTTTTACCTTATAACCCTGTTAGTTACGCATGCATACACACACTTCCGAATTGTGAATTATTAACCAGAACCGCTTGAACACGTGTGGTTTTTTTGTTTTTGTTTCCAATTGGATTCTATTCCAATTTCTGGGGTTCTCCCGAAGTGGTTTTCCACTTCTATCTCGGGTCCCGGCGGAATCACCAATTATGTTGCTCTTATTAGCCTTAGTTTTATAAGCTCTGATTATGTCACCTTTGCTCACGAGTCGCCAGGTATCTTTCGGATACCGCCACGTGGTTCAAGCTCGACTTATGATTAATAAGTCAGCACACTGCTTAGTAAGATTGAAATCAACGGTCATTTATTTAGTACAGCAATAAATACTTACACAATAATCCTACTTTCTATATCACTACCTACCACTACTGGCCAATACTTAACTTTTGGGGATGGCCCACCAGGTCAGGGAAACAAATGGCTTATCGAATTGGGTCTGGCCTGTGGGATTCAAAAGGCTGATACGGGTCGATGGCTAGGAGTCTCTATCGGGTAGCGATCGCTGGAGTCAAACTTACGGTTTCTTATCGATGGTTCTTGCGAAGGTTGCGAGCAGGAGAAGAAGGGAGAGAGAGCGAGATCTGAACTTGACCCCTCCATTTATAGGGCCCAGGGGCTTCCTGCCTCTCGGGGCGGCCCTTGACCCTTAGTCCCAAGTGATTGGACTTGTTCCCAATCACTGGGTTCGATCCGCTCCAATAATGGGGCGATTCCTTGATCGGGGGGTGGTCGTTCACCTGTCTTTGTCTCGGCCACTGCTGGCGCCGAGAAGTCTGGATCGGCATTCAATTGCTCATATGTTGCAATTGTTCCCGGGGATAGCCGATTAAACTGCAGATGTCTGTGTTGATGTGCTGCTAATGGTCGCAGGTATCGATCTGGGCCGACTTCCCCAGAGCCGAATACGCTATTCTGCCTGCAGCTGTCCGTTTGTGCCCTGTTGGCTGCTTTTCCCATCAGCCTTTTCGGTCAGCCATTTTATATCGGGTTTTGGCCAAATAAATCGGGAATCAGCCATTTTAGGTGGCTACAAAACATACAGCCAATGGGTCATTACAACAGGACACAACCAATGGGTAATCAAGACACCCAGAGGTGGCATTACCACAAGGGGGTACTTCACAATCCATTGAAGTGGGAAATGGTTCAGAAGGGCACTTGGCACAGAAGATGGCTGCCTGACACACAAGATGGAGACACAGAGAATAAAGCAGACATAACTGATGCAGCGGGGTGCCAGTAGGACAGATACAGGACAAAGGGAGCCAGACAGGAAGATTAAGAAATACATAAATGCGGGACACCACTTGAATAAAGCGGACTTCAGCCAAGGTGTACACAATGATATGCTAATACGAATGTCTTGGGCCATTTCCTAAAACAAAGGGACAATCGATACAACTTTCCTGCTGCTGCCTGTAACCTGTAAAACCTCTTTAACTATAACCATGTGTAAATGGCAAAATGCTTACAAATAGCAATGTACAATCTATAAAAATGTTTAAAGATAACAAGGTGATAATTGTTTTGTATCTGGGCTTATTGTGAACCCGAAGTGGCTGTTTAAAGATAACAAGGTGATAATTGTTTTGTATCTGGGCTCATTGTGAACCCAAAGTATGAAATGAATGACTGCCATTCAAACCGAGAGAAAGTCTGGCTACTGTACCGCGGGGTACGTACGCTTTCTCCCGAAGCTTCGTGTAACAATAAAACTGCACTTATTTGAACACAGCGAGTCTGACTCTTGAAGTGGTTGATTTTTCCCACAACATATTGGCGTAGTCTGGCAGGGTCTTACTTCTGGTGAGTTCCGATCGAAGGCCTCGATCGGAAAGCCGGGGTAAAGATCGTTTCGAATCTGCAGGAGTCAGACAGTTCAAAAGGTGCAGTTTAAAACAAGGTACCTATAGTGATAAGCATAGTGCTATAAGTCTTGACTGTATAGTGACATGATAATAGATCAGGTTTGGTACTAACTGCTGATAGTATTAAGGATTTGTGGCCTGTGCTGATCAACAAACGGACAAGGTAGAGCTGCCCCAAACGCCCAGCCTTAGACCTCAAGAGGAGGAATCTCCCACGCGAAGGTCAGGATTTGAAGTGGGTATTGAGGCACCAAAGGCACTAAGGATTGTGAAGCACAAGTGGCAGAAATCGGCTAACCCCGAACTCTGTAGTGGCAAACAAACGCAGAGTTCTTGTATGAAAGTAGAGCATAAGTTGGGTACTGGGCTGCCCAATGTCTTATTAGCGGTGCGGAAAAGGAGCTGATCAACTCTGACCTAGAGCCGAACTCCGGTAGAGAAGCACGTTGCCGAGGTGGTAATAGTGGACACCGTGAGTATAAGTCAAACCCTGAGAGACGGTAGCGATAGCGCGGCGCTGGAATAGTAATAGTGGCTGTGGGGTAGTGAAGTCCCTTCAGTAGCGAGCACACTTTACTCATAGTAACCGCGGGTATTGAAGTCTGCGAGATGGCAGGCAATGATATAAAAAGGGGATCTGCAGGTTCTCTTATCGAGACATATATGACAGACAGACAAGTGTTGATAAAAAAGATGAAGAAGGACGGCTGGGACACTTCCCAGACCTTAGAACAACAGAGGGGTTGGATAGACAAAGAGAAGATAAACAAGACTAAAAAGATAGGGATAATGTTAGTACATCAGTTAGCAGGACTAATTGAACAAGTAGGCACCTCTACTGAAAAGTGGAAGGAAGACAAAGAGAAGATCTAGAGTAAGGGAACTGGAGAAACACAACCACGTGTTGAGAGAACAACAAGGGAGGGGGGAAACTGATCCCCTACCCCCTTACGAGCCCACACAGCAGGGGTCAACCGCCCCTCCGGCAGGGTGGGGTGCGTTAGAATACAATTTAGCACCAGTAACCAGAGGGGGAACAGATGCGCAGCCAAAAGCAAATTATAAACCCTTTACCCCAGGTGAGAGACAGCAGATAATGGCTTCCCTGGGCAAATTACAACCTAGAAGCGCAAACACCAAATTCTAGGCACAATCTGGGTAGGACACAAGTTACACCTAAGAGAAGTACACCAGCTGGTCAGGGCAGCCTGTCCAGCAGATAAGTGGAGGCAGGTAGCTGGCGGACCCGCCACTCCTGCAGCCCAGGATTATAACGGGGGACGTTATAAAGCAAAATGATTCACCTAACCGGGATAGGAGGGAACAAAACACCCGCCTACCTGAGCGAAACCACGTTAGTAGAAATAAATAATTTATATATACCCATGAGATTCTTTGTATGCCAAAATAACGAGGGTACAATAATGGGAAATGATTTAATGAAGGAATATAAAGTTTTAATAGATTGTGGAAAGGGAGAATTGATTTGGCCAAGACAGGACGGTCGGGAAACTAAAATAGAGAAACTTACAAATCACTTGGAAACCATTAAGGTGGCCACAGTCACTGGGTTGCCAAGATGCATAGCCGCTTTAGATTGTGCCGCCTGGGCTGTAAGAATTAGCGAACCAGTAGTGATGGCAGGGAACATAATCCTCCACACCAAGCACACTTTGGTGGAAATGTTAAATACGGGGAAATTGAGGTCAGTCTCGAACATAAGGAGGGCCAAGTGGGAAGCTGTCCTCCTACCCCCAAGCAAGTCCGTAGTAATAGTAAGAGATATAGGGGAGAATCCAGCAGAAGGGATTTGAGATACAGGAGAGCCACACACCTGTGGAGATGTAGACAGAGATGAAGGAGAAGGTAGAATAAAAGACACATCATTAACAACAGCTGAGGAGACCGCCTCTGTAGATGGGTCACGAAAATATGTGGAAGGATCACCCTGGACAGGATGGGCAGTAGTGAATAATAAGTTAGAAACCATAAGGTCAGGAAGGATTGACGGAGGTCAATCCGCACAAGTAGCTGAACTAGTGGTGCTCACACAGGCACTAGAGTTATCTGAGGGAAAAACCGTGAACATATACACGGATAGCCGATATGCATTTGGAATTATACATGATTACATGACAACATGGGGAAGGAGATGGTTCATAACCACTGGCGGAACCCCTATCAAACATCAGCAAAGAATTAAGGTGCTATTAAAAGCCAGTGAGAAACCCCGAGAAGCCACAGTAATCAAAATTAAAGCGCACCAGAAGGAGCCAGGAAGAGACAACCTGGATTGGTTGAATTTCAAAGGAACCAAGCAGCTGATGCAGCAGCACAACTGGCTCGAGAACAAAAAACAATTAGCGAGCTATCAATAGCAGCTACAGAACCAGTAGAAGAAGATATAGATATTAGGGAATTACAGGGGAACACCCCAAGTGAGGAGAGAGAGAGAGATGGGAAGTGCAGGGTGCAGCCAAAGGGACTGATAATGTTTGGAGATGAGAGGATAAGGTGATAGCACCGGAATGCATCCAGAACACCCTATTGGAATTACACCATGGGCTCGCGCATGTGGGTAGAGAGGCCATGATAACCAGCTTAGGAAGAGAATGGTGGTGGAAAGGGATGGGAAGAGACGTAGCCCGACACTGCCACCAATGCGTGATATGTGCACAACACAACCCTGGTAAACCCATAAAAATTAAAATAGGACACCAACCCAGACCCAAAGAACCCTGGGAACACCTGCAAATGGATTTCACAGGGCCACTACCACAATCCCATGGAAAAACTTATTGTCTGGTCATCATAGACCAATTCACCCGGTGGGTGGAAGCATTCCCTACCAGAAATTGTACTGCTACCACGGTAGCCAGAATATTGGCAGAGAAAGTAATCTCTAGATGGGGAGTGCCCCTACAAATTGATTCGGACCAGGGGACACACTTCACTGGGAAAGTGATGAAAACAGTATGTAAGCTGATGGGGATAAAACAAAAATTCCATATCCCCTATCATCCACAGAGTTCTGGGATGGTGGAACGTATGAATAGAACACTTAAGAATACATTAGCTAAAGCCATGCAAACATCGGGAAAAGTGTGGACAGAGGTGTTGCCCACTATACTTTTTTAAATTTAAAAAAAAATATATATATTTATTAAAGTTCTTTTAACAACACAATTTTTCTCCCTTACAAACAATAACCCCCCCCCCCCCCCCCGCTAACGAAATAACAAAAAATCGCACTGAGCAAGATATATACATGGCAAAATGGTATATTTATATAGCTTTATACGCTGGCTCTCTCCCGCACGTGCCAGTTTCCCCAACCCTTCATGTTATCTCTTGCTCATCCACCCCCCCCAAGCAATCCCCCCCCCGGTTGCTGCTGCTGCTGACCGACCTTCCTCTAACGCTCCGCAAGATAGTCTAGGAACGGTTGCCACCGCCTGTAGAACCCCTACGCAGACCGTTGCCCACTATACTAATGAGGCTAAGAGCTACTACAAACCGGACAGCCGGATTAACCCCTTATGAGCTAATGACAGGACGGGCGATGCAATTACCAGAAAGCATCCTAACAGGTGGGACCGATGTAGGTCCGCTAAAAGACAGAATCAGGAGATATGTTTCGGAACTGAGCACCCAGCTAAAAGGGATGCGCAAATTCGTAAAAGACAATCAGGAACAAAAAGACACACAAAGGGAGCTTGAAATATTCGCTGATGTCCCAGCAGCGGGGAGTCGCTTCCTCATAAAAACACTACCTGTTAAGCCAGGATTTGCCCCAAAATGGAATGGGCCATATGAAGTCATAATTAGTGGCGACACCTGTGCCTGTATTGACATAAGAGGGAAGGGAACTTGGAAACACGACCCAGCTAAAATTATATAAACCTGAACATGAATGAACTAATCCGATTGCTTTCCCCCAAACACAGGAGGAGACCGCGAGCGAAGGACCAGTGTACTCGGAAAGTGTAGAACAGTTCTGCAACCAAGCATACAGACAGATTATAAACTATAGTGTTAGAATTGATACTTGCTCGTTGTAAAAATGTGTGTAACCACGGGTGTGATTATGATACTTTGCGTTGTCGCGACTGTAAATTTGACTGGGCTAGAGGATAATCTATTTTACAAAGCCCACATAAACTTACACGGGAATCGAACTGTATGCTACCCATTAGCGCAGTCGGTAGAAGCCCTATTTGTAGCCACCCCTGGGTGGCTCCCGAGCAATTTATATACAGTTGATACATCAGGTGCACCCTGTAAGGGAGAAATCAGAAAGTATAAAAAGGGGATACAGGGGAGATGTGTGAAACTTGTAAATCCCAACGACTCTGGGGGCGCGGAGCTCCAAAAGGAGGGAGGGAAAGCTGGTCAAGATGCAGCAAGCTATCCGCTTTATTTCACAGGGCAGGGATGGGGATATGCCTATGCCCTGGTCCCCACAAATAATTCCTGCATACAGACGCAGTGCATCCGCCAGCATTGTCGGGTTAATAAAGGACAGTTTACTTGCACCTGCAATGAACTAAAATGCCTGAACATAACCGCAGGAAGACAGCTCATGTGTGGGCAGTGCAATGGGACTCACGTAAGCTCAGCCACATGGACATACCCGTTTGATACTTACCAGGTGGTGGAATCCAACGGGGAGTCTGGGGAACCGAAAAATTGGGAATACAGGCAGACTCATAATCAGGACACTACATGCTACCGGGCAAAGGAGGGATACGTCTTCCTCTTCAATGGAACGTACGCGACAGAAACACTACATCTCCCAGGCCTTTTTGCAATGGGAACCATTGGACCACTCACCGTACCATGCCCTCAGAAGGGACATATTCGGAGAAGAATAGTGACCCGGGCTATCAGCAAGGAATTCTGCGCTGACTGGGAAACCCCGGGCACATTAGGATCATCCCTGGGGTACGGGTTCCTCGGGACTCCATCTCTGGGGGGAGCAGCAGGAGTGATTAGTGCTAAGAACAGAAATGTAATTGTTTGTGGATTAACAATCTTGGGAAACAGTACCTCAAAAGCGCTAGAGGCTGTCAACCAAGAAATGGCTGAACTCAGATTATATGCACAACAGACACGGCATGCAGTAGACTACCAGTTAGCCCAACAAGGGTGAGTGTGTACAATCATAGGAGATAAATGTATAACCCATGTCATAGACAAATCCTATAATATTACAGAGGCCATTCACAATATCAGGGAACAACTGGATAACTTCAAACAGGGACCCACAAAAGGAAGTAGCTGGCTAGAGTGGCTAGTGGGAAATACCTGGGGACTCTATTTAATACACGGGCTGGTCATGTTCATATCGGTCACACTGGTGTGCTGCCTTAGCTTTGGGTGTCTAAAAATCTGCTGTAGTACCGTAACAAAGGTTGTGTCAGGAGCCAGTGTCACCCTTAACGAAACCACGATATTCCCCGAAGACTCCAGGAGATGCGGAGAAAGACGGGAAGTTGTGGACCTATACCTATGAGAGGTGCCGTGGTGTTGGTCTACGGGGCTGTTGGGGCGACAACAGCCCGGACCAAAAGGAGGGGTTGAAGTGGGAAATGGTTCAGAAGGGCACTTGGCACAGAAGATGGCTGCCTGACACACAAGATGGAGACACAGAGAATAAAGCAGACATAACTGATGCCTGGAGTCCAGTGGGGTGCCAGTAGCACAGATAGGAACAGATCCAGGACAAAGGGAGCCAGACAGGAAGATTAAGAAATACATAAATGCGGGACACCACTTGAATGTGTACACAATGATATGCTAATACGAATGTCTTGGGCCATTTCCTAAAACAAAGGGACAATCGATACTACTTTCCTGCTGCTGCCTGTAACCTGTAAAACCTCTTTGACTGTGGCCATGTGTAAATGGCAAAACGTTTACAAATAGCGATGTACAATCTATAAAAATGTACAATCTATAAAAATGTTTAAAGATAACAAGGTGATAATTGTTTTGTATCTGGGCTCATTGTGAAACCGAAGTGGCTGTTTAAAGATAACAAGGTGATAATTGTTTTGTATCTGGGCTCATTGTGAACCCAAAGTATAAAATGAATGACTGCCATTCAAACCGGGAGAAAGGCTGGCTACTGTACCGCGGGGTATGTACGCTTTCTCCCGAAGCTTTGTGTAACAATAAAACTGCACTTATTTGAACATAGCAAGTCTGACTCTTGAAGTGGTTGATTTGTCCCACAACACCATATAAAAGGACAGGGCACACATGCTCTGCCTCTTTCCACAGACATCTAGAGAGTACATCAGGGTTGATCAACAGCATCACACCCAGCACGTGGCTTAGAGCAGGCTGGTAAAGATAGACTGAGTTACTACAGCTAGATTAGCAGAGAGTCAAACTCATTTAAGAACTGTGTTAATAGTTCAATAAACAAGTTGAACTCATTTCATAGTCTGGAGCTTCCTTTGTCAAAGCACACATCAAGGAAGCAGCTTATGCTACACGAAGCAGCATAACACAACAGTGCTAACGTTTTACCACTTCATGGCACATATTCCCTTCATTAATCTGACCTTTGTGAAATCTCTGAGTTACATCACATCATATCAAAAGTCAGCAGGACTAGAAACATATTTCCTACAGTTCTATTTTTTTCCTTTTCCATTCCCCAGCACCAAGGTGTCCCTGCAATTCATTGATCAAAATGCTTCCCTTGAGACATCAGCAGCAGACTGCCTTTGAGCAATTCACAGATCAACTTTACCTCTCTGAGAAAGCTGTTTACTGCGTCTTGCTTCTCAACATGCCACAAATTTTATCAACAGCTTAAACCGTTATGTGTCATGGCACAAAGCTAACACAATGCCAGCTATGCAGAATTACCGACTTCAAGCTAGAGTTTATTTTCTCACAAAATAGAGGCTTTTAAATGGGAGAGGGAAGAGTCATGGCAAACAAATTAATAAAAATGGATTTGTTACATAAGAAATTGTGGTCAGCATAGGTAAGGAGCAATGGACTGCAGAAAATAAAGTACATGCGAACTGAATCCCTGTTGGGATTTGTAGTTGCCTATGTTTTATCTGTCCTCCCTGAAGCCCACACACAATTGCAATTCCTAGGGTGGGGGTGGGGAGGGGAGGGTTCACTGATGAGCCAGTAAGGACAAAAGGCCAGGATTTCTACCCTTCTTAACCCATGGACACTGGGGTCCAAAACAGCATCTTCACTATTGTCACAGCTGAGACCTGGGGGTAAACTTTAGACTTTTGATGTCCTGTCGTCACTCTGCCAAAATAAATCAGGATTTATTGATGATCATTTTATTATACAATTCTGTTCATTTTACTATCTTCTTTCCCTTGAGGGAAGAAACAACTAAATATTGTAGTAACTTTTATGTATTTGATATTAACATTATTTTGTGATTATAATTACAATGTATTAATTACATGCAACTTTTTAAAAACTTAATTTTGGGGAATGTATTAAATGGTCATTTGGAGTACAGAATTTGAGTATTGCTGAAGAACAGAGATATGCTGTCTAAGCTTTTTGTTTTGCATGCATCAGGACAGATTGCAAGATCGGCAAGTAAAGGAACAACAATTTATAGTGAGAATAAAATGTTGATTGGTTGATAAGTGGACTCACTACATGAACTACAGCAACAACTTTAATGTAGCAGGAATATTACCAAGCAAAATTTGGACCCAAGCCAGAAAGGAGATAGGGCAAATGGCCAACGGCTTGGTCAAAGTTTTAAGGATGCAGCGGGAATTCCAAAGTTTAGGATCTTGATGTTGAAGGAACAGCCACGAATAGTGGAGCGATGAATGACAATGTGTGTGGGGCTTTGCAACAGCAGAGGAATCTTGGAAGGCTGTTATGCTGTCTATGAGGTATTGCAATTGTTCCCTCTGATCATACATCACTCTCCCCAATTCAATGCAGACTCGTTGGTGGAAAGTCTCTCTCAGAACAGTAACGGTCCAATGTGCCCATGCATTAAATATCCCCTCCTCTAACACAAACACCCCTTTCCAGAAAGCATTGATTCACAGTGACTATTTTATCTCCTAAATTTAAAACCTCTCTTTCAACTTCCCTCTTTTCTATTTTTCTATTTTCTACATTCGCAGCATTTAGCAATGAAAATTATAGCTAGGCCAGCACTGAGTGAATAAGTATAGTAATTATGTCAGAATCAGTGTGAATATTTTATTCTCACTTGCCAAATCTTAATTTAGAACATGGAATTGCAAGATTTCTATACAGTATAGCTTGAATCTAAAGTTGGGACCTAATGTCATGAATTTGCTGCAACAGCAGTAAAACAAAGTGAACAAAATATAATAAGATAGGAGATATCCAGCAACAGGTAGAAATCTGCCTAGAGACAACAGTAGACAGCATAAAAAACCCCATTGATATGCATCTATCCCAGTAACGAGATTAGGAGGCCATTTAGATAATAATTAGGATGAATAGCTTATGAGGAGAAACAGCTTATAGACGATTGGGAAGATCAATAAGATATACATATGTTAATGTATAGTCAAGGAAGTTGATAGGGGTAAACAGCTGAATATGCAGAAGGCATAATCAAAGAGGAAAAAGATATAATTGGCCTGACAATCAGAAGACAGAAAGGCAGTTAGCATCTAGCATTCTCAGAATGTAGACAGGCCAGTTTCCAGCCACCAAGCCAGAAAGCTAGTTTTTTCAGCTAGCAGCTGAGAAGCCAGTTTTACGCCAAACAAGGTCTTAGAGCCAAGACCGTGCAGAAAACCTTTATAATAGCAGTTTTAAATATCTTTGATGGACCAGGAAAAATGTTTCCCAGACTTAAATATCATCCCTGGATTGTGCGGTAACTATAAGCCGGTTATGTAATTTGGATGTTGTTTGGGGAAATGGGGAAGTCTTACAGGGTTCAGGTATCGAAGATATATTTTGGAACAATGGATACATTCTATATATATTGTGTGTGTGTTTAGTATTTCGTTCATCTTAATTGTGTGAGAGTAAGAGTAGTCCTGTTTGGTGTGTATTTGTCTTTTCTTTACTTTAATAGACAGTCTTTAATAATTGTTACACAATGACTGGACTGTTATTCTGACTAGGATTTCACTTGTCTCCTCATACCAAAGCAAAATTATACACCCCCCCACAAACCAGTGTTCCAAGTTGGGATACCCTCACAGATAACATCAGCATGCCTCGTGATTCCCGACTAGATACTAGAATAAAGAAATCTTACTGCCACATTTACTTTACACAAGTTTTGCATAAGGGAGATGGAAAAATGTAAACTAGACAGAAATTCATGGCATTCATTCCCACTTTTGTAATATCATGTTCTAAAAAGTGAAGGTATCAAGTTTTTGTTAAGACTTACATGTTTAATGGTGGCTGAAATTGCTTCACGAAGACTGGTCGAAGCTTTCATCTCTGCATCTGCACGATCCTTGTTGTACCGGCTGAACATATCCCATTGCTGTTTTGTGGTGGTGCTACCCGTAACAGGGCAATGAAAAATATAATTGAAAATTGTGCTCAGCTGTCCCTCCTTCAAAATTCTTCTTTTCTCCTTTCAGAGATCATGTGAAATTTCTCACTCTGAATTGTCCATAAGTGGGAAAATACATGGTTGCACACATTTTTGTACTGGGTCACACAATACCAGCATCAGTGGCAGGTCTATGCTGAGTTATTCAGCTAGGACAGCAATTAGCCCCAGGATATAAATAACAAATAACAATACAGCACAGGAACAGGACCTTCAGCCCTCCAATCCTGTAACGGTCATGATAAAAACCATTGCCAAAACCCTCAGATTTCCTTGTGCTGTATCTCTCTATACCCATCCTATCCATATGTTTGTCAAGATGCCTTTTAAAAAAATATTTTTTAAAAATTTAGAATACCCAATTATTATTTTTTTCAATTAAGGGGCAATTTAGGCCAATCCACCTACCCTGCACATCTTTGGGTTGTGGGGGTGAAACCCACGCAGACATGGGGAGAATGCAAACTCCACACGGACAGTGACCCAGGGCTGGGATTCGAAAGGGCTGGTCGTCAGCGCCGCAGTCCCAGTGCTAACCACTGCGCCACATGCCACCCCGTCAAGATGCCTTTTGAACACCATTAATGTATCTGCTTCCAAGACCTCCCCTGGCACTGCGTTCCAGGCACTCGCCACCCTCTGCTTAAAAAACCTGCCTCGCACGTCTCCTGTAAACCTTGCCCCCACAGACCTTAAACCTATGCCCCCTGGTGACTGACCCCTCCGCCCTGAGAAAGAGTGCCTGCCCATCCACTCTATCCATGCCTCTCATAATCTTGTAGACCTCTATCAAGTCACGCCTCAACCTCTGTCTTTCTAATGAAAACAGTCCAAGTCTATTCAGCCTCTCCACATAGCTAACAGCCTCCAGACCAGGCAACATCCTGGTAAACCCTCTCCAAAGCCTCCACATTCCTCTGGTAGTGTAGCGACCAGAATTGTGCGCAATATTCCAAGTGCGGCCTTACCAAGGTTCTATACAACTGTAGAATGACTTGCCAGTTTTTATACTCGATGCCCCATCCAATGAAGGCAAGCATTCCGTATGCTTTCTTGACTACCTTGTCCACTTGTTTTGCCACCTTCAAAGATCTGTGGACATGCACGCCCAGATCGCTCTGACTTTCTATATTCCGAAGAGTTTTGCCATTTACGATATATTTCCCCTCTATGTTAGACCCACCAAAATGCATTACCTCACATTTGTCCGGATTAAACTCCATTTGTCATTTCTCTGCCCAAGTCTCCAACCTATCTATGTCCTGCTGTATCTTCTGACAATGCTCAACACTATCTGCCACTCCATCAACTTTGGTGTCATCCGCAAACTTACTAATCAGACCGGCTATATTTTCCTCCAAATTGTTTATGTGGTCCTCACTTCTGATTGATTATTTGGTGACCCATGCTGGCAAATACTCTCTGTGAATATTGAGTAAGGACAAAATCAGTTTGGCTGTGATGTTCACAGTGGTGGTGTCTGTCCAGACTCTTTGTATTAAGGTTTACACATGTGAAAATGTTCACTTGGGTAATGTGAATGGTTACCATTGTTCATGAAATTATTCCCTTTCATGTCAGCAAGTAGGTGTCACAAAGAAATCATTTCATGAAAGTATTTACTTCAAGCATACAAAACAAATTCGTAAACCCAATGTTATATACATAAATTTTCAGTCGCAATGGCTCATTGAGCAAACTGGTCACCTCAAATTCAACCCCCCCGGCTTGTGCTCAGCCAGGCAACATTATGGATGTTATAAATAGCCTTTGGGTCCTTGGGATAGAGAAGAAATAACCTAAAGCAGGGTACATGCTCCTGATCAACATCCAATTACCAATGCATGTGTGTGTGCATAGTTAGCAGGTGAAAACAAAATTGGTCTCAGCAGTGATGCTCTGGCTGAAACCAAAGGCGAATGAGCCACAGAGAGCTGTTGACAGTCAATATCTCAGTTCACAGAAAGAGTTGCTATTTGGGCAATCTGCTTCCTGGTCCATGGAACTGTACCCTAATTTGAGTCAGCACCTTGATGAAAAGGGTAGGGAAGGGAGGGTGGAACTGAGATTAAAATATACAGAGATGTAAAGACCTGAAGGATCAAAGTTGGAAAATACAAAGGCATTTCTTACCCTGGAGGAATACGTAATGGGTCTGGTTTGAAGGAGATATTTGGGGAATTATTGTTGAGTGACAAGGCGACTTCATCAATATTCAAAGCTTCCTTTTTATTGGTGATATCAAAGATCAGCTGCTGACGAGCTTCCATCAACAAACTTCAAAGAAAGAATGGTACATACTGACAATAATTCTGTGCATGCATAATGTACATCATACATCTGAGCAATCTGCTGCTAATGTACTGTTCATGTATCATAATGTAGCACCGTGATGTTCTATCATGAGGCATTACAACATTGTCTGTATTAGCAAATAACCACACTACTTCAAACCTCCATGCGTGTCTCCATTAGAAACAGATAGCTAAAGGCTGCCTACAGATAACAGAACATTAAAGAACAGTATCTAAAAGGAATTTTACATCAGTAATGACAGAACCACAGAAATCTACTGGTGCAGGGCAGTGAGTTAAAATCCCTTTGGGATCTGACTGAGACTCAATCACTTTTTGTTGGGAATTGGTCAGGCAACAAATGATGTTTCATCAGGAGGAGGATGTCACTGGGAGCACCAGTATAAGAGGCACACGAGTTTCTAAGCCAAAAATAAAACTAAGCTGAATAATGTCCAGCTCCACCAGTTGGAGGAGAAAACTATGTAGTGGTGTGACAGCAGTGCAAACCATCAAATGGAGAAATACATTTTCGCTATGTTTTTTCAGTGGGTAGGGAAAGGAGTGTAGATCTTCTCGGGGGTAATTATATAAACTCCCGCACACAGCACAAGAGAGTGAGTGAGACGAGGACTTCAACAAAAAGGGAAGTATTGCTAACAGAGAATTTAAAAGTCTGAGCTACTTCTCTAGAGTTCCAGGGAGTAGGATCCCTACAGCTATATAAAGGAAACAAAAATATTCCACAATTGCAACAAAGCTTTGGAAGAGCTGGAGATCATGCAGGATGAAGAAAAGTGAACAAAGTACTGGAGAATTTGGGCCTAGAAGAGCTAAATCTGAGTCCTTCTGCAAAAAGGTTATGGGGGGAATAAAATGGAGAAAGCAAAAAACTAATCTCACTAGGAGCTAGGAACTGGAATTTGCTGAGATTAGATACTAGATTTGGATAATTTGTTATGGTACCTGAAGTATTGGGTATAAATAATGAAAGCCAAATGACTAGTAATCAAAAATATTCAGTAAATAGTCCACAATGGGTAAGACGTACCAGAGTTGTTCAAAGGCTTCACTGATTTTTTGCTGAAGAGCTTTCTTTGACCCATCAATCACCTCAACTTCCTTAAGAAGCTGTTCATGTACTTGGTCTGTCACAAGGTCAATGTCCTGTCGACCTTCCCGTAAAGTTAGATTCTCGATGACAACATCCAGATTCAAATTTTTGGCTTCTAAAGCACGTTCTGCTTCCTCCTTACTCTAGAAAAGGTCAAAGAAAGTGGAAATCAACACGTAGATCTAAATCTGCTCAATTGTATATTAAGAATATCCTTCCCTCCATAGCAAATTACAATACAGCAACACCTCAACACAGCTCAAAATGAGGGTGAAAGGAAGAAAAGTCATGCAGGATGCATTGGCAGAGGATGTGTAAAAGGTGACCCACCCTTTTGTTCAGCCAGGTATATGGTCAAAATGGGAGACCAAGAGAAACCAAGATTTGTTTGCACTATATATTTTTTAATATCACGAATTTGTTATAGGAATCATTTTGATCAGGTTAAAATATTTAGAAACGTTCACTTGCTCTATGGATAAATGAAACAAAAAATATATTCCTGAGCTGCGGAAGTCTGGTGGCGGCAAGTAGGTGGAGGTCGCACGTTTGGTGGCTCCTGCCAGAGTCTTATTTTGGCCCTTTGCGCCCAGCTTCAAGGGAAAGTTTTGTATGAGGATTTGCGGGGAAGTCCGAGGTACTTCAAGGATGTCAGAATCCGGGGAAAAAGGGAGTGAGCGAGAGTCCGCCATCAAGCATGGTGAGGAGCTCAGCGGGAGGAAAGATAGTGGAAGAAGACTCGCCGGGTGGTGCCGTGCCCATTACAGTGGAAAATATGGTCAAAGAAGTCTGAGCGGCTGTTTTCAGAACATTTTGACAGGCATCGAAGGTAACTGATGACTTCATTCAAGGGGTGGGTGGATGAGACCCTTGCCCCAATGAAGGAGGCTCTGGCTAAGACTTTGGCGGTGCGGGAACAAGGAGAGGAAATTAATGGGGTGGAGGAGGCATTGTCGCAGCATAGTGACCAGTTCACCTCAATGGGTACGGAGCTGCGGAGGGTGGTGGAGAGTAATAGAGGGCTGAGCAAAAGTGGAGGATCTGGAGAACAGATCACAAAGGCAGAACTTGAGATCGTGGGTTTGCCTGAGGGGTTGGAGTCCTACAGAGTACTTTGCGGAGATGTTTGCCAAGCTGATGGGGATGGGGAGGAACCCTCCCTCTACGGATTGGATAGGGCCCACCAGCCATTCCGGCTGAAACCAAAGGTGAATGAGCTGGCAAGAGCTGTGATCATCTGCTTCCACAGTTATCAGGTGAAGGCAAAGGTGCTGAGATGGGCGAAGGCGAAACGAGAGATGATGTGAGAAGGGAGTGGTATACCAGGATCTCATGACGGAGCTGATGAGGAGACTGACAGCCTTTGGTTGGGCAAAGGCGGCATTGTATCAATGCAATGTGCGGTTTGATGTGGTCTACCTGGCAAAGAGGAGGATCACAGATAATGGCAGAGACTATTATTTTGAGACAGAGGCGGAGACAATTGTGAAGGCGGAAGGCTTGGGGCTGGATGGAGTTTGGACTTTGATGGTCTTTGTTCTCTTTTTCTGTTATGTTGTTCTTTCTCATTGTAGCTGTTAATCTTTAGGTTTTGTGATGTGGAGATGCCGGCGTTGGACTGGAGTGAGCACAGTAAGAAGTCTTACAACACCAGGTTAAAGTCCAACAGGTTTGTTTCGAATCACTAGCTTTCGGAGCACTGCTCCTTCCTAAGGTGAATGAAGAGGTGGGTTCCAGAAACATATAAATAGACAAAGTCAAAGATGCACTACGATACTTTGAATGCGAGTCTTTCGAGGTAATTAAGTCTACAGGTCCAGACGGAGCAACTGGAGAGAGGGATAATCACAGGTTAAAGAGGTGTGAATTGCCTCAAGCACTGGAGGGGAGGTTGGTGGTGCTGGTTAGTGTATATGCCCTGAATCGGGTGATGTAGGATTCAAGAGGAGGATGTTGGCGGCCATACTGATTGGATACGCACCAGTTAATACTGGGGGTGGACTTGAATACAGTGTTGAACCCGAAGGTGGATAGGTCTAAGTCTTGGTCCTCAACCCAGGTAGTATGGAGGAGGTGGGGAGGCTGCAGAAAGATTTAGACAGTTTAGGAGAGTGGTCCAAGAAATGGCTGATGAAATTCAACGTGGGCAAGTGCGAGGTCTTGCTCTTTGGAAAAAAGAATAGAGGCATGGACTATTTTCTAAACGGTGACAAAATTCATAATGCTGAAGTGCAAAGGGACTTGGGAGTCCTAGTCCAGGATTCTCTAAAGGTAAACTTGCAGGTTGAGTCCGTAATTAAGAAAGCAAATGCAATGTTGTCATTCATCTCAAGAGGCTTGGAATATAAAAGCAGGGATGTACTTCTGAAGCTTTATAAAGCATTAGTTAGGCCCCATTTAGAATACTGTGAGCAATTTTGGGCCCCACACCTCAGGAAGGACATACTGGCACTGGAGCGGGTCCAGCGGAGATTCACACGGATGATCCCAGGAATGGTAGGCCTAACATACGATGAACGTCTGAGGATCCTGGGATTATATTCATTGGAGTTTAGGAGGTTGAGGAGAGATCTAATAGAAACTTACAAGATAATGAATGGCTTAGATAGGGTGGATGTGGGAAGTTGTTTCCATTAGCAGGGGAGACTAGGACCCGGGGGCACAGGCTTAGAATAAAAGGGAGTCACTTTAGAACAGAGATGAGGAGAAATTTCTTCAGCCAGAGAGTGGTGGGTCTGTGGAATTCATTGCCACAGAGGGCGGTGGAGGCCGGGACGTTGAGTGTCTTTAAGACAGAAGTTGATAAATTCTTGATTTCTCGAGGAATTAAGGGCTATGGAGAGAGAGCGGGTAAATGGAGTTGAAATCAGCCATGATTGAATGGTGGAGTGGACTCGATGGGCCGAATGGCCTTACTTCCTCTCCTATGTCTTATGGTCTAACCCCCTTGGGGGTGGGGGAAGCGAGGGTGTGGGTTGCGTTTATGAAAGAGATGGGAGGGGCAGACCTGTGGAGGTTCTTACATCCGAGGGAAAGGGAATACTCATTTTTCTCGCTGGTACACAACATGTATTTGAGAATAGATTGTATTGTGATGGGAAAGGTTCTGTTGGCAGAGGTGAGGCAGGCAGAGTATTTGGCGATTGTTATCTCTGAAAATTCTCTGCATTGGCTAGACATGGTCCTGGAGAAGGGGCTGGCACAGAGGTTGGCCTGGAGGCTGGATGTGGGGTTGTTGGTGGACCCAAACCTTTACACCAAAATGGGCAGGGTAATTTAGAGTTATGTTGGGTTTAACAGGAATGGGGAGGTGTCATCACTGATGATGGTGTGGGAAGCATTGAAAGCGGTAGTGAGACATGAGGTTATCTCATTTAAGGCGCAGGTGGAGAGGGAGGTAAGAGAGGAGCGGAAACTGTTGATAGAGGAAATGTTGGCGGTTGATAAAGGGTCATCTGGACTCAAAACATTAGCTCTTCCTCCAGGTGCTGCCAGACCTGCTGAGATTTACCAGCATTTTCTCTTTTGGTTAGGGAACATAAAGTCCTGTTGATCTAAAAGGCAGGATCTTAGTCAAATAAAACTCTGCAGAATTCCACACGTTCAGTTGACCCCTTGATTGGGAAGCGGGTATATGAATTTTGTTGCTCTCAGTAAGCCATAGGAATGTTCAACAGTCAATGGATGGAAGGGCCTCTTTGGAATTGCAGAAAGGGGCAGAGGCTGCTTCTCCTTCCAGTGATCAACCAAGGCAAGCTGGTGCTGGATTTCCACAAAGTCCGTGGGGTGACAGGGCTGAGGAGGCCCAAGGACTCCTTGCGTGGGGGGTGGGGGTGGGGAGCAGAGCATAGATCAACTTTGGGATCTTCATGGTTGAAAGGTCTCAGGCTGTGCCATGCAGGGCACTACTCACCATGGTATCAGGAGGTTGAACATACATTTCAATGTTGTGTTTGGAATTAAATTCTATAAATTATTTTTATTGAAAACTATCTTTTTTCCCAAAATATCTGAAGTGTTTTAAAACTTCCTTGGCCATTTTATGAATTCCCCCCCCCCCTTCTCAATGCTCAAACTCTACCACTAGACGCTCTCAAATATTGAAATTTGAACTAAAGCACTGCCTCTCTATAGCCCCAGAGTGTTGTATTACGATCCTAGACCAGACCTTAACAGTGGCTAGGATACTGGATAGAAACCCCAATATTTTATTTTAATTGTATAAGACTGTGAGGTCTTATTAAACAAACTTTGTTACTAACACAATATTAAAATATATTTAACATCACACAAGAAAATAGCTTACCCCTTAAACACTGCTAATCAATGCAGTGACACAATAATCCTTAACTGCTATCTTTTTCCCCACTCAAAACAACAAAACCATCTCCGATTCCAACCCACTTTTAAATATAGGTAGCACTCAGGAATACTTAAGCCTGAACCCTGTTTGAACAATGCAGAATCTCTAACTTCTCTCCTAGCCTTCTAGCCACAAACTGAACCTCTCTGAAAGCCCTTAACACCGGACTGCTTCAGCCCCTGGCTCCTCCCATTAACTACATCATCTTCCTAAACTGAACATAATGTCTCCAATTAACTGGAACACAGGGAACCCTCTTAATATAAACAAAACAAACTTTTACGATGCATTAATTGCACCTCTGGCTACCAAAAAGCCTAGCTCTCTTGCAAACCATTTTAAAAAAAAACACTAATGAAACAGTCATACACACACTAACCCAGGTTTTTAACCCTTCCTGCACCAATTACATATAGTACAATATCTGAAATTCCTACACTCATTACAGTTGTATTACCTTAACACCGAAGCAAGGACCATTTTCAACATAACTGTGGAACTTTTAATATAAACTTACTTTGCTCAAAGCATCTATCTCAGTGTTGATGTCACCAAGAGTATTCTCTAAAACCTCTTTCCATCGTTCTACCTCATCCATACGTTCGGCAAGTCTGGTGCTGTTGTCTTCTTGATCCCATTTAGTCTGTCAAAAAATGAAAATATTCACAGTTCCAACAAAAATGCCCGAGTAAAGCAAAAATCCTGGCATGGAATTTTGCAATTATATTGTTGTGTTTGCATACCTTTACGCAAAAAATTGCAGAAGGAGACTGAAGAAAACAAGAACAAATAAATTAAGAAACTAACTTCTTATAGAGTCAATCACAACCTCGGGAATTCCCAAATTGCATAACAGCTAGTATATTACTGGGAGACACCTTATCCACAAGATCTCTCAAATATTAAATGAAAATGGTGATGTAATAGAAGGGCATAGGACTTAGGAGCAGGAGTAGGTGATTTTGCCCTTTGAGCTAGCTCCACCATTTGATACAATCACTGACTGCAGTCTCAACTATATTTTCCCGGATTCTCTCTCCTCCCCCCCCCCCCCCCGGTGTTTCAAATGCAAGACCTATTATTCCTAAACTGTGTCCCCTAATTCTAGTCTCTGCCCTGTAAACATCCTCCAAGTATCTACCTTATCAAGTCCCTTTGGGGTCTTATATGCTTCAATAAGATTATTTTTCATTCTTCTAAACCTCAATGAGTATGGGCAGACGTCTTCAACCATTCTTCATTTGATAAGCCCTTCATCCCAGGAATGAGTCGCGTGAACATTCTCTGAACTGCTTTGAATACAATTATATCCTTTTCAGATAAGGAGACCATAACTGTACAGTGTAAGGGTCCTCCTGTTTATTCCCTTATTTCCCCTTTCTTTTATTTTGCCATTACATTTTTGATCCATGGATGATTAATGGACATGTGATTTTTAAGCAGAGGATTGCAGCAGCAGGAGAGATCAGTGATGACTCGATTTGATTGATTTGGCTGATGGCCAATGAATTGGCAAAAAGGGTCGGTGCTCTGCCTGGTAATAGTTGGTGATTGTATCTGATCGCACTGATATGCTTTTCAGTGTCACAAGGCTTGTGTTTTCAATTTACGTTTGATCCTGCAGCCTGGATGGAGGAATTTAACCAACTTACTCCAGAAATATCCAGTTAATTCTCATCTAAAGGCCGCTGAGAAGCTGAGAAACTCTAGCTCTGCAGAAATGTTTGAATGAAGCAGAGACCAGAATCTGATAACTCTCTCTGAGAACAGGCTGATGTGAAGCCTAAAGCCTCTCCTGGAAAAGTTCTGAGTAAGATGTACTGCTGAGCTGCAAAGATTATTACATGCTGTAGACCAGAGACTTTAAACCAGACTCATACTGTGAAGAGAGTGCACTGAAGAACTCATCATCGGAAGAAAGGACTCTTATCTTTTGACCTTAATCCTTATTATTTTCCTCCCTTCTGTGTTTTCTGTCTTGTGTGTTTGGGTAGGGGTGGGACAGTCAAAGGAGAGTCCAGTTTTAACTTGACATTAAGCAGCTGTGTTTACTGTATATTTCAGTCCTGTTTTAGTTATAAATAAACAGTAATTGTGTTTAAACTTGCAAACCTAGTGACTGAAATTATTGGGCGGCCAAGGGTCAAAGATTTCGGATATTTTTATACAAATTATTGGTTAATTCATTTATGTTGTGACTCCGGGGCACTTGGGGCTGGAATTGACCACGCGCTTGCCCAGGGTGACATAACAATGCAATATTCCAAATGTGGTGTCACTAATGCCCTGCGCAGCTGCAGTAAAATATTCCTACATTTATACTCTATTCTCCTTGCAATAAATGCCAACATTCCATTTGCCTTCCAAATCTTATATTAATAGCTAGCTTTCTCTTATACTCAACTTTGTCACTCTTTTTAAAAGTCATTCTTTCATGGTTCTTAAAATCAGTCCAATCCTCTGACCTACCATTAATTTTTGCAGTGTTTCTTTTAATTTGATACAATCCTTGAGTCTTTCATTTTAATTGGGAAGAGTCCTACCTTTAGATGATGAGTTCTAAGTATACTCTCTTCCTACCTTTTAACCTAGTTTCCCAGTTCACTTTAGCCAGTTCTGCCCTCATACACTTATAGTTACCTTTATTTAGGATTAAAATACTAGTCTTAGACCTACACTTCTCCCCTTCAAGCTGAATATGAAATTCTACCATGTTATGATCGCTGTCGCCAAGAGGCTCCTTTGCCATGAAGTTATTGATCAATTCTGTCTCAGTCTACAAGATCTAGGATAGCCTGCTCCCTGGTTGGATCGAGAACATACAACTCTATGAATTTGGCCAAAATACACTATGCAATTTATTGTTCAGGCTATCTTTGCTGATCTGATTTGCCTAATATACATGTAGATTAAAGTCACCCATGCTTATTGCAGGATCTTTCTTGCATGCCCCACTTATTTCTTCCTGTGTACTCTGTCCTACAGTGTATAGGGCCTACAGGGTCTATAAGCTACCCCCACAAAAGACCTCATAGCTTTCCTATTTCTTTTCTCTACCCATACTGATTCAAAATCTTGTTCTTTTTTGTTTTGGTAATATTTGTTGATGAATGATCAGTGTCCATGATATCAGAAGAATTCCCTGCTCTTTGAATGCTTCCCACAGATCTTTTGAAATACCTCAATAAGGCTTTGATTTAACATCTCATACAGATGACAGCAGCTCCAACAATCCAATGCTTCATCAATATTGCACTGACTGGAACAGTGGATTGCCACATTGTTCTTTTACTCTAGTATAATAGATCGGATTCAAGTCTAGCCAAGATTGAGCAAAGTTACCCGATTTCTTACTTTAAATACAAAACCTTTGGAGGCAGCAAAAATCTTGGGTATTTCTCTTAGGGCATGGGTAATACAATAAATGGAACAAGAAACATCTACCAATAAATGGAACAAGAGGTGAAAGGAAACTGCTGCAGAAATCATACAAAGCATGTGAATTGGTTTTAGGATTCCAACTATTTGAAAGCTAGAAACATTATGTGTGGGATTCTCCAATCACCAACGCCAAAATCGCGTTCAGCGAACGGCTGGAGAACCAACTTTTGCGCTGGAATCAGGGGCAGCATGTTTTTGTGATGCTCCGCCCCCTCAAAAACAGCATATTCAAGGAGTACAGCGCACGCCGTCGGGACGGCAGCAGGACGTCACCGGGGGCCCTCCCCCGATGGACCGAGACCCCGACGGTGTGGCGCGCGTTCCTCACAACTTTCGGGGATCTCATATGGCGGCTGTGGACTGTATCCAGCGGCGCCACAGTCGGGGGGGTGAGCCGTTCCGCTGGCAGGGGGGGCTTCAGCGGGGGCTGGGGGGACTGATGGGGATGGTCCGGGGGTGGCGAGGGGTCGGATAGTTTTTGGCAGGCCGGGTCCGCACGCGGCTGGCACCATGTTGCACGACCATGGACATTCTGCAACCGTATCTGCAGGTAAAGCTGGGGGCTTTAAGCTGCGTGGCTGCTAGCCCCCAACCGGGCGGAGGATCAGTGCCAGGGTGGCGCCAACCTTCTGGTCATAAGACCAGATGGATCCTGCGGACATAGCCGCAGAATCGGAGAATCCATCCCTATATGTAGGAGTTAAATTCTGGTTAATGTTAAGTGTGATGGTTTCAAAGTCCTTTGCCGATTTCAAGCTGCTGTGAATGCTGAAACATCAGTTTGAAGGTATATGCGTTTGATACAGTTAATTGAAAAACGATACTTCATAGACTAACAGAGTAAGAAAAGAGATCATTCAGTCCATCATTATGCCTGTGCTGGCTCTTTGAAAGTACTATTCAATTAGATTCGCTAGCCTGCTGTTTCTCCATAACCCTAATTAACATTGCTTCTATAGGATGTGGAAAGAGGGCTGAATAACCTCTGTCACGTGCACTCCTTGTGAACAAGGTGTCACTGGATATAACTACTGGACAGCTGCAGTGGGAGGTGCAATACATCAACATGCAGATAAAGACTTTAACAGAGATCAGAAGTGCAGGGTAGGTGGATTGGTCATGCTAAATTGCCCCTTAGTAGGAAAACAAATAATTGGATACTCTAAATTTATTTTTAAAAAGACTTTAATGGAGATCTATACCAGTAAATACATGGACAATGTTATGCAAATGGTCATTTTTAATTTTCCAGTGAAGCTGTATAATGCATGTCTCAATGTCTTGATTAGTTCAGAGTGGAAATCGTGGCCCAGATTCTTTGGATAGTAGCGAATAAACGATGGATGCCGTTTTTTACACCTACTCAGACTCTCTAGGCTGTATTCTTTGCTGGCAGGATTCTCCGTTTTGCCAGTAGCCTGGGGGTTTCCCGACAGCGTGGGGCTGCCCTACAATGGGAAACCTCATTGACCAGCCGGCGTAACAGAGCATCCCGCCAGCAGGGTGAAACAGAAATGTGGCGCCGCGGATAATCCAGCCGTCTGTGTGGGCTTTTACCCTGGAACTTATGGTCATTAGGGAGCCCCCCATAGAGGATATGGGTCCTGTGTGAAAGGACCTGCAACGGTTTGTCTCCTTAACCACTCATACTGAAGAATCCTTACTGCGGCAAGCGAGGTCCAATCATGTATAGATGCAAATTAAAGAGAGGGAGAAAAAGATGGATTTGAGAGAGGGAGAGGGATAGAAAGAGAAAGTTACAGAAAAAAAGTATATTTTTTAATTTCCAGCAATAATTGTAATCTGAAGGAATGAGTTTTCACAAGTCTAAATGTTAATTTTCAGTGCTGGAGTGCTGATTTGGCAATAGTTAAGATTCATCACACTATTAAAAATTAATTTTCGGATCCTAAGGGAGTTTGGGGACTTCTCGGGGTATAAGCTCAATGTAGGGAAAAGTGAGCTCTTTGTGGTGCATCCAGGGGACCAGGGAACGGGAATAGACGACCTGCCGTTGAAGAGGGTGGAAAGGAGCTTTCGGTACTTAGGGATCCAGGTGGCTGGGAGTTGGGGGGCCCTGCACAAACTCAATTTGATGCGGTTGGTGGAGCAGATGGAGGAGAATTTCAAAAGATGGGATGTGCTGCCACTCTAGCTAGCGGCCAGGGTGCAGTTGGTCAAAATGATGGTCCTCCCGAGGTTTCTCTTTGTGTTCCAGTGTCTTCCCATTATGATTCCCAAGGCCTTTTTCAAACGGGTAGGTAGGAGCATCATGGGTTTTGTGTGGGCAAATAAGACCCCGAGGGTAAAGAGGGTGTTTCTGGAGCGTAGTAGGGACAGGGAGGGCTGGCGCTGCCGAATCTGTGCGGCTCCTATTGGGCAGCCAACGTGGCGATGATCCATAAGTGGGTAATGGAGGGAGAGGGGGCAGCATGGAAGAGGTTGGAGATGGCGTCCTGTGTGGGCACGAGCCTGAGGGCGCTGGCGATGGCACCGCTGCCGCTCTCGCCGGCAAGGTACACCACGAGTCCGGTGGTGGCGGCGACGTTGAAGATCTGGGGGCAGTGGAGACGACACAGGGGCGAGGTGGGAGTCTCGGTTTGGTCCCCGATTCGGGAGAACCATCGGTTCGTCCCGGGAAGGATGGATGGGGGGGGGGTTTCGGAGCTGGCATCGGGCAGGGATTAGAAGAATGGGGGACCTGTTTATAGATGGGACGTTAGCGAGCCTAGGGGCACTGGAGGAGAAGTTTGGGTTACCCCCGGGACATGTTTTTAGGTATATGCAAGTGAGGGCGTTTGTGAGGTGGCAGGTGAGGGAGTTCCCTCTGCTCCCGGCACAGGGGACTCAGGACAAGGTGATTTCGGGTGTATGGGTTGGAGAAGGCAGGGTCTCGGCAATCTACCAGGAGCTGAAAGAAGAGGAGGAGGCCTCGGTCGAGGAGTTAAAGGGCAAGTGGGAGGAGGAGCTTGGGGATTAGATAGATGAGGGTCTGTGGGCTGATGCCCTGAGTAGCGTTAACTCTTCCTCCTCTTGCGCCAGGCTCAGCCTAATACAATTCAAGGTTACTCACAGAGCGCATATGATAGGGGCGAGGTTGAGTAAGTTCTTTGGGGTGGAGGACAGAAGTGGGAGGTGCTCGGGAAGCCCGGCGAATCACGTCCACATGTTCTGGTCGTGCCCGGCACTGGATGGGATTTGGAGGGATTTCGCGAGGACTCTGTCCAAGGTGGTGAAAGTCCAGGTCAAGCCGAGTTGGGGGTTGGCACTATTTGGGGTAACGGACGAGCCGGGAGTGCAGGAGGCGAAAGAGGCCGGTATCCTGGCCTTTGTGTCCCTGGTAGCCCGGCGGAGGATCTTGCTATTATGGAAGGACGCGAAGCCCCCCAGTGTGGAAGCCTGAATAAATGACATGGCAGGGTTCATTATGCTGGAGAGGATAAAGTTTGCCTTACGAGGGTCTGTGCAGGGGTTCTTCAGGCAGTGGCAACCGTTCCTAGACTATCTCGCGGAGCGTTAGGAGGAGGTCAGCAGCAGCAGCAACCCAAGGGTGGGGGGGGGGAGTCTCTTCCGGGGGGGGGGGGGGGGGGGGGGGGGAATTCGGGTGGGTGGGGAGGCTTCCCTACGGGTACCTTTGAATGTCATATGGGGAAACCCAATGTATAAGTTTTGTATAATTTTTGACTGTTGTGTTTGTGTTTCTTTCTTTTTGTTAGTGGGGGGGGGGGGTTGTTAAATATGTTGTTGGAAAATTTGAATAAACATATTAAAAAAAAATTGTTTTTAAATTTCAGCTGTATGGACAAGCCCTGATATTTTGTGGTATGTTTATTGGGTATCTATCACGCAGGCATCACAATTTCAGCCCATTCTATATGCTTCCATACATAGTCATTTGGCAAGAAACCTGTGTACCAAAACCCCAGAGGAGCTGGGCAAATCTGGGAGCAAATGTTTGAATTTCTGCCTTTAATTGTGCATGTACGGATGCCAAATGATTTACTCCTTAATGACTGTGAGCATTGATAGTTCATTTATTTGCAGTACAAAATTTGGCCCATTATCTTCCCACCCTCCTGTTGTTTAAACTTTAAAAATGATTTCTGTGTTTTACAATTTACTCAGAATTTATCTTCAACAACGTGCATCTTCCTTAAAATTCCACATTAGTCAGAACCTGTGCTTTTGTAAACTACACTGCCTCAAATCGAACACCTTTCCAATTGTTCCCTTGGTTCACCCACAATCCAAGGCATTAGAAAATGTAACTGCACATTAACTCTTTCACTAACAGTCTCTTCAAATCTGGTTTTGATTCCTACCTGGTTGTTGGTTTCATTCCGCAGGGCCCTGCCTTCCTGGCGGATCCGATGGGACATGTAACGCTGTCTTTCTGAATTGGTTGAAATCTGGTTATTGTTGGAAAACCAGTCTGGAACAGAGTACCTCTGGGCTGCTTTTAAACTTAGTGTTGCCATTTTGCCACTGTGTAATTAACTGGAAAAAAAACCTTCAGAATTATTAAAAGGATTGACCAAGGCTGAGCACTTTCTCCTTGCATGTTTTTTTTTTGAAAGACAATTTATTGAAGGTATATCCAAAGCATGTTGAGAATACAAAAATAGGAACAGTCCATAACACTAAACAACAACTAACAACACATAACATATTAACAATACATGTATTGTGCCCGCTATATATGCAAATATGATACCAACACCCTCAACAAAAAAAAGTGAACATTTTTTAAAAAATAAATAAATTTAGAGTACCCAATTCATTTTTTTCCCAATTAAGGGGCAATTTAGTGTGGCCAATCCACCTACCCTGCACATCTTTGGGTTGTGGGGGGCAAACTCCACACAGACAGTGACCCAGGGCCGGGATCGTACCTGGGACCGCGGTGTCGTGAGGCTGCAGTGCTAACCACTGCGCCACCGTGCTGCCCCAAACATTTCTATATCTTAGTAAAACGAAATAATGTACTCCCCCACCCCTTAACAGTCAACAAAATTGCTATTCCTCCCCCTCCCCCCAACAGTCTAGTAGTTCTTAAAAAAGTTGAGGAACATCTTCCACCTCATGGAGAACCCTTCATCCAAACCTCTAATGGCGAACTTGATTCTCTCCAAATGAAGAAACTCAGCAAGGTCCTGTACCCATGACCCAGTGCTTGGCGGTTCTGCTGCCGGTCAATTAAGGAAAATCCTCCTTTATTCCAGTAAGGAGGCGAATACCATGACATGGGCTCCCTTTCCCACCATGATACCAGGATCCTCAGATCCACCGAAGATTGCTACCCATGGAGAAGGCGTGACCACCACCCCCACCACCCGAGACAATACATCCGTAACACCCTTCCAAAACCCCACCGGTTTTGGACAGGACCAGAACGTGCGGACATGGTTCGCAGGGGATCCGGCACATCGTGCACATTGATCAGCCACTTCTGGGAAGAAACAGCTCAGTCCAGCTGATGTCATAAGTGCTCTATGCACAACCATAAGACTGAGCCTAGCACATGACGAGGATGCATTAACCCTATGCAAGTCTTCCGGTGGCGCCCTCGAGGAAGCAGGTTGCAGGTCGGATCGCTCCCGCCCGCGATGGGCAAACGGACCTGTTTCACAGGATTATTTCGGGACCTGACCACCTGAATCGGTGGAGGAGACAAAAGGAAGAGGTTTTCCCCCCGGGGTATGGACAGTTGGACCAGAAGTGGTCGAGTGGAGGGGCAAAGATCGAAGCGGGAGCAGCGGGGACCCCAGACCGGGCGGCGAAGCATGGCGGACGGCAGGGACCAGGGAACGGAGGCTCACTGGCCAAGGGAGCAACAGATGGAGTTTTTTTAGGAACTGCTTCACCGAACTGAAGAGGGACACGCTGGATCCAATGAGGGCGGTGATGGACCGAATGGTCGAGGCGCAGGCGGTCCAAGAGAAGGCGCTAAGGGAGGTCGATGTGAAGCTCTCCAACCAGGCGGACATGGGTAACGGAGCTGGAGCGCGAGGTGGAGGAGCTGAACTCCTGCCAGAGGAGGATGCAGGAGCAGCTTGAAGAGCTGGGGAATAGAGCCAGGAGGCAGAACCTGAGGATCGTTGGCCTCCCCGAGGGCTGTGAGGGATCGGATGCGGGTGCATACGTGATGGGTATGCTCGGGGTGCTGATGGGACCGGAGGCCTTCCCTCGACCCTTGGGAGTTGGATGGGGCGCAAGGAAGCCCAGGACGGGTGACCGACCGAGGGCCTTGGTGGCTTGGTGGTTCGCTTTCACCGGCTGGCTGACAGGGATCGTGCGCTGCGATGGGCCAAGGCGGAGGAGCAGCAGATGGGAGAACTGCGAGGTGCGCATCTACCAGGACTTGGGAACGGAGCTGGCCAAGAGGCGTGCAGGATTCATGAAGGTAAAGGCAGCCCTCTACAAAAAGCAGGTGAGGTTTGGAATGCTGTATCCTGCGAAGCTATGGGTTTCGTTTGAGGAACTCCATCACTACTTAGAGACACCAGAACAGGTTTGGGCCTTCATTAAAGAGAAGAAGCTGGACTTGAACTAACGGGCACTTAGTTTTTTCAGTGCTCTACAGTGTCTGTTAACCTAACTTGCTTTGACTAGGAATGGACTTTTATTAAAAGAAGAAGCTGGACTTGAACTAAAGGACTCTGGGCTCACAGAGCTTTTGTGTGGCGGCGGTCTGTTAAATTATCCTGTACTGTAATGTTTTATCTAAGATTGTTTTCAGCCTGGACAGAGAGCGGGGGCTGGAGGGCGCACTGCTTAGGGTGTTTTTGGGAGATTGCAACAAGGGGGGTGGGGAGAGGGGTCCTGCACTTGGTATCTTTTGGCGGGAGATCGGGGCCTCTGATGGGGGGATGGACTAGGGGCTGGGAAGTGCCTTATTAATATGTTTATTCTTTCCCACTGTTCGTTTTCAATATGTTAAGGCTTCTGTATATGGCCTTCGTTTTTCTCTGTAAATGTTACAAATCTGTTTTAAATAAAAAATTTCAACAAAAAAAACCCTACGCAATGCTTCCTCCCATAACCATGCCCGCACTGCACCTCCCAAATCCTCCTCCCATTTATGCTGCATCGTCACCATTGAGTCTTCCTCCCTACTGGCAACATTGGAGATCTTACCCTCCCCAATCTCATCAACTGAGAGGAGCCTGTCCAGTAGACCCAAGGGCAGTAACATTGGGAATGAACTCAACTCTTCACTCAAAAAAGCCCGTATCTGGAGATACCTAAATTCATTACCGCTGTGCATTGGATAGGCCTCTGTCAGCTCAGTTAGGTCTGAAAACTTCCCACCCAAGAACAGGTCCTCAAAGCAGTGGGTCCCCAAGCGGTCCCATTCCTTAAACCTGGCATCCAAGCTTTCTGGAATTATTCTGTGGTTACCACTAATTGGAGCCTTCTTGTACATGCCCTCCAAACCAAAATGTAACCGGCACTGGTTCCAAACCCTCAAAGTGGAAACCACCACTGGGTTTGATGAATACCTACCCGGCGAAAAAGGAAGGGGAGCTGAAACCAATGCCCTTAAGGAAGTCCCCCTACACGAGGCCTCCTCCACTCCACACCATACCGACCCCTGGTCCAACAGCCATCTTCGGATCACAACAATATTAGCATCCCAGTAGTAACATTGAAAATTGGGAAGGGCCAGGCCATCCCCTCGTCTACTCCTCTCCAGACAAACTATTTTAAGACGGGGAACCCTTCCCACCCACACAAAGCCTAGGATAAGCCTATTAATCTTTCTGAAAAAGGATTTGGGCAGAAAGATTGGGAGGTTCTGAAATGGGAAATCATCGATCACCATCTTAATAGTCTGAACTCTTCCGAACAAAGATACAGGCAAACTGTCCCACCTTTAGAACTCCTCTTTCATCCCCTCTACTAAGCATGTCAGATTGAGGTTGTGAAGCTGGGCTCAATCCGCACCATCCGAATCCCCAAATAGCAAAAACTCTTTCTAGCCAGGTGAAACAGGAGCCCACTCAAACACCCTTCCCGCCCTCCAGAGCCAATCAAGATCCTTCTCTCCTCTACGGCGTCCAGGAGGCTGTCTAGCTCAGTGTCCCTGAAACATGGCGCTGCTCTCCTTCCAGCCATCTTGTTGACTGGGACGGTGCGTGTGGGGAGATGGATCGTTTAAGTGCAGCTGCGGCATGTGAGCCTCATGTGTGCCAATCACGGACCCGGTGAATCTGGCACCGTTTTCCATGGAATTGATTGCAATCCACGTGGCAAAGGTGGAATCCCATTTGAAGTTATTGTGCCATTTTTTCTGTCGTAAAACGCCACGGTTCCCACGCCGGCGTCGGAGAATCCAGCCCTAAGTGTTGATGCTGGAACTGAATTGGGAGTGTTCCCCGGTCCCTTTGGGGGCCGCAGTGCCGGAGCCATTCAGGACATGCTAATGAGCCAGCACTCTGCCCACATGAACTGGTGCAATTCGTATTTTTTAAATTTAGAGTACCCAATTAATTTTTTCCAATTAAGGGGCAATTTAGCCTGGCCAATCCATCTACCCTGCACATCTTTGGGTTGTGGGGGTGAAACCCACGCAGACACGGGGAGAATGTGCAAACTCCACACGGGCAGTGACCCGGGGCCGGGATCGAACCTGGGTCGTGAGGCACCTCAGTACTACCCACTGCGCCACCCTGCTGCCCTAGTGCAATTCTAATTGATGCCAGCGTCTGATTCGCTTAGGCCAGATTTGGCGCTAAAGAGCATAACAAGCTGGAGCTGCATTTCAGCATTCCACGGCACACACTCATTCAACCATGCCAGGAAGATGCCACCTAGGAGAGCGGCCCAGAGGTTCGCAGATGCGCAGCTGGAGATGTTGCTGGATGCTGTGGAGGAGAAGCGGGCCACTCCCTTCCCCAGTGTGGGCAGGAAGCTACCCTTGCGGCGGTCAACCGAGCCTGGGCGGAGGTGGCAGAGGCATTGAGCGACGTAGGCCCCACCATGAGAACTGGCATGTAATGTAGGAAGAAGATGAATGACCTCGCTAGGGCAGCCCAGGTGAGTCACCACGGGTAGGCGGCGCTGCTTGAGGATGGGCAACCCCCCCCCCCGAGGCAACCCATCTAGGCCAGCCAGGGTGCGCCAACACCTGTTCCCATGGCATCACACCCTGCATGCCCCTCCTCCAGAACCTGCCCACCTCATCCTACCGCATCCCACAGGCCCCCGCCCAACCCCTTGCAGCCCCCCACCCACCCCACCCTGCCCACCACCCCGCCCGCAAGCACCCACCCCTCCCATATGCCGCATGCCCCCCACCAGAGTGCAATCAATACCCAGCCGCCAGCTACCCCCTCGCACCCCATCCTGCACCACAAGCTGACAACTGCACTGCCCACCATGGTCGGGTGCCCTGCACACACAGGCCACTAGCAGCGGACCCCCTGTGCAGCCCGTGTCAGAGTGTCTCACACTGTGTATTATCTGTCCTCCCCAGGAGAAGTTGGCCCACTACCGCTGGGAGCAGGAAAAGACTCGAAGGGGCTCTGGCAGACCTGTGGGTCCTGACTGCGAGTGAGCAGTTGGAGCTGGTCCTCTACCTGAAGGTTGCGAGGGATGGACTGGGTTGGGTGCAGAGGTTGTGGGTGTTGGAAGAAGGCACAGGGCAGGGCCCTCAGGACAGTCTGACGTCCCATCTAGGGTTGCCCTTGAAGGCAGCAGGGGGCAGTGTGGGGGAGCCATGTGATATAGACTACCCGGTTTGTGACCCATGACCGCTCACCACCCCCAACCCAATCCCCACCCCTGCCTTCCCCCAGAGGGTCTATGGGGCCATGAGGTGGAATGGCCAGCAAACAAGCAGTGATCACCCGGGCAGACAGTGGAATGTGATACCGAAGGCAGGAGCCAGACTTTGACGAACGATGCGGAGTGCAAGAGCTCATCACACAGTGGGTTGTCATCATTCTTCATCCCATCGGCTGGACACGCTGATACTGCCAACCCACGGCTGACATCCTGTAGTCTAGTGGGAAGCTCGGAGGGAGGTTGGGGTGCAGGGAGGGGAGACAGTGGGGTCAGGGAGGCTGGACTGCCGGTGGCCAGGCCTCCTAATTGACAAACCTGGAACTGAAGAGGTTCTCCTGTGTGCGACAGTCCTGGCGCACACGTTGCGTGGCCTCCTGTGCCTGCCCAGGCCCCATGCCCTGTCCATTCTGGCCATCTTCTGCATCCTCCTCGCCAGATGAAGCCTGGGTTCTTCCTCCTCCAGCATGTCCCCCTGCAGTGCAATGTTGTGCAGGACACAGCAGGCCAGAACGATGCGGGAGACCCTCCTATGGCTACGTTGAAGGGCTCCACCAGAGCGGTCCAGGCATCGGAACCGCATCTTCAGGATGCCAATGCACCGCTCAGTGACGCTCCTGGTTGCTGCAAGGGCGTGTTAATAATTAATAATCTTTATTGTCACAAGTAAGCTTACATTAACGCTGCAATGAAGTTACTGTGAAAAGCCCCTAGTCGCCACATCCCGGTGTTTTTCGGGACGTGTGGGAGGAAACTGGAGCACCTGGAGGAAATCCGCGCCGACACTAGGAGAACATGCAAACTCCGCACGGACAGTGACCCAAGCCGGGAATCGAACCTAGGACCCCGGCACTGTGAAGCAACAGTGCTAACCACTGTGTTATCATGCCACCCCTTGTAATGGTTCTCTGTGTTGGTCTGGGTCCTCTGGACAGATATCATTAGCCACAACTGCAGCAGATGACCCTTGTCACCCAAGAGTCAACCCTTAACCCAAGAGAGCATCCAAAAGGCATTGGGCCCTGTTGAGTGCGCCAGGATATATGTGTCGTGCACGCTGCCTGGGTATCGGGTGCAGTCGGTGGTCACACACCAGCTGCATATTCATGGAGTGGAAGCCCTTACGATTGATGACGGGCAACCCATGATAAGCTGGCGCCCATAGGGGAACATATGTCCCATCTATCGCCCCTGGATCTGGGGCATGCCAGTAATGGTGGCAAATCCTGCTGCCCAGACATCCTTGTGGGCTCGGTCCACATTGAAGTTTATACAGTCTGTTGCCTGGTAACATGGCATCCGTGTTGGCACAGATGTACCTGTGAACAGATGTCTGCGATATCTCAGACAGGTGCCCACTCGGCACCCGGAAGGACCCCGTTGCGAAAACCTTCAGGGCAACCGTCACCTTGCCGGCCACTGGGAGTGGGTGTCTTCCTCCATACCCCCGCAGTTCCATGTGCGCCATCATCTGGCACACGTGACGCACTGTCTGGTTAGCCGAAGTCTTCGGTGGCATGCTCGGTCCAGCAGGTCCTCGAAGGACAGGCAGCGACTGTATACATGTAGCCTGATTCGATGCCTCCTTCGCTCCTTCCCCCAGCCCATTGGACCGCCGCCTCTCTAGCCTCACTGGCTGGCCCCTGCTCCTCTGGGGCAGGCTCCTGTTGTGCAGGGTCCACCCCGAACAGCACCTGTGCCTGCAGCCTCAGTGCATCCGTAAGGGCTGCTGCAGCCAGGCAGAAGGCAACCATTCCTGTGCTCTGAAGTTCATTCTCTGCAGGAGGAAAAGGGCAGACATGTTAGCATGGTGCGTATTCCCGAATCCATCCATGTCCAGAAAGCTTGATGGTGGTCCTGGATTGAACTGCAGCACCAGCCTCCACATGTTCCCCCCCTCCCAGTCCCACCCCCACTCCTCAGTCGTTGTCCCCTGACACCTTGCCTTCCACACCCCACCCCAGGCCTCAGTGGTGACCGGCACGAGGGGGCCTCTAACCCCACCACCCGTCCCTGTCGGCAGGGGTACCGGTGGCCGTCGCAACCCATGTCAGCGATATGCTCTGCAGCCCTTGTCCTGCTCCCAGTGGGGTCTACTTTGGATGACCTCCTTGGGTGGACCGCCAGCAGGGTAGTGACGGGCTGTGGGGTGGGGGGTCACCGTGCCACCGACCACCCCCATGCTTGATGGCATGTGTATGGGCAGGGCCCACGGATGGGGCTGGGCAAGGGGCTTTGGGCACCTGTTGGGATGGTACCTGTAGTGTGCTGTTCTTTTAAAATCACAAACTTGAATTCCTTGCATTTAAAAAAAAATAAAATTTAGAATACCCAATTCTTTTTTTCCCCCAATTAAGGGACGATTTAGAGTGGCCAATCCACCTATCCTGCACAGCTTTGTGTTGTGGGGGTGAGACCCACACAGACAGTGACTCAGGGCCAAGATCGAACCTGGGTCCTCAGTGCCGTGAGGCAGCAGTGCTAACCACCGCGCCACCATGTTGCCCCTTGAATTTCTGCTCCATCATTTTCTTTCAAACCCTTTTCGAGTTCGGTGATGTCCTGCAATTTGACCCCTGACCAATGTTTTTTTTGAAAGAACGCAAGAAATAGGAGCAGGCTTACAACATATGGCTCCTCAAGTCTGCTCTGCCATTCAATATGATCATGATGTGGCGATGTTGGCGTTGGACTGGGGTGAGCACAGTAAGAGGTCTTACAACACCAGGTTAAATTGAAACAAACCTGTTGGACTTTAACCTGGTTCAATATGATTATGCGTGATCTTCTACCTTAACCCCACCACTTTCCTGCCACTCTCCATATGCCTCAATTCCCTGAGAGACCAACATTTTTATCCATCTTAGCCTCAAATAGACGGAATGATAGAGCATAACACAACCTTCTTGGGTAGACAATTCCAAAGAATCATAACCCATCTTAAGAAACTTCCCCCATCTTAGCCGAACTGCAAGGCGGGACCGCACTACTTATGGTGGAGAAGATGACCGAGGTGATGGTGGTGGAGCTGGAAAAACGTTTGGTGAGGCACATGGAGATCCTGAGGAAAGAGATGGTGGTCGTGGTGAGGCCATTGTTGGAGGAGGCAATCGGCCCGATCAGGGTGGAGGTGGCAAAGGCATTGGCCGAGGTGAGAGAGCAGAGCGAGAAGGTGAAGGAGGTGGAGGAGGCCGTGACACGACACAGCGACCAGGTCACCTCGATGGGGGACGAGCTGCGGAGGATGGTGGAGGTTAACAGAGGGCTCCGAGCAAAGCTGGAAGACTTGGAAAACCGCTCAAGGCGGCACAATTTGAGAATTGTGGGCTTGCCCGAAGGGACAGAGGGCCCAAGGCCAACGCAATACTTCGCTAAGAAGTTGGCGGAGCTGATGGGGGAGGGTGAGAACCCCACCCTGTACGAGCTAGACCGAGCTCATCGGTCATTAAGGCCGAAGCCCAAAGTGAACGAGCCGCCAAGGGCAGTAATTATCTGCTTCCATAAGTTTTGCTTGAAGGAGAAAGTATTAAGCTGGGCGAAGCAGAAGCGTGAGGTGCTGTGGGATGGTACTGCGGTTCGGATCTACCAGGACTGGGCGGTGGAGTTGGCAAAAAGACGAGCGGCGTTTGGGCGAGTGAAGGCGGCTTTGTACAAGGGGGTGCGATTTGGTGTGGTGTACCCGGCGAAGTTGAGAGTAACATATAAAGCCAAAGACTTTTATTTTGAGACAGCGGAGGCGGCTGAGGCGTTCGTGAGGGCAGAAGGCTTGGGGCAGACGTGAAGAGCGGAACTGGAAGAAAGACTGTGGACTGTGTTTGAGCAGCTGGAAAATGTACAAATGTTACAACTTTCTTTTTACTGATTTGTATTGAAATTTGAAATTTACTTCTCTTTGCATTGTTACAGAGTTCAAGTTAATGGCGTTCTGTGTTGCGACGGTTAAATGTTATGTTAGTGAATTGTAGGGGTTGGATTGGTGGGTTTGTTTTGGTGTTTCTCTCTCTGGGACTGGGCGGAAGGGGGCAAGAGGTATTGGCGGGGGGAGCCACCCGCGCTAGCTAACTAGAGTCAGTTAGTGAACGGGGGTGAGGTGAGAGGAGGACTGCGGACGTTGGAGCCTGGATAGCAGGCTTCAATGGGCCTACGAGGCGAGCAAGAGGGGGTGGAGCGAGGGATGTTGGGGGATGTTTTTGTAGGGGGGGGGTTCTTGGGAGGGGGGGAAGGGGTTCGATGTTAACAATGGACAGGGGCGGGTCAGGCTTATGGGGCAGGGCCCGGTGGTATGGTGATGGTGGATAAGAAAGGTGGGGGGGGGGGCGGTGAGAGACCCCCAGTAAGGATAATCACGTGGAACGTGAGAGGGCTAGGAGGTCCGGTCAAGAGATCAAGGGTGCTTGCACATCTTAAAAGTTTGAAAGCCGATGTAGCAATGCTGCAGGAGACTCACTTGAGGGTGAAGGACCAGGTGAGACTTAAAAAGGGCTGGGTTAGCCAAGTGTTTCACTCCGGATTTGATGGAAGGGCTCGAGGGGTAGCGGTGCTGGTCAGCAAAAGGATATGCTTCCAGATGGAGAAGGTGGTGGCAGATCAGGGGGGTAGATATGTGATTGTGACAGGGGCATTGGAGGGGAGATTAGTGGCGCTGTTAAGTGTATACGGTCCCAATTGGGACGATGTGGGATTCGCGAGGAAGGTGTTTGGGGCTATTCCCGACTTGGATACGCATGAGCTAATTGTGGGGGGAGGACTGGAACCTGGTGCAGGAGCCAAGGTTGGACAGATCACGGCCGCGCTCGCTGGTCCCATCGGGGGGGCGAAGGCGCTGGCTGGGCTAATGGTGGAAATGGGAGGGGTGGACCCTTGGAGGTTCCTGCACCCAAGGGAACGGGAGAATTCGTTTTTCTCAGCGGTCCATAAGGTATACTCGCGGATCAACGTTTTTGTGGTGGGGAAGGCTTTGCTGGCTGGAGTCAAGGGGTCGGAATACTCTGCAATTGCAGTGTCAGATCACGCTCCACATTGGGTGGATATGGTGCAAGAGAAGGGGGCAGCGCAGAGACCGGGGTGGAAACTGGATGTGGGGCTTTTGGGGAACCAAGTATTCTGTGAGAAAATTGAAAACGTAATTAAGGAATATGTAGGTTTCAATTGTACGGGTGAGGTGTTGAAGGCAGTCGTCTGGGAGGCTCTAAATGCGGTGGTGAGAGGTGAGGTAATTTTGTTTAAGGCTAGGGTGGATAAGGAGGAGAGGTTGGAGCGGCAGAGGGTAATAGATGAGATGTTGGAGGTAGATAGGAGGTATGCAGAGGATGGGGACCTGGCGAAGCTGGAAAAGAGGAAGGAACTACAGGCGAGCTTTGACCGACTGTACACCAGGAAGGCGGTGCGCCAACTGAGACGAGCAAGGGGTGCAGTTTATGAACATGGAGATAAGTATGTTAGCAGGTCAGCTCCGGAGGGAGGCAGCGGCAAGGGAAATTCTTCAGGTGAAGGATAGGGCAGGGAAGTTGGTGGTGGCCCCAGTGCTGATTAACAAGGTTTTTGAGGAGTTTTATGAGAGGTTGTACAAGTCAGAGCCACTCGGAGGAGACCGTGAGATGCAGGAATTTCTCGATGGGTTGGAGTACCCGAGGCTAGGGGAGGGGGACAGGGCTACATTAGAAGGAGCAATAGTGGAGCAGGAGTTAAAGGATGCGATTGGGAGGATGCAGTCGGGGAAGGTGGCAGGGCCGGATGGGTTTCCGGTGGAATATTATAAAAAATTTAAGGATAGGTTGGCACCCCTGATGGTGGGGATGTTTGAGGAGGCGATAGGGAAAGGGGTGTTGCCGCAAACCTTGGGGCAGGCATCGATTTCCCTGTTACTAAAAAAAGATAAGGATCCGACGGAGTGTGGGTCGTATCGGCCCATATCTCTTCTGAATGTGGACGTAAAAGTGTTGGCGAAGGTACTGGCGGGTAGGCTGGAGGAGTGCCTTCTGAAGGTAATAGGGGAGGATCAGACGGGGTTCGTGAAAGGGAGGCAGCTGTTTTCGAACATTAGGAGGGTTTTGAACGTTGTTATGGCACCGGCGGAAAGAAAGGAAACAGAGGTAGTTGTGGCATTGGACGCCGAGAAGGCGTTTGATCGGGTAGAATGGGGGTACCTGATGGCAGTGCTGGAGCGGTTTGGGATTGGACCAAGGTTTGTGAACTGGGTAAAGCTATTATATAAGGAACCAAAGGCGAGTGTCCGCACAAATAATATCAGTTTGAGATATTTCTCTCCACCGTGGGACGAGACAGGGATGTCCTATGTCCCCCCTGCTGTTTGCACTTGCGATTGAGCCGCTGGCCATCGCATTGAGAAGTTCGGGAGCATGGAAAGGAATAGTGCGGGGGGGATAGAGCATAGGGTGTCCTTATATGCCGACGACTTGCTGCTGTATGTGTCGGAGCTGAGTGCGTCGATAGGAGGAATATTGGAGCTACTGCGTGTATTTGGGTCTTTCTCGGTGTACAAGTTGAACCTGGACAAGAGTGAGTACTTTGTGGTGTCTCGGCCGGGGATGGGGGCAGGGGTGGGGGGGCTGCCATTCCGTAGAGCAGGGACTCATTTTAGGTATCTGGGGGTGCAGGTTGCCTGGGAGTGGGGGAGGCTTCGCAGGTACAACATCACTAGTTTGGTGGGGAGAGTGAAAGCCGATCTGGCAAGGTGGGACGGCCTTCCTCTGTCACTGGCAGGTCGGGTACAGGCGGTTAAAATGAATGTGTTGCCGCGATTCCTGTTTATTTTTCAATGCCTACCGATTTTCCTGCCAAAGTCTTTTTTCAGGGAGATTGAGGGAAGGATTACCTCATTCATATGGGGAGGGAAGGTGGCCAGAGTGAGAAAGGTGCTGCTACAGAGGGGAAGGCAGGCAGGGGGTTTGGGTCTCCCGAACCTGTTGTACTACTACTGGGCGGCGAATGTGGAGAAAATGCGGAGCTGCGTCAGAGGGGTGGATTCTCAGTGGGTCAGAATGGAGGAGAGTTTGTGCAGGGGGTCGGGACTGAAGGCACTTGCAACAGCGCCGCTCCCGATAGCTCCGGGGAAATATTCAGGGAGTCCAGTAATAATAGCTTCATTGAAAATCTGGAGGCAGTTTCGCCAACACTTCGGGTTGGGTTTAGGGTCAAGGGAAATGCCGATTCGGGGGAACCACAGATTTGAGCCAGGGAGGTGGGATGGAAGTTTTCGGAAATGGGAAGAGAAGGGGATTAAGACGCTAAAAGATTTGTTTCTTCGGGGTCAGTTTGCAGGATTGAGGGAGCTGGAAGCGAAGTATGGGCTAGAGCAGGGAGAAGTGTTTAGGTACATGCAGGTTCCGGATTTTGCCAGGAAGGAGATACAGAGCTTCCCAGAGGAACCGGCCTCCACATTGCTGGAGGAGGTGTTGACGACAAGGGGACTGGAGAAGGGGGCAGTGTCAGCGGTGTACGGAGCTATTCTGGAAGAGGATAAGGCACCACTGGAAGGGATCATAGCAAAGTGGGAGGAAGAGCTGGGAGAGGTTATAGAGGAGGGGGTCGGGTGTGAGGTGCTCCGGAGAGTGAATGCCTCCACCTCATGTGCGAGGTTGGGGCTGATACAGCTGAAGGTGGTATATAGAGCGCACCTCACGAGGCGAGGATGAGCCGATTTTTTGAAGGAGTAGAGGATGTGTGTGAGCGTTGCGGGGGGGGTCCCGCGAATCACGTTCATATGTTTTTGTCCTGTCCAAAGCTAGGGGAGTACTGGAAGGAGGTGTTTAGGGTAATTTCCAAGGTGGTGTGTGTGAAACTGGACCCGGGTCCCCAGGAGGCCATATTCGGGGTGTCGGACCAGCCAGGGTTCGAAACGGGAACGGAGGCAGATATCATAGCCTTCGCCTCGTTGATCGCCCGAAGGCGAATCCTGCTGGGATGGAGAGCAGCCTCTCCACCCAGTGCCCTGGCGTGGCGGGGGGACCTGTTGGAATACTTGACCCTTGAGAAGGTTAAGTTCGAACTGAGGGGAAGCTCGGAGGGGTTCTACAAGTCATGGGCACTATTTATTATGCACTTTCAAGAACTGGATAACATCGAACATTAGTTGGGGGGGAGGGGGGCTGTGTAGATTAAGGGTGACTATGGGTAATCCTTGATTCCTTTTTGTCATTTGTCTATGTAAACATGTAGGCTGAGGTTTGGGGGTTGGTGGGCGGATGGGATTGTTGTTATTATGGGGATTGACATATCTTGCTGATTAATGTTTATTGTTGATGGGTGTAAATGTGGGAGAAAATGTGAAAAAGGAGGAGAATAAAAAAAAAGAAACTTCTCCCACCTTGGTCCTAAATGATTGAACCCTTTTCCGGAGACTCTCATCCCTGCTCCAGATTTCCCAGCCGGGGGAGGGGAGGAGGTGGGGGGACGGGACTCAGGTTTATCCTGTCAAGTCTTTTAAAAATCTTGTATGTTTTAATGAAATGACCACCCATTCTTCTACACTCCAGAGATTATAGGTCCAATTTACTCAGCCTCGCATCACAGGACAACCTTCTCAACCCAGGAACCAATCTATTCAAAACATTCACTGTACTGCCTCCAATATAAGTATATCTGTCCTTAAACATGTAGAACAAACCTCTGCACAGTTTGATAAATGTGGTCTCACCAAAGCCCTATACAATTGTTGCAAGACTTTGTTGTTTTTGTATTGCAGTCCCCTTGAAATGTAGGTCAGTGAGCAGGGGTGTGATGGTGTGAGCTAAGACATGGGCTGCAGAGTTTTGGATTACCTCAAGTTAACAGAGGGTAGAATGTGGGAGGTCAACCAGGAGTGCATTGGAATAGTTAAGTCCAGAGGCAACAAAGGCAAGCATGAGAGAATCAGCTGTAGATGAAAATGTCCCGTTTATTCCTGTTCTCTGCTTTTTGCCCATTAAAAAATCCTTCACCATGCCAACATATTATCCCCAACTCCGTGAGCCATTATCTTGCATGTTAACCTTTTGTGATCTTATCGCAAGCCTCTTCAAAATCCAAGTAAATTACACATACTGACTTCCCCTTCAGCCACCCTACTAGTAACATCCTCAAAAATCTCCAATGACTCCAAAAACCCCGGATCACTGTCCGTGTGAGGTTTGCGCATTCTCCCCGTGTCTGTGTGGGTCTCACCCCACAATCCAAAGATGTGCAGGGTAGGCGGATTGGCCATGCTAAATTGCTCCTTAATTGGAAAAAAAATAATTGGGTACTTTAAATTTGGGGCCGCACAGTGGTTAGCACTGCTGCCTCGCAACACAAAGGACACGGGTTCGATCCCGTCCCGGGTCACATCCATGCGGAGTTTGCACATTTTCTGCATGGGACTCACCCCCACAACCCAAAAATGTACAGGACAGGTGGATTGGACACACTAAGTTGCCTCTTAATTGGAAAGAAATGGGTGTTCTAAATTTATAAAATGGGGCGGCATGGTGGCACAGTGGTTAGCACTACTGCTTCACGTCGTTGAGGTCCCGGATTCGATCCCGGCCTCGGGTCACTGTCCATGTGGAGTTTGCACATTCTTCTCGTGTTTGCATGGTCTCACCCTCACAACCCAAAGATGTGCAGGCTAGGTGGATTGACCACTCTAAATTGCCCCTTAATTAGAAAACAAATAATTGGGTGCTCTAAATTTTGTGGGTAGGCAGTGGCCTAGTGGTATTGTCACTGGACCAGTAATCCAGAGACCCAGGGTAATGCTCTAGGGACCCGGGTTCAAACCCTACCATGACAGATGGTGAGATTTGAATTCAATAGAAATTTGGAATTAAAAGTCGAAAGACCACCATGAAACCGTTGTTGAATTTGGGAAGTTGGTTAGCTTAGTTGGTTGAATGGCAGGTTTGTGATTCAGAGCAAGGTCAACAGCATTGGTTCAGTTCCCATACTGGCTGAAGTTAGCATGAAGGTCCTGCCCTCTCTACGTTGTCCCTCCCCTGAGGTGTGATGACTCTAAGGTTTAATCACCACCAGTCAGCTCTCTCTTTCTCAAAGGGGAAAGCAGCTTATGGCCCTCTGGGATTATTGTGACTTTCATTCGCCATCCCAATGTCTCTTTAAAAGCACAGTAGCTAGCACTGTTAATTTCACAGCGCCAGGGACCCGGGTTCAAGTCCGACCTCAGGTGACTGTGTGGAGTTTGCACTTTCTCCCCGTGTCTGCGTGGGTTTCCTCCGGGTGCTCCGGTTTCCTCCCACAGTCCAAAAATGTGCAGGTTAGGTGGATTGGCCATGATAAATTGCCCTTAGTGTCCAAAAGGTTAGGTGGGATTACTGGGTTACGGGGATAGGGTGGGGTTTGACCCTAGCTAAGGTGCTCTTTCAGATGGTCGATGCAGACTCGATGGGCTGAAAGGCCTCTTTCTGCAGTGTAGGGATTCTATAACATCTATGAAATTTGTCAAACATAATGTCACTTTTATAATACCAGGTCACTGTGCATTAAGACTTCCTTCATAAAAAGTTCCAGCATTTTCATGATGATTGATGTCAGGCTAACTTGCCTGTAGTTCCCTGCTTTAGCTCTCACTCCTTTCTTGCATAAAGGTGTTACAATTGCTAGCTTCCAATCCGGTGGGAATCTAGGGAATTTTGAAAAATCACACCCAGTGTATCCACTAACCCTGCAACAACCACTTTTAGATCCCTGCGAAGAATGCCATCAGGTCCTACAGAGTTTATCGGCTTTTAGACTCTTAAGTTTCCCTAATAGTTTTTCTCTTCTGATATTACTTATTTAAGCTCTTCACTCTTGTTAGTCCTGGATTACCCTCTATTTCTGGTACGCAATTTGTGTCTTCCACAACAAAAACAGACAGATTTTTTTCCCATGTCCCTGGCATTTCCTCATTCCTCATAATAATTCCTGTCTCCTTCTGTGTCCAAGAGACCAATGTTTACTTTAGTTACTCTTCTTTTTTGTACTTGTAAAGCTCTTGAGTGAGGTTTTGATATTTCTGATTGGATTTACTATCATTCTATTTTCACTTCTTATTAATCTTTTGGTTGCCTTTTGCTGGTTTTAAACTTTAAAGAATAATTTTCTCCCACGTTTCCATCAGATCTGTTTCTACCCGCACTATCTCACGCCACAGAGGTTCCAGGTTCGATCCCTGCTCTGGGTCACTGTCCGTGTGAAGTTTGCACATTCTCCCCGTGTTTGCGTGGGTTTCGCCCCCACAACCCAAAGATGTGCAGGGTAGATGGATTGGCCACACTAAATTGCACCTTATTTGGAAAAAATGAATTGGGTACTCTAAATTTTTTTTTAAAAAAGATTTGTTTCTACCCATTTTCCAATCATCCAAGTTTCCGAGTCCTAATGAAACCAGCAGCCCTCCCAGTGCATTTGCCAAATGGGTTCTTCTCTATGTGTGATCTTCGGTTCAAATATTAACACGCAACCCCCCCCCCCCCCAATCCAAAAGATGTGCAGGATATGTGGATTTGCCACACTAAATTGCCCCTTAAATGGAAAAAAAAAGAATTGGGTATTTTAATTTACAAAAAACATGCAAGCTCGCTGAATGAAGCTCCCCGTTACAGGGCATGAATTGGTTTTCACCTCATGACAATCCAAGTACACTTTGCCAGCACAAGCCATTAGAAACAATCAAGGGCAGGGATCTTTTGTTGATTTTCCTCTGCCTTACCCTGGTGACCCCCCTGTTTGCTGCCTGGGTTGGGACCGGGTCATTCAAAGACTGTAATTAAGTTCGGCTGCCTTGCCACTTGAGAAAGGTGGACATTCCCCAAAGTTTTACCATTTATTTGAAGGTAACAATATCACCTGGAGATTCGACTCGACGCAGCGATAATAAACGTTTCTATTACTTAAAACTATACGCTAGGAAAATGCACATTTGGGTACATTCATGGCCCAGGTGCTTACCCACACTTTGTCCGGGCTTCGGAGGGCTGTTGATCAGAGGGGGTGGGGGTCCGGCTCAAATTAAACACCTTCCGGCTCGGTTCCTCGGCCCTTCCAGCCGCTTCTTCCCAACACCAGCCGCCGTTGCTTGGAGACCGGACCCTTCGCACCAATCAGAAAAGCGGTGCTTCGATAAACACAACCATGACAACTGGAAGTGCAACAATAAATAAGACGCCACCCGGTTCAAAGCCGGCGCTGCATCAATCATTCAAACTCTCTCTTTGCTATTGCCGCTTAGGCTGAGAGAAAGGCAGCCTTTGAAAATTTAGCCGAGCCTCAGCAAGGTCGTTGGACCCAAGTCCTGACTGACTGTCAAGGCAACAATTACTGAAACCTGAAGCGACCTGAATTCAGCCGAAAGCTTTAAATTCAGCACCATCTGCATTGACGAACCCGGGGCAGATGTTTGAGGCGAATAAAACAGTCCATGCAAGGTATGGCTCACAAAATATTAGGGTGACAATAAAATTAAATGTTGGAAACACTTAGCTGGTTCGGCAAAAGTCCCCTTTCGGATGCACGGAGGAATCTGCTCAGAGGCCTGAGCCTAATAAGTGTGATGCCCTGCTATTAGAAGTCACATTAATACAACATCTCTGTAACGAAAACTGGGATTGGGCATTTATCTCCATATTCCTGGTTTACTATTTGGTAAGCATGAACACGTCTGGTCCGATAAGGTGAACACACAAATACGAGATTATAGACTACCAGGAATCATAGAATCCCTACAGAGCAGAAGGAGGCCATTCGACCCATCAGTCTGTACCGACCTTCGGAAAGAGCAACCTATCTGGGCCCACGCCCCCACACAATCCCCGTAACCTCACCTAACCTTTGGACACTAAGGGGAAATTTGGCATGGACAATCTATCGAACCTGCACATCTTTGGACTGCAGGAGGAAAACGGTGCTCCTGGACGAAACCCACACAGTCATGGGGAGAATATACAAACTCCACACAGACCCTAGATCAGAATCGAACCTGAGTCCCTGGCAGCATATTGAGGCAGCAATAATAGACTCTAATAGACCTTCTGGCTGTGACTGCAGCTATCCAGCTCTGAAAATGAAACTAAAACACACCCTGCAGCAAACAGCCTAAAACGAAAGTAAAAAGCTGACAGACAGCCCAGCTCCACCCACTCTCTGACATCACTGCAGTAATAAACACCCATTTCTTAAAGGTACTCTCACTACAGATATTTATATGCACACCCATTTATAAACACTCATTTCTTAAAGGTACTCTCACATGACACCTCCCCCCAAGAAACCCCCCCCCCCATCAACTTCAAGATGGTTTCATTTTTCACCTTTTGACTATCCTTTAAGAAATGCACACAGTAAATATACTTTTTTGTTTCAAAAAACAACACACGCAAACAGGTATAATAATATAGTCCAGTTTGTTCTTCTTCCTCCAACTGAAATCCTTCCTGATTGACAGTCTCTTGGAACACGAAGGTCTCTGCACGATCCGTCCATTTCTCTGAACCTCGGCATTTCTCTTTAAAGTCAGATACTTTAGTTCAATCTGATCACAGAGTCCCTTGTAATTCTCCAACACAGTATTGGAGCATTGGTTATCACAGCTTTCAGGCCTTCAAATGCCTGTTGAAAGTCCGCTGTCCACTGAAATTTTCGACGTTTCTTCAGCAAGTCCATCAGTGGAGCAATCACGCTCCAAAACTTTTGCACAAATGTTCGATCAAATCCACTCATGCCAAGAAATCGTATTATTTCCTTTTGTCTTGAGGGTATTGCAAACTCCTCAATAACTGTTGGTTTCACATCCCGTGTGACCATTCGACCCTGTCCAATTGTATGGCCAAGGAATGTGACTTGGGCTTTTCCAAATTCACTTTTGGCTAGGTTTATCACCAAACCCGCCTCCTGAAGTCGATCGAATAACTCCATCAGATGTTTTAAATGTTCTTTCCATGTCTGGCTGAAAATGACCAGATTGTCGATGTATACCGCACAATTGGATAATCCTAAAACAACTTTGTTAGTTAATCGTTGAAATGTGGCTGGGGCGTTTTTCATGCCAAATGGCATAACTTTGAATTGGTATATACTATCTGGAGTCACAAAAGCTGAAATCTCCTTCGCCCTTTCGGATAAAGGTACCTGCCAGTAACCTTTAAGTAAATCCAGTTTAGAAATAAAAGCTGATTGCCCCACTTTCTCAGTGCAATCCTCCAAACGTGGGATAGGATAAGAGTCCGTTCTTGTAACTGCATTAACCTTTCTATAGTCCACATACAACCGTTGGGTACCGTCTGGTTTTGGTACCATCACTATGGTGAGCTCCATTGGCTGCAACCCACTTCAATTATGCCATTTTAAAGCAAACTTTCAATCTCTTTGTTAACCTGTGCCAATTTTAAAGGGTTAAGTCTATATGGATGTTGTTTGATTGGAACGGCCTTTCCCACACCTACATCATGTATAGCCATTTTAGTACTTCCCAATTTATCTCCACAAACCTGCCCCTGTAATATCAATAACTTTCAGGTCAGTTCGTTTTTCCTCTGGAAGGTAACTCAACAATTAATCCCAATTTTTAAGGACATCCTCATTTTCCAATTTAATTTGAGGTATGTCAAATTCACAGTCATCTGGATTTGGTTTGTCACTTTGAGTTAGAATTATTAAAACCTCCTTTTTCTCTCCTTCCCTTTCAAAGTACCTTTTAAGCATATTCACATGACACACTCGGCGAGTCTTCCTTCTATCTGGTGTTTTTACCACATAATTCACATTTAATTTCTTCTCAATCTGATAAGGTCCACAAAACCTTTATTTTAAAGGCTCACCTACCACTGGTAACAATACTAAAACTTTATCTCCACTGTCAAAACTACGAACTTTGGATTTCTTGTCCGCTTCCCGTTTCATCACATTTTGTGCTACTTTTAAATGTTGTCTAGCCAATTCACCTGCTCTATTTAATCGTTCCCTAAAATTTGACACGTAATCCAATAATGTAATTCCCGATTTCTCACTCACCAATTTTTCCTTAATCAATTTAAGTGGTCCTCTTACCTCATGACCAAAAATTAGTTCAAAAGGACTAAATTTGGTTGACTCATTAGGAGCATCCCTAATTGCAAACAGTATAAATGGAATTCCTTTATCCCAATCCTCTGAATAATCGTGACAATAAGCCCTCAACATTGTCTCTAATGTCTGATGCCACCTTTCTAATGCTCCCTGCGATTCTGGATGGTATGCAGTTGATTTAAATTGATTTATTCATAAGCTATCCATAACTTCTTTGAATAACCTTGAGGTAAAATTTAGTCCTTGATCCGATATTATTTCTGTGGGTAGTCCATATCTAGTAAAGAATTTAAGTAACTCCTCCACAATCTTTTTAGCTGTAATATTACATACTGGAATGGCCTCTGGAAACCTAGTAGACACATCCATTATTGTCAAAATATATTGATTCCCACTTTTTGTTTTAGGAAGCGGTCCCTAGCAATCAATTAGGACCCTTGTAAAAGGTTCCTCAAATGCTGGACTTGGTATTAAGGGTGATGATTTTATCACTGCTTGAGGTTTCCCTATCACTTGACATGTGTGATATGATTGACAAAATTTAACTACATCTTTACGTAGTCCAGGCCAATAAAATTGTTTTTGTATTTTAGCTTGCCTTTTCCTTATTCCCAAATGACCTCGCACTGGTACCTCATGTGCAACTTGCAACACCTCCTTTCTATACCCTACCAGCAATACTACTTGATGAACTTCTGCCCACTTTTCATCTACCTGCATATGTAAATGTCTCCATTTTCTCATCAAGACATTACTTTTACGGTAATAACACTCTGGTATACACTCAGATTCCTCTTACATGTATGCTTTCTGATACATCCGTTTTATTTCTACATCTTTCTGTTGTAATTCCGCCAATTCTCCTGAACTAAAAATATCCGCCTCATCCTCCACCTGTTCTTGTTCTTTTTCAACCATCTGATCAAAAGTCATTTCTGATAATTGCACTTCAACTTCATCTTCACTCTCTGATTTCTCCTCTTGTCTTAACATGTGACTTTGTGACCTTGTTACTACACAATCCGGAAAAATCCCAGGATATTCGTCCTTCAACACTTCAGTTGTCTGATTCTCCACTGGCTTATCAACCACAGTAGGCATCACTCTCATCTGCGATCCAGCTATATCATTACCCAAGATCAACTGTAAAACTGGACAAAATAGTTTCCCTACCGCTTCACCACTCTTCACTGGACTTTCCAACCTTACCTTCTCTAATGGAACACTACTCCTCTCTTCCTGAAATCCATATATTACTACCTTTTCTGGCAACATTCTTCCCAAACTACATAACTCCTCATCTCTTACCATTAAAGATTGACTACCCCTCATATCTCTTAAAATTGTGACTTCTTTACCTTCCCCTCCTGATACACATGAGTAAACTTTATCCACACAAGTAAATTCTTTAAAGAGATCTGGCACCTTCTTATTAATCACCTCTTGATCAGGCTGTACAATCTTTTGCCCCTCCTTCGCTTCACTTGGGCTTTCCTTTACCACTTTAACAAATCCCACTGTCTTATCCTGTTTTACCACATCAGCCTTCCCAGTGCTTTTCTTCAACCACCAACACTGTGACTTTACATGGCCTAGTTTATTACAGTGAAAACATTTGAAACTTTTCATGTCTCTTCCACCCTCCTGGATTTATTTTTTAATCTGAGGTACACTCTCATTATCTCCCATCAGATCACCTTTACCTTTACCACTTGAGTATTTCTCATGTCCCCAGTTTCTATCCCTCACATGCTGAAACTGATGTCGGAAACCAAGCTTTGATTTATGAATTAATTCATAATCATCTGCCATTTCTGCTGCTAACCTCACAGTTTTAACCCTCTGTTCTTCCACATAAGTTCTCACTACATCAGGAATTGAATTTTTAACCTCCTCCAAAAGTATAATTTCCCTGAGAGCTTCATAGGTTTGGTCTATTTTCAAAGCCCTTATCCACCTATCAAAATTACTCTGTTTGAGCCTTTCAATCTCCATGTATGTTTGAACAAATTCTTCCCTTAAATTTCTAAACCTTTGTCTGTAAGCTTCAGGCACTAGTTCATATGCACCTAAGATGGATTTTTTTCACCTCCTCATACGTCCCAGATACCCCCTCCGGTAGTGATGCAAACACTTCACTAGCCCTACCTACCAGCTTTGTTTGAATCAGTAATACCCACATATCCAGTGGCCATTTCATTTGTTTAGCTACCTTCTCAAATGAAATGAAAAAGGCTTCTACCTCCTTCTCATCAAACCTTGGCAATGCTTGGACATATTTAAATAGATCCCCACCAAGCCTTCGACTATGACGCTCTTTCTCACTATCCTCATCACTATCCTCCAACTGTACGTTTGCCAATTTTAACTGACTGTTTCATAGCCATTTTCTGAAGTTCAAACTCTCTCTCTTTTTCCCTTTCCTCTCTATCTCTTTCCTTTTGTTCTGCGAAGGCTCTTCTTTCTATGTTTCTTTCTTCTCTCGCCTTTTCTTTTTCCGTGATCTTTATCTCCCTTTCTGTTTCTTTTACTCTCATTGCATATTCAAGCTGCTTTAATACTTTTTCATGTTCAAGTTGCTTAATCTGCAACTGGATCTTTGCCATTTCTAATGAGTCAGACTGTATCTCAGGCAACTTTAAATGCTTAGCCACTGCCATAATTACCTCATCTTTTCGCATTTTGTCAGGTAATGTTAACTGCAATGTTTTTGCCAAATCTAACAGTCTGCTTTTAGTCTCTGTCCGTAAGGTACTGCGTGTGACTGTCTCCATCCCCAAATACTTCCGAGCCTCTGAAAGAGCCATTGTCCACAACACACTCCCCGCTTAAACTGAAATACCATACCTGAAAAGCAACCACAATATGCTCACCCCTCACTGTCTTTAAATTCACTAAGCCAATCCAATAGATAGACTTTTATCCCCCTCGAGCCCCCAATTTGTTATGAGCCAGGGTTTAGAGAACCCCAAAGTGTATCATGGAGTTCACCTGACCTACAACTTTTAATAGATTGTGGAATGGGGAGCACACGGCCCACTCTACAGGAATGGTGCAGCAGAAAAGTATTTTTTAAAGCAAAACAATGTTTATTCTATGAACTCAAGTTAACCTTTTTACTTTCTGACATCACTGCAGTAGTAAACACCCATTTCTTAAAGGTACTCTCACTACAGATATTTATATACACACCCATTTATAAACACACATTTCTTAAAGATACTCTCACATGACAATATAGTTACAAATAGCTAACAAACACTTACTGTTAAACTAAGACTCTTCATTGGACCCACCATATTGCATACAACGACTTACATCATAAAGCAGTGTTTCAACATTCGGAAGTTATCACATTTACAATTAAAACTCATAAATTTATTAGTTGGCATGTTGTGTATGTCACAGTACATAGAACATAGAACATAGAACAGTGGCCTGGACCCGCTTCCCTTCCTGCTCCCAATAAGTGTTTAATTTTGACAATGTGGGCAAGGTCTTCCAGCTGTTCATGCCAGTGGGATCCCCCAGTCTCATCGAAGGCACACCTCCCATGGGTTTCCTGGCGGCATGGGGTGGATTCAATGGGAAATCCTATTGATGGCAGTGGGATATTCTAATGGTGGACCACCTCCTGCCGCCAAGAAACATGCTATGGGGAGGCCAATGAATCTCACCCTATGGGCGGGATTTACCAATTGTTCATGCCAGCAGGAGATTTTGGCCCCACGCCGGAGCATGGGTTTCCCGGCGACAAAGGGTGCTATCAACGGGAATACCCATTGACAATGGCAGGACCGGTAGATCTGGCTGGCGGGTCGCCTCCCACGCTGAAACACGTGGCAGGGTGGTCAGTAAATCCCACCCTATATTTTAGTGTTAACACTTAAGATAATTAACTTGATCACTTGAAACATCACAGGTGAAACTATTCTTGACTCAAACATGCCCAGGATGGGCATTATACCCACTTCTAAAAATGCCATTATCCCACTATCTTGAACATTAGTAGGCACCCAAAAAGAATAATCTGACATGCTTTATTCGAACTGGCTAAAGTGGAATGTGAATGGGACATGTGAATCTATCTTTCTTCAGCCACAAAAAACAACTCCAGTTAACATTGGCTGCTGACATACTTCCTATGAACATTTGGATAAGGAGGTCAATGAATGAGAATGAGAATTTTGGATTTCTTTTTCCATGTTATATATTTTTCATGGTACTGTTAATTCTACCAAGAATGGACTTCCGGGTGCGGCGATGACCAGCTAAGTCGCACGTTTCGGCAGCTCCCGGTGGAACGGACTTTTGGGCTCTTGATAGGAGCCCCATCGGCAATTTTAACGGCAAATAACACTGTGCGGTAATCCAGAAGGGAATCCCCCCCGGACACGGATGGAAAAAAGAGAGGAAAGTAGCCGGATTGCGGTGGATCCTCAAGAGCAGCGGCCAGGAAGGCAGGCACAAAGCAAGATGGCATCGGAAGGAGGCAGTTTAATATGGGGCCCTGACCAACAAGAGTTCCTGCGGCGTTGCGTAGATGAACTCAAAAAGGAGATGAAGAAGGAGCTGTTGGCCCCGATATTACAAGCGATTGAGGGGCTAAAGGAGGAGCAAAAGACCCAGGAACAGGAGCTTCGGGTCGTGAAGGCAAAGGCTGCTGAAAATGAGGATGACATACAGGGCCTGGTGGTGAAAACGGAGATGCACGAGGCACAACACAAAAGATGTGTGGACAGGCTGGAGGTGCTGGAGAACAATGCGAGGAGGAAGAACTTAAGGATTCTTGGTCTTCCCGAAGGTGCAGAACGGGCGGACGTCGGGGCATATGTGAGCACGATGCTGCATTCGTTGATGGGATCGGAGGCCCCGACGGGTCCGCTGGAGGTGGAGGGTGCCTATCGGGTTATGGCGCGAAGACCGAGGGCTGGAGAAATTCCTCGAGCAATAGTTGTGAGATTTCTCCGATACAAGGACAGAGAGATGGTCCTCAGATGGGCCAAGAAAACTCGGAACAGTAGGTGGGAGAATGCGGTGATCCACGTGTATCAAGATTGGAGTGCGGAGGTGGCGAGAAGGAGGGCAAGCTTTAATCGGGCCAAGGCGGTGTTGCATAAAAGGAAGGTCAAATTCGGAATGTTGCAACCGGCAAGACTGTGGGTCACACATCTAGGGAAACACCACTATTTCGAAACGGCAGACGAGGCGTGGACATTTATTGTCGAGGAGAAGCTGGAGTGAGCGGGCCAGAAAAAGAACGTTTGGGACAAAAGTGGGGGGGGTGAATTTGTGGGATGAAGGGGGGAAAAGGGGGAAGAGAGGACTTCCCAGATTGTTAAACCTGCGACCCTGTAACTTCTCTCTCTTCCCCATGTCGTGGGGGAGGGGGTGAGGGAGGATGAGGAGCTGTGGGCGCTGGCCATTGGGGGCGGGGCCAAACAGGGAAGCGCGGGCTTTGTTCCCGCGCTATGGTAATCATGGCGGGAACAGGGAAGCAGGAAGGAGGGGGTCTCGCACAGTGTGAGCCGAGGTCACGGGGGGAAGCCGAGGTCGGCCAGAGTTTGCTGACTTCTGGGAGCAACATGGGGGGTGCAATTACGCTAGCTTGGGATTTAGCGGGGGGGTGGGGTTAACTGGGTTGCTGCTGCTGGGGAGAAGGGGGAGCTGGTATGGGAGGGGGGGGTCGGGGCGGGGGGGGGCGCCGCCTGGGGGGGATACAGCTACCTGGGAACCGGGTGAGGAGCTGGATTGAAAAAGGAAATGGCTAGTCGTCAAGGGGGGGGGTGGGTAAAGAGCCCCCCAACCCGGTTGATCACGTGGAATGTGAGAGGGCTGAACGGGCCGATTAAGAGGGCACGGGTACTCGCACACCTAAAGAAACTTAAGGCAGATGTGGTTATGCTCCAGGAGACGCATCTGAAGCTGACAGGCAGACAGGCAAAGGATGGGTGGGGCAGGTGTTTCATTCGGGGCTAGATGCAAAAAACAGGGGGGTGGCCATACTAGTGGGGAAGCGTGTAATGTTTGAGGCAAATACTATAGTGGCGGATAGTGGGGGCAGATACGTGATGGTGAGTGGCAAACTGCAAGGGGAGGCGGTGGTATTAGTGAACGTGTATGCCCCGAACTGGGATGATGCCAATTTTATGAGGCGTATGTTAGGACGAATCCCAGACCTAGAAGTGGGGAAGTTGGTAATGGGTGGAGACTTTAATACGGTGCTGGACCCAGGGCTGGACAGATCGAGGTCCAGGGCCGGAAGGAGGCCGGCTGCAGCTAGGGTGCTTAAGGATTTTATGGTGCAGATGGGAGGAGTAGATCCCTGGAGATTTAGTAGACCTAGGAGTAAGGAGTTTTCGTTTTTAGAACATAGAACATAGAACAATACAGCGCAGTACAGGCCCTTCGGCCCACGATGTTGCACCGAAACAAAAGCCATCTAACCTACACTATGCCATTATCATCCATATGTTTATCCAATAAACTTTTAAATGCCCTCAATGTTGGCGAGTTCACTACTGTAGCAGGTAGGGCATTCCACGGCCTCACTACTCTTTGCGTAAAGAACCTACCTCTGACCTCTGTCCTATATCTATTACCCCTCAGTTTAAAGTTATGTCCCCTCGTGCCAGCCATATCCATCCGCGGGAGAAGGCTCTCACTGTCCACCCTATCCAACCCCCTGATCATTTTGTATGCCTCTATTAAGTCTCCTCTTAACCTTCTTCTCTCCAACGAAAACAACCTCAAGTCCATCAGCCTTTCCTGATAAGATTTTCCCTCCATACCAGGCAACATCCTGGTAAATCTCCTCTGCACCCGCTCCAAAGCCTCCACGTCCTTCCTATAATGCGGTGACCAGAACTGTACGCAATACTCCAAATGCGGCCGTACCAGAGTTCTGTACAGCTGCAACATGACCTCCCGACTCCGGAACTCAATCCCTCTACCAATAAAGGCCAACACTCCATAGGCCTTCTTCACAACCCTATCAACCTGGGTGGCAACTTTCAGGGATCTATGTACATGGACACCTAGATCCCTCTGCTCATCCACACTTTCAAGAACTTTACCATTAGCCAAATATTCCGCATTCCTGTTATTCCTTCCAAAGTGAATCACCTCACACTTCTCTACATTAAACTCCATTTGCCACCTCTCAGCCCAGCTCTGCAGCTTATCTATATCCCTCTGTAACCTGCTACATCCTTCCACACTATCGACAACACCACCAACTTTAGTATCGTCTGCAAATTTACTCACCCACCCTTCTGCGCCTTCCTCTAGGTCATTGATAAAAATGACAAACAGCAACGGCCCCAGAACAGATCCTTGTGGTACTCCACTTGTGACTGTACTCCATTCTGAACATTTCCCATCAACCACCACCCTCTGTCTTCTTTCAGCTAGCCAATTTCTGATCCACATCTCTAAATCACCCTCAATCCCCAGCCTCCGTATTTTTTGCAATAGCCTACCGTGGGGAACCTTATCAAACACTTTGCTGAAATCCATATACACCACATCAACTGCTCTACCCTCGTCTACCTGTTCAGTCACCTTCTCAAAGAACTCAATAAGGTTTGTGAGGCATGACCTACCCTTCACAAAGCCATGCTGACTATCCCTGATCATATTATTCCTATCTAGATGATTATAAATCTTGTCTCTTATAATCCCCTCCAAGACTTTACCCACTACAGACGTGAGGCTCACCGGTCTATAGTTGCCGGGGTTGTCTCTGCTCCCCTTTTTGAACAAAGGGACCACATTTGCTGTCCTCCAGTCCTCTGGCACTATTCCTGTAGCCAATGATGACATAAAAATCAAAGCCAAAGGTCCAGCAATCTCTTCCCTGGCCTCCCAGAGAATCCTAGGATAAATCCCATCAGGTCCCAGGGACTTATCTATTTTCAGCCTGTCCAGAATTGCCAACACCTCTTCCCTACGTACCTCAATGCCATCTATTCTATTAGCCTGGGGCTCAGCATTCTCCTCCACAACATTATCTTTTTCCTGAGTGAATACTGACGAAAAATATTCATTTAGTATCTCGCCTATCTCTTCAGACTCCACACACAATTTCCCATCCCTGTCCTTGACTGGTCCTACTCTTTCCCTAGTCATTCGCTTATTCCTGACATGCCTATAGAAAGCTTTTGGGTTTTCCTTGATCCTTCCTGCCAAATACTTCTCATGTCCCCTCCTTGCTCGTCTTAGCTCTCTCTTTAGATCCTTCCTCGCTACCTTGTAACTATCCATCGCCCCAACCGAAACTTCACACTTCATCTTCACATAGGCCTCCTTCTTCCTCTTAACAAAAGATTCCACTTCCTTGGTAAACCACGGTTCCCTCGCTCGATGCCTTCCTCCCTGTCTGACCGGTACATACTTATCAAGAACACGCAGTAGCTGATCCTTGAACAAGCCCCACTTATCCAGTGTGCCCAACACTTGCAGCCTACTTCTCCACCTTATCCCCCCCCAAGTCACGTCTAATGGCATCATAATTGCCCTTCCCCCAGCTATAACTCTTGCCCTGCGGTGTATACTTATCCCTTTCCATCATTAACGTAAACGTCACCGAATTGTGATCACTGTCCCCAAAGTGCTCTCCTACCTCCAAATCCAACACCTGGCCTGGTTCATTACCCAAAACCAAATCCAACGTGGCCTCGCCTCTTGTTGGCCTGTCAACATATTGTTTCAGGAAACCCTCCTGCACACACTGTACAAAAAACGACCCATCTATTGTACTCGAACTATATCTTTTCCAGTCAATATTTGGAAAGTTAAAGTCTCCCATAATAACTACCCTGTTACTTTCGCTCATATCCAGAATCATCTTCGCCATCCTTTCCTCTACATCCCTAGAACTATTAGGAGGCCTATAAAAAACTCCCAACAGGGTGACCTCTCCTTTCCTGTTTCTAACTTCAGCCCATACTACCTCGGAAGAAGAGTCCCCATCTAGCATCCTCTCCGCCACCGTAATACTGCTCTTGACTAGCAGCGCCACACCTCCCCCTCTTTTGCCTCCTTCTCTGAGCTTACTAAAACACCTAAACCCCGGAACCTGCAACATCCATTCCTGTCCCTGCTCTATCCATGTCTCCGAAATGGCCACAACATCGAAGTCCCAGGTACCAACCCATGCTGCCAGTTCCCCTACCTTGTTTCGTATACTCCTGGCATTGAAGTAGACACACTTCAAACCACCTACCTGAACACTGGCCCCCTCCTGCGACGTCAAATCTGTGCTCCTGACCTCTATACTCTCATTCTCCCTTACCCTAAAACTACAATCCAGGTTCCCATGCCCCTGCTGCATTAGTTTAAACCCCCCCAAAGAGCACTAACAAATCTCCCCCCCAGGATATTTGTGCCCCTCAGGTTCAGATGTAGACCATCCTGTCTGTAGAGGTCCCACCTTCCCCAGAAAGAGCCCCAGTTATCCAAAAATCTGAATCCCTCCCGCCTGCACCATCCCTGTAGCCACGTGTTTAAATGCTCTCTCTCCCTATTCCTCATCTCATTATCACGTGGCACGGGCAACAACCCAGAGATAACAACTCTGTTTGTTCTAGTTCTGAGCTTCCATCCTAGCTCCCTGAAAGCCTGCCTGACATCCTTGTCCCCTTTCCTACCTATGTCGTTAGTGCCAATGTGGACCACGACTTGGGGCTGCTCCCCCTCCCCCCTAAGGACCCGGAAAACACGATCCGAGACATCACGTACCCTTGCACCTGGGAGGCAACATACCAAACGTGAGTCTCTCACGCTCCCACAAAATCTCCTATCTGTGCCCCTGACTATAGAGTCCCCAATTACTAATGCTCTGCTCCTCTCCCCCCTTCCCTTCTGAGCAACAGGGACAGACTCCGTGCCAGAGGCCCGTACCCCATGGCTTACCCCTGGTAAGTCGTCCCCCCCACAAGGATCCAAAGCGGTATACCTGTTTCTCGGGAATGACCGCAGGGGATCCCTGCACTGACTGCTTTTTCCCAGTCCCTCTTACAGTTACCCACCTATCTCCAATCTTTGGTGTAACTAATTCCCTGAAGCTGCTATCTATGACCCCTTCTGCCGCCCGAATGATCCGAAGTTCTTCCAACTCCAGCTCCAGTTCCCTAACTCGGTCTTGGAGGAGCTGGAGATGGCAGCACTTCCTGCAGGTAAAATCAGCAGGGACACTAACTGCATCCCTCACCTCAAACATCCTGCAGGAGGAACATTGCACTCCCTTCCCTGCCATTCCTCTAACTTTCTACCAAGATCTGGCTTTTAATAAAATTAAATTTTTATAAAAAATAATAATAATATAATAAAATATGGTACTTACCTCAGACCAATGGGTTTTATTATTAGGTTAGAGGAGGAGGGTGGGTGGGAGACACTACACGTGTAGTGTCTCGGGTTTCCTCTCCACCAGAATTTATTGGTGAGGGTCTTCCCAGACGTCCGCGGGTCGACTTCCTGTTCCCGCCTAAAAAACTAATTCAAAAAAAAAAAGAAAAATTCTCAGCTCCTGCTGAAATTGACTAACCAGCCAGCTCCACTCCCGCCGAAATCGACTGGCCTGCCCCTGCAAAGACAAGTCCTTTTAAAGGTTGACTTACCTCCCAGCAACCTCCTTCCGCAATGCTCCCGCTGAAACTGACTCACCAGCTGTTCTCACGCCGAAATCGACTGACCTGCCCCTGCAAAGACAAGTGCTTTTAAAGGTTGACTTACCTCCCAGCAACCTCCTTCCGCAATGCTCCCGCTGAAACTGACTCACCAGCTGTTCTCACGCCGAAATCGACTGGCCTGCCCCTGCAAAGACAAGTGCTTTTAAAGGTTGACTTACCTCCCAGCAACCTCCTTCCGCAATGCTCCCGTTGAAACTGACTCACCAGCTGTTCTCACGCCGAAATCGACTGCTGTTCTCACGCCGAAATTTTTCTCCTATGTACATAAAGTATTTTCACGAATAGATTTTTTTGTTTTGGGAAGGGCACTGCTCCCAAAGGTGACGGGGATGGAGTACACGGCTATAGCCATCTCGGATCATGCTCCACACTGGGTGGACCTGGAGATAGGGGAAGAAAAACAACAGCTTCCACCCTGGAGAATGGACATGGGATTATTGGCAGATGAGGGGGTGTGTTTAAGGGTGATGGGGTGTATTGAAAGGTACTTGGAAATTAATGATAATGGGGAGGTACAGGTGGGAGTGGTCTGGGAGGCACTGAAGGCAGTGGTTAGAGGGGAGCTGATATCTATTAGGGCACATAAAGGAAAACAGGAGGGTAGGGAAAGGGAGCGGTTGTTGAAAGAACTGCTGAGGGTGGACAGACAATACGCGGAGGCACCGGAGCAGGGACTGTACAGGGAAAGGCAAAGGCTACATGTAGAATTTGACTTGTTGACTACGGGTAAGGCAGAGGCACAATGGAGGAAGGCACAGGGTGTACAGTACGAATATGGGGAGAAGGCGAGTAGGTTGTTGGCCCACCAACTGAGGAAAAGGGGAGCAGCGAGGGAGATAGGGGGGGGTGAGAGATGAGGAGGGAGAGATGGAGCGGGGAGCGGAGAGAGTGAATGGAGTGTTCAAGGCATTTTATGAAAGATTATATGAAGCACAGCCCCCGGACGGGAAGGAGAGAATGATGCGCTTTCTGGATCAGCTGGAATTTCCTAAGGTGGAGGAACAGGAGAGAGTGGGGCTGGGAGCACAGATTGAGACGGAGGAAGTAGTGAAAGGGATTGGAAGCATGCAGGCGGGGAAGGCCCCGGGACCAGATGGATTCCCAGTTGAATTCTATAAGAAATATTTGGACTTGCTGGCCCCGCTACTGATGAGAACCTTTAATGAGGCAAGGGAAAGGGGGCAGCTCTCCCCGACTATGTCAGAGGCAACGATATCGCTCCTCCTAAAGAAGGAAAAAGACCCGCTGCAATGCGGGTCATACAGGCCCATTTCCCTCCTGAATGTGGATGCTAAGATTCTGGCCACGGTAATGGCAATGAGGATAGAGGATTGTGTCCCGGGGGTGGTCCATGAGGACCAAACTGGGTTTGTGAAGGGGAGACAGCTAAATACAAATATACGGAGGCTGCTAGGGGTAATGATGATGCCCCCACCAGAGGGGGAAGCGGAGATAGTGGTGGCGATGGATGCCGAGAAAGCATTTGATAGAGTGGAGTGGGATTATTTGTGGGAGGTGTTGAGGAGATTTGGCTTTGGGGTCGGGTATATCAGGTGGGTACAGTTGCTGTATAGGGCCCCGATGGCGAGTGTGGTCACGAATGGACGGGGGTCTGACTATTTTCGGCTCCATAGAGGGACGAGACAGGGATGCCCTCTGTCCCCGTTATTGTTTGCATTGGCGATTGAACCCCTGGCCATGGCACTGAGGGGTTCCAGGAAGTGGAGGGGAATACTTCGGGGGGGAGAAGAACACCGGGTATCTCTGTATGCGGATGATTTGTTGCTATATGTGGCGGACCCGGCGGAGGGGATGCCAGAGATAATGCGGATACTTGGGGAGTTTGGGGATTTTTCAGGGTATAAACTGAACATGGGGAAAAGTGAGCTATTTGTGGTGCATCCGGGGGGGGGCAGAGCAGAGAGATAGAGGATTTACCGTTGAGGAAGGTAACAAGGGACTTCCGGTACCTGGGGATCCAGATAGCCAAGAATTGGGGTACATTACATAGGCTTAATTTAACACGGTTGGTGGAACAGATGGAGGAGGATTTCAAGAGATGGGACATGGTGTCCCTGTCGTTGGCAGGTAGGGTGCAGGCGGTTAAAATGGTGGTCCTCCCGAGATTCCTTTTTGTGTTCCAGTGCCTCCCGGTGGTGATCACAAAGGCTTTTTTCAAAAGAATTGAGAAGAGCATTATGAGTTTTGTGTGGGCTGGGAAGACCCCGAGAGTGAGGCGGGGATTCTTGCAGCGTAGTAGGGACAGGGGGGGGCTGGCACTACCGAGCCTAAGTGAATACTACTGGGCCGCCAATGTTTCAATGGTGTGTAAGTGGATGGGAGAAGGGGAGGGAGCGGCGTGGAAGAGATTGGAGAGGGCGTCCTGCAGGGGACTAGCCTGCAAGCAATGGTGACGGCGCCGTTGCCGTTCTCACCAAAGAAATACACCACAAGCCCGGTGGTGATGGCTACATTGAGAATTTGGGGGCAGTGGAGACGGCATAGGGGAGGGACGGGAGCTTCGGTGCGGTCCCCGATAAGAAACAATCATAGGTTCGTTCCGGGGAGAATGGATGGGGGATTTGGAGCATGGCAAAGAGCTGGGGTAGTACAATTAAGAGATCTATTTGTAGATGGGACGTTTGCGAGTCTGGGAGCGCTGACGGAGAAATATGGGTTGCCCCAAGGGAATGCATTTCGGTATATGCAATTGAGGGCTTTTGCGAGGCAACAGGTGGGGGAATTCCCGCAGCTCCCGACGCAGGAAGTGCCGGATAGAGTGATCTCAGAGACATGGGTGGGGGATGGTAAGGAGGAGGAATCGGACGGACTCTCAGGGATGTTATTGTATATGTATAGGTATTTGGTATATGTAATTGTATATTGGATTGCTGGACTGTATTTTTGGAGAGTATTTATTTTGGACAAGGCAGTTGCCATTTAGTTTTGTTTTTTGTTTTTGTTTATATATTACTTATTTATTTGTTTCAAACTGGCCACGGTCATTTATATTGCTTTATTGCTGTGTAAAAGAAACACTACGTGTTGTTATGTTTGGCCAAAAAACTTGAATAAAATATATTAAAAAAAAATAATAATTCTACTAAGAATGAATTTGTGGGCGTCAGGGTGAGGCAGTGGTTAGCACTGCTGCCTCACAGCGCTGAGGTCCCAGGTTCGATCCCGGCCCCCCGTCCGTGTGGAGTTTGCACATTCTCCCTGTGTCTGGGTGGGTCTCACCCCCACAAACCAAAAGACGCACAGGGTAGGTGGATTGGCCACACTAAAATTGCCCCTTAATTGGAAAAAAATAATTGGGCACGCTAAATTTAAAAAAAGAATGAATTTGCAATAAAGTATTTGTAATCCTTCAGAAAGGTGGAAACATGGATTCCAAAAAAAACCCACAAAGAAAAGAGTTATCCCTGGTGTCACGGCCATAGTGGGGTCTATGTTCATACATCTTTGAAAGTTGCCACTCAAGTGGATAGAGCTGTGAAGAAGGCCTATGGTGTGCTTGCGTTCATTAACAGAGGGATTGAATTTAAGAGCCGTGAGGTGATGATGCAGCTGTACAAAACTTTGGTAAGGCCACATTTGGAGTACTGTGTACAGTTCTGGTCACCTCATTTTAGGAAGGATGTGGAAGCTTTGGAAAAGGTGCAAAGAAGATTTACCAGGATGTTACCTGGAATGGAGAGTAGGTCTTACGAGGAAAGGTTGAGGGTGCTAGGCCTTTTCTCATTAGAGCGGAGAAGGATGAGGGGCGACTTGATAGAGGTTTATAAGATGATCAGGGGAATAGATAGAGTAGACAGTCAGAGACTTTTTCCCCAGGTGGAACAAACCATTACAAGGGGACATAAATTTAAGGTGAAAGGTGGAAGATATAGGAGGGATATCATAGGTAGGTTCTTTACCCAGAGAGTAGTGGGGGCATGGAATGCACTGCCTGAGGAAGTAGTTGAATCGGAAACATTAGGGACCTTCAAGCAGCTATTGGATAGGTACATGGATTACGGTAAAATGATATAATGTAGATTTATTTGTTTTTAAGCGCAGCACGGTAGCATTGTGGATAGCACAATTGCTTCACAGCTCCAGGGTCCCAGGTTCGATTCTGGCTTCGGTCGCTGTCTGTGCGGAGTCTGCGCGTCCTCCCCGTGTCTGCGTGGGTTTCCTCCGGGTGCTCCGGTTTCCTCCCGCGGTCCAGGGAAGTGCAGGGTGGGTGGATTGGCCATGATAAATTGCCCTTAGTGTCCAAAATTGCCCTTAGTGTTGGATGGAGGTGCTGAGTTTGGGTAGGGTGCTCTTTCCAAGAGCCGGTGCAGACTCAGGGGGCCGAATGGCCTCCTTCTGCACTGTAAATTCAATGATAATCTATGATTAATCTAGGACAAAGGTTTGGCACAACATCGTGGGCCGAAGGGCCTGTTCTGTGCTGTATTTTCTATGTTCTATGTTCTATGTTGGTGTCACGGCCAATATTTATCTCGGTCAACATCACAAAAACAAATTATCTGTCCATTATCACATTCTATTTGTGAAAGTTTGCTGCATGCAAATTGGCTGCCTGATTTCCTACATTATAACAGCAACTATACTTCACAAAGTAATCCATTGCCTTGAAAATGCTTTGAGATGTGTGATACAAAGAACAAAGAAAGGTACAGCACAGGAACATGCCCTTTGACCCTCCAAGCCTGCGCCGACCATGCTGCCCATCTAAACTAAAATCTTCTATACTTTCGGGGTTCGTAACCCTCTATTCCCATCCTATTCATGTATTTGTAAAGATGCCCCTTAAATGTCACTATCGTCCCTGCTTCCACCACCTCCTCCGGCAGCAAGTTCCAGGCACCCACTACCCTCTGTGTAAATAAACTTACCTCGTACATCTCCTCTAAACCTTGCCCCTCGCACCTTAAACCTATGCCCCCTAGTAATTGACCTCTTTACCCTGAAGAAAAGTCACTGACTATCCACTCTGTCTATGCCCCTCATAA